>NC_045785.1:169483642-170083642 GCF_009873245.2 Balaenoptera musculus | reverse complement strand
AAATAGAGAAGCTATATCAAGCAAAAGGGTTTCAAGGCTCAGGAAACCAGAGTATAGGATACATGGCTCCTCGACTGTGATTGTAGACTGATGACCACTTCCCTCAGCTGAGCAATCAGAAGCTGAGGGAGGAGAAAGACCGGGCTCAGGCATGAAAATACAAGGCAACATTAAACATAAGCCCTTTTTCTAGCACTCAGGCATGGAAATGTAGGACAATATTTATTCCTATATAACGCTCTAGAAACCCATTATGTTGTTAACTTAAAAGAGAATGAAATTAGCACATAGGTCTATTTTTTTTCACATCTTAGAAAAAATAGAAAACTCTTCCTTTCAGGGCTTTATGTTGATTTTCATATTATTGCTTAAAATATGAATGATTACCATGTATATGTCTGACTAATTCTGAATGATGATAATCAGGAAATCTCTTTTCTTTTTTCAGTCAACTCGCTGATAGCTTAATTCCTTTTTTCTTATCCTTTTCACAGAATTGTGGATTTATGGAACACTGAATATTATGATTGATTACAATATTTGTATTACAATGAATCAGATGATTGGATCTATCATGTTGCTTATAGGATATCTGCTCCGTCTTGCCCATGAACACTAATGCAGAGTTGTTTTGACTCAGAAATACTGAGAACTATAAACAAAAACAAAAACTGTTTCCTGTGCTTTGTAAAAACAACTTTTATGAGACTCAAATTATAACACCTAATATAGAGAGCTATTCATTTCTAAACCAAAACAAAATATGTAGAACATAAAAGTTTTGAAAATTCCTCCCATATTTTTCTATCCTTTATAAAAAAAAATGAAGTCAAATTACACATACAGTTTGATGCAAGAGTGATTTCACATGCAAAAACCTTTAAAATATATCCCAGTAGACATAGGCAAAATTAATGAAGAGAACAAGAAGTCAAATTTAGGAAACAATATCAATTAATTAATATGGAGAGGCTAGCAATGTCTCAGGGAGCAGAACAGGGCAAGAAATACTCAATTTAAAAAACTAAAACAGAAAACCCTGAAATTCCAGTTGAGGCAACTTTATTAGTTTGATAAAAGGATTTCATGACAACTCGTAATTAAAGGTTATCAATATAGTGCATTTGGGTTCCTATGAAACCAGTTTTGTCAAAACAATTCAAAATCTATCCTTGAAGGAGAAATTTTAAAAACTAGATAAAAATTGTCCACACAGTGGACAAGATTTTTATACTGTACTTCTTTTATCAATGTTGAATGCAATTCAGTGTCAGTGTGTGTGGCTGAAAGGCGACATTTTGTGCATAAAATGGATTCTATTGCCTTCAGAAAAAGCCAAATATGTTCACAAACCACTGCTTGACTTTACTGTAATTAAACAGACACTGTGTCTGTGAGAATTCTGTAAGAGGGGTGTCAAGAGTGAAGTAAGTCAGACAGAGAAAGATAAATATCATATGATATCTCTTATATGTAGAATCTAAAAATATGGTATAAATGAATCTATTTACAAAACAGAAATAGAGTCACAGACGTAGAAAACAAACTTATGGTTACTAAGGGGAAAAGAGGGGGCAGAGGGATACATTGAGAGATTGGGATTGACATATACGTACTACTATATATAAAATAGTTAACTAATAAGAACCTACTGTTTAGCACAGGGAACTCTACTCAGTACTCTGTAATGACCTATATGGGAAAAGAATCTAAAAAAGAGTGGATATATGTATAACTGATTCACTTTGCTGTACAGCAGAAACTAACACAACATTGTAAATCAACTATACGCCAATAAAAATCAATTTTAAAAAAAGAATGGATGACAAGTAAAGAGCTATGCTAAAGTGAGGTGGTGATTAAGGGTGATCTCAACCCAATAACACACAGGCATATGACTTTAAATGACTTAGTTTAGCTGTGGTTCTCTGGCCAGCAAAAGTTGTATCCTGAAAATGGCGGGTCACAACCTAGCCATCGGGATAGCTGTACCTGATTCAAAAAAAGAGATAGAATACTGAGAAGATGAAACTAGTAGTTGTATACCATTGCCATAGTTACATAACAAAGGCAGTCTACCATGAATATACAGCTTGGAGCCTGAGATTTAAATACGCCCTCTAAAATACACTACCCGTATGACTTTGGGCAAGTTACTTATCTTCTCTGAACCTATCTTACACATTTGAAGAGGGGATGAAATTAAAAAGTGCAAGTGAACCACTTAGAAGATTGTTGGGAAGGAAACTAAGCTATTATATTTAGCATAAGATTTCCATGATCAAGAAACTGTAGTCTATGTCCAGTGACTTGCTGCCATATTAACTCAACCCTTTTCTCTACACATATTCAATTTCACTCTTACTATGATTTCTGATCTCAATTATAATAAACCCATGCTGACTAAACAGTCACCGATTATCATCATCAAAAAAAAAATCATCAAATATATTCTATAATGAAATAAAATCTGAAAAGTGAAAAAAAAAATCATAGATGTTAGAGCTAAAGGGGAATCCTAGTGATTATTTAACTATCTCTTACATTGTGCAGTTAGAAAATGCACCAAAAGGGAAAATGACTACTGTCAATGAGTGACTTTTCCACTGGGCTTGCACACATATGAAAAGAATTGAACAAGACTGGCACATATTCAATGTTAAGCCTTATCAATATAAGCATAACGAATAGCATAAAAATAAATGATTAGAATTTTTGCTTGTTAGGATTCAGCACTTATAGTCCAAGATCGATCTTCTTAAGTTTTGAACAATGAGTTTCTGTCAAAGCTACTATTAATGGTTAGCTTTTTAGGATATCCATGAAAAAAAAAAAAATCCAGCATTCTATGTATTTAAGGGATCATCATATTGTAATAGCTGAGATGACAACTGTGTATCTTTGATTAGTATTAAAAAAATGCTCTTACATATTAGGACAATCATAAAGTCACATAAGAGAATGTTGAACAACAGCTCAAGGTGGTGAATTTGGTTGTTGCTATAAATGTACTAAAATCAGCAGGAGTGGATAAGAAAACCATTATCTCCATGCTCTTAAGGTCTCAGCTGAACCCAAGCATTCTGAGGGAAACTTAAAGCAAGATTGCTATGCTATCTCTACAAATATAAGAAATCTCATGCTAAGATAAATTGTCCAATTAATTATGTTGCATTTTCCAGGATCAATTTTAAGTAAAAACACACATCTCTGATAAAATATTAATTATTAGAGTTTTTGACTGGTCATTCATTTGCTTTGGTTATTATACCATGCCACACTATGTTTACAAATTCATAATTTTCTATTAAATAAATTAAATGTGAAGAATTTGGTGGGGGGGGGTTGTATCTCTTTTTGATTAGTTTATCTCCTCCTAGACCAAATCAATTCTTTACTTTCTAATCAGTTATGCAGAGTAATTGTTAAGGGTTGAATTGTATCCTCCCAAAATTAATATGTTGAAGTCTAACCTCTAGTGTAACTTCAGAATATGGCCTTATTTGGAAATAAAGTCTTTACAGACATAATTAGTTAGGGTGAACTCATATTGGAGTAGGATGGGTCCCTACTCCAGTATGACTGGTGTCCTTATAGAAAGAATGGTATGTGGAGAGAGAAACATGCACATAGGAAGAACATCAGGTGAAGATGGAGTCAGAGATCAAGGCGATGCATCAGAAGCCAAGGGTTGCTAAAGCTTGCCAGCTAACTACCAGGAACTGGGGAGAGGCCTGGATAGATTCTTAATCACAGCCTTTAGAAAAAACCACCCATTCTAGCCTCATGATCTTGGACTTCTAACCTCCACAACTGTGAAACAATAAATTCCTGTTGTTTAAGCCACTCAGTTAGTAGTACTTTGTTATGGGAGCCCTAGCAAACTACTGATAATACAGGAATAATTATAAGAATAAATACTAAGTTGTATCAAGTACTGCCACAAGTGCCATAAGATATAACAATATGTTTTGCACAATAAATTATTTTTTAATTTAGAATGTTAAGTTTTCAGGTACATGTATGTACGTCCTGTAGCATGTGATATACAAATGCATGTATATCACATGCTACAGGACATACGTATATAGCATAAAGTTTAAAAAACAAGGGATTAGTCAATGCAGAGTCATGCCAGAGAGAAATTATCATACACTTTATTTTGACTAGGACTTGCATGTCTATTGGATGAATGATTCCATTGAGAAGTGAGAAAAAGCTAGATGTGAGAATAATAATGTATAAAAACCTCAGAAATGACAACTCTGACTTCTTAAAGTTGCTGACCCAATTTTTACAACACTCTTTGTTGGCATGTAAAATATGTTTCTTTGAACTGGGAAATTATGATCATTTGGAGATATGAGAGGGTCAGACTATTAACTCAAATTTAAATAATGAGTGACTATTTTGCCCTATTCATTTTATGTACAGCATTTTATTCAGGGTAAGAAATTATATGTTTATAGAATCAAATAGCAATCAGTTTACCAGAGCGATCTGTATTAAGCAAGCTACGTTCTCACATGTGGACAAATTTTGCTAATGTGGTTGGTTTTCATCAATTAAAGTTAACATATTTTGGATGTAAAGAGGAAAAAGATGAATGTTTTAATATAAAGGGGGAGTCAAACCCACTGGTAAAACATTTATGAAACCCTTACAGGTTTATTCTAGTTTCTTTTAAGTAATTTCCCAAAAGAAAACTTTGTGTGTGTGAGATATAGAGAAAATGTGATTGTATCAGAATCAGATTGTTATACGCAAATCGTATGAAAATTTTAATCTTATACTGTTACCAGACTATAAATGTTTTGAAAGCCGCTAAGATATATTACTAACCTTTGTATCCTGGTGTTTAGGATAATGGCTTATACTTAGTAGACCTCACAACAGATTGTTGCTCAAGTGAGCCAATCAACACTTTGTATTGCTCAAAAATGCAGCATCCAGTTGAGTAGAGGCAAAAAAAATAAACAGTTTTGGCTCAGCATGTTAAAAAGCTCCAAACCTAAAACAAAAATCCATTATCTTTGTCTTCAGTTAAAGAACCACCACTGTTATGTAGTCAGTGCAGCTACTGCTCCAACTGTAGCCCTTTTTCATGGGTGATGAGCTTCAATTAATTTTATCATGCACTTCCCCGAGGCCACAGGGAGAAGATCTCGCCACAACGTTTGTTTCTGCCTTTTATTTTCCCTGGCATTTTCCAGCATACCAAATCCTCTCTTTCAGCTCATCCTTTGCTTTTTATTGACCTTTTTATTGACTTCTACCTGATCACTTGATGGACTTTTAATTTTTATTCGTCTCTGTTATAGCAATAACATGTAGATGTTATATAACCTTATTTTCTCCCTGCTTGTGACTCAGGGCAGAATACCCTTCTTTGATGAAAGGAATGGGCATGGCTTCAGTGCAGTCATCAGCCCAGAAAGGTTTCAGAAAGACAATGCCAGGCTGGGATGGCACAAGGAGAAAAGAGGCAGGAGGCCAAAACAGTTGATGAGTTTTCCTGGTTAAAATTCAATATAAGTAAACTTAAAAAAAAATTATATATATATATATATAAATATATGTTATAGATAAATATAAATATTTTGAATGAGCATATATATATACGTTCTGCCTCTTGCTAAACCAAACCTACAGCCACCATATCCCCCATCACCTTAACACAGAT
This sequence comes from Balaenoptera musculus, assembly GCF_009873245.2. Lineage (NCBI taxonomy): Eukaryota > Metazoa > Chordata > Mammalia > Artiodactyla > Balaenopteridae > Balaenoptera > Balaenoptera musculus. The sequence continues at coordinate 170,077,959 of NC_045785.1, read as the reverse complement.
TGTAGCCCCCTTCATCAGAAGCACCGCTACTATGTTTGCCCCATCTTCTTATCTATAATATGATCTTATTATTTACATATCTTGTAATTCTGATTACTCTCCCTCTTTATTCCTTCTTCATCTTCTCAGCTTCAGTATTTCCTTTAATTACCAACTGCTGAGGAATATCAGCCAAGGTCAGGAAGCAAGTGTGGGAATTCCATCTTCCATGTTCTGTCCATTTTTGCTTAGATAAGACTCTCAATGTGCCTGAAATTGCTCCCAGGGGTTTACACTTGCCCATGTCACCACTTTGGAACAAAATTCATCTCCCATACCCCAGACACAGGCTTTTAAAAAATCTTGAAGTTATAATGGACCCTTGAGTCACAGCTGATTCAAGGTGATGATTTTTTTTTTTCCCTCTCTATAGAAAAAAAAAAAAAAATTCATTTTATTTCCTTCTAGTCCTAGGACTGCATGCCTGTGTATTGCTGTTAACTTACAGATTGTTCAATATGCTTGATGATAACACTAATCACAGTCAGTGTTTTATCACCTGGAAAATAGACAAAGCAAGATCCTGACTTAGAATAGACCACAGTGTTGATGTTTATTTAGTCTTCCTAAAATGTACTTCTAAATAGATTCAGCTCAGTGACTTCAAAACCTATCAGCCAGATTTCTGATAATATGATCCTGCTGTTCAGTACTTTTCCTGAGTTCTAGTTTACATGAGCAGGGATCTGATTCCATGCTTTACCTTAAAAAGCTCTGCAGAGTCATGCCCTATCTCTTTACTCTTCTCAACTTTTGGGAACACATACACAAAATTAATTAGAAGGTAATTAACTCACTTTATGAAAAATTCAAAACCAGATTCCTTCAAATAAGGGCTGCTTTAAATGTATGTCAAATAACACAGAAAAGTTATTCTAACCCATATCAAATGTGATCAAAGACAATTTGAATTTCTTAAGATGAGGTTTAAAAATGATCATTTTAAAATGAACTTTAAGAAGATAAAATTTCATTGTGGTGAATCAACAAATAATTAACACGGATTCCTGCTCACCTGCTGAGCCCCATTAGAATGCAGTCCCCATGAAGGCAGGGATTTTGTTTATATTGCTCCCCAGAGCCATACACAGGGCCTGGCACATAGTAGATGCTCAGTAAATATTTTGAATGAAGTTGAGTGATTTACATGAAATAATTATACAGAGTATGTACCTTCTTGACTTAAAGTCATGGATTATGCCTTGTTTGCTTAGGCATCTTTATGCTCTAACACAGTGCCTGGTACTTTGTTGCTGTTCAACAAATTTTTTTTTTTTTTTAAAAAGAATGAAACTTTCACACGTGGGTGGAAGCATGATAATAATAATAATAATAACGCCTGCCAGTTCAAAACCTTGTCTCCCACAGAGCTGAGATGTGATCTCATGTGTTCACTTCTATAATTATCCCTAGAAGGCCTTGGAGTAAGTGCACACACAGTCCCGGTGAGGGCAAGAGGAGCCCACAAACATGCTGCTTCCACTGACATACTAGCAAAGTGACATCTGTCAGATTAGCCTACTGTCCAGAGCAGGGGCCTGAAGGGATGGTGCACGAGGCAGGTACATTTCAGCTGAAGAGAGGCAGGCAACTGCCCCAAGGTGATCAGACTGATGAGTGGGCCTTGGGAAAAATCCTCAAGAAGATGCACCAGCAGCCTTGGGTGGACACTATGTCTACAGGCCCCCGAGAGCGAGGGCACTGAGCTGCGTGGTAGGAATGCCAAAGGCAGAGGGCCTACTTCAAGTTTTTCCTGGGGTCGCTCTGCTTCTACAGCAGACGTTTCAGCAGTAACAACTTATGTCTTTCCTCCACAGATGAAATAGAATGGCCCCCTTAGGAAATTTACTTCTTTGCATTTTAAACTTTGCAACTGACTTAAAAAAAACAATGGGGGCAGGGGCAGAGATCCCATTTTCTCAAATTACAGTTTTCATTCTCCATCAGCCTTCAGAATTTGGCAAGTAGATTCCATTATTTGTTGTGCTGGAAAAGTCAGTCGAGGGGCATATGATGCAACTTCCTGCAACTCATTAAGATTCTTAACATTATGAGCTGGAAATATACACACATTAATCTCAGGAGGAAACAAAAATTAGAGCCTCTTTCAACATTATGCACAGGGGGCCATTCAGCTTTCTCATATCCTCCTAGTAAACATCCCTGCTGCAGCCTTCCTGCAAGAAAGCTGCAGGGTCTACTCTGGGCTCCGTGGGGGAAGATGGCACCCTACTGAGCATCGTAGGAATCTACAGAGGCTGGAATTATCCCGAAAACTCCTTCGTTCCCTCCAAAGCTCAGAATACTACTAAGAGTCTTTCAATACAGCCTGCCTCCTGGATTACTTCTCTGTGCAATTTGTATGCAAGGTTCAGGGAGTCCCAAAAGTCTTTTCGGACTCAGTGAAATTCTTGGCGGCCAATCAAATGGTCCTCCTTTGGTAAAGTTTTGGTGTTAGCTACCTCCCCTTGCTGGGAAAACAATTCTTCTCATACAAAGTAGTGTAATGGTCTGCAAGTCTGTTTCCCCTACTAGATTTTGAGTTTCTTGTATTCACAGGATCTGAGACTCTGACATAACAATGGTATTTATATTATATATACATATTATATATATTATATACATATATAGTATGTATATATAATCGTTAGATCATTAAGGAATACATCAAGATGATTACATACAGTATTATTAATCTCTTGGTCACATCTCATAGCATCCTAAAAATATTTATTCATCCATTCCTTCGTTCACTCACTCACCACACAATTACTCAAAACCTACATTAGGCTAGTAAATTTTAAATGCTAGAACAGACACTGGCTTTGACCTCAGGGATCTGAAATTAGAAAAAAACTAAAAGATAAATAAATAAAAAAGAAAGGTTTGGTTGAAATGAAAATAGAAAAAAATTACCAAATTAAAATAACCACAACACGCCAAAAACAATATATATTTTCTCCTACTCAAAGTTAATGCTAAGTTACAGCCTATAGTTTACTTCCTTGAACAGGTAAAGGTACTTTGACATCTATTTTCTCATTTGATCCTCATTGTAAGTCTGGAAGAAACCAGAAGATATTATGGTTTTCATTCTATAGATGAGGAGTGTGACATTCATAAAAGATAAAATGGAAAAGTCTCCACTAGTAGGTAATGGTAGAAACGGAGTCTCACCATATCCCACTACCTCCAGAGACTATATTTGGCTTGGCAAGGATTTGTCAAAACTTAACACCAAAATGTTGAATTCATTCCACAATTGTAAATAGAAGATATAATAGATATAAATAAAATAGATCTAAGTTCAATTATATTTCTTGTCCCTTTATGTAAACAAAATTGCTAGTTGGTCTATAATTTATGTATTGCTCAATTTTCACATTAGCTAATAAATATGCAAAAGAAATAGGAAATTTATGGGACATATGTGACACCTTAAAAGCCAAAAAAACCCCAAAATCCAAAAGCTCAACTGATTCAACGATAATTCACCACAATGAAAATCATATTACAAATGGAAAGGGAGCAAGATTTGGTGGGAAACATATTGACAGAATCTGAAGAACTGCCTTCTGGTCCTGCTTGTCTGGTCGCAGACCACTTACCAGTTTGGTGTAATCTGGGGGGTGGGAGTGGGAGTTGGGGGAAGGAGGTGGGAAAGCAATGATATTTACCTCTCTGAAATTTCATTTTCTCAACTGTAAAACTAGTTGATACTCCCCCGATGACTTCCTAAGATTGTTGAGAGATCAGTAAAATGATATGCATGAAAGTATTTTAAAATATGTTATCATTTTATGCAAATATAAGCTCTTTTAATTATTAACCCCCTTCATTCAGATCTGATTTGTTTTCACTCCCACATTCCTATGCCAACTCTAACTTGATTTAGTCTCCACAGTTCAATTGTGCTTGGAATCCTAAAATTTTAAATATTTAAATTTCACCTAATTTAATCTAATATTTAACCTGCATTTCCCCCCTCGTGTTTTAAACCTGTTACTTCTTGAAGTGTCTTTGTTGACTAATGAGAAAAATAGGTCCCTCTCCTCTCCATAACACCTCTTTATGCATCTGTAAACAGTTACCATGTGTCCCCTCTGTCTTCCTCCTTAAGATTGAACAACCTCAGGTCTCTTAGCCTTTTCTTAGAGGCCCTATTTTCAGAGCCCTTCATCATTTATTGTTGCTCTCTTTTGAAACCTCTGGCAAACGTGTCTATGTTTTAAAAAGTGTGCCATCCCAAATGGAACCTGGTACTGCTATCAAGGGCGAAGGATTACCAAGCGGAGTCCAATAATCACTTTATTTATTTTGTCCTTGACAATTCTGCTAATACAACACAGGGTAGCAATTGCCTTTTTTCCTTCTTTCTTTCTTTTTTTTTTTTTTCATAACAGCATCACACTATTGACTTTTTCTAAGATGTTACTAGCGTAAATTAGAGCTCCTAAAGACAAGAATTGGTAAAATTAATTTACTAATCTTTCTTTTAGTCACATTACCTACAGCAGCATTTCATAAATATTAGGTGCTTAATAAATATGGAGTGAGACAATAAATATTTGTACCTACAAATGGTAATGTTTAAATATTTTTTGATTTGATGAAAAATATGATCCTTTCATTTATGACTGAAACATACTGAAGAGTAGAAAATCCGCATCTGACTCCTATGGGATTACTTAACACAATTAGATTGAAATGGGTAAAAAAAGATTTTACTGCATTTTATTTACATAAAACGTCTCTTCATTTACATGAAAGTTTCTGGAAACTCCACCAGAAAACCAGAAGCACAAACCATGAAACTAATGACCAATTAACTTAAAATCAATTACTGTATGTAATATGATAGAAGACCTTATAGAATTTAACTGGACTGTCAAACTTGCTTAATATTTGATTTCACAGGTCCAAATCTAGAGAAAATATCAGAGGATTTGGCAAGGTCAGTGACGAGAATGCAGGAAGCCTTGATCTTCTAACCCAGTAGCTCTATCAAGACTTCCTTTTGGGGGAACTGGTAAATGAGAGCAAATACATGTAATCTCATGCAGATCAGGAGATTGGATTTAAAGGGATCTGAGGTAGTGATGATACCCTTTTATCCTCTAAGTATTATGAACATTTTATCTTATCAGACTGGCTAAGATTCTGTTGCCACAATGCTACACAGTGAGAAAATATCAAGTGCATCAGTAACAATGTAGCTAATCTTCCTTGGCTATTCAGATGAGAAACGACCCCTAGTTTAAATACAGCACTTGCAGAGGATAAGGGAAGAAAGAGCAAGGAAAGAGCAAGGGATTCTTCTAGAATACTAACCATTGCAGAATAAATGATGCCTCTTGGACTGCAGATTTTTTTTAATACTTGGCAAACATATCTTTGGTATGGATTTTCATTGAAAATATACAGAGCCAAACTAACCCAAACACCTTTCATAAAGCTTAAAGACTATCATTGGCTAAAATAAATACATATCTTTTGAAAATAAGTCCCAAGAGATTACGATTGTTCAGTCATCAAGTATGTATTGGAAATTTACGTTATACTAGAAATTTCAGAAAGGGCCTAAAAATTATAAAATACATTTAAAAAATAGTCAGGTAGCAGGACATAGAAATACAAAAATGATAAAATCCAACCACCAATTTCAGCTTTTAGCCTACTTGACTTGACCACTGGGCAACATTTTATACTGGTGACTGTTACATAATTCATGAACATTTCCTAGATTCTCAGGCAGTTTCTTCACCTACATATCTGGCTAATCCTTCTTGGTTGTCTTGTATTATCCATCCCTGAATGCCTTTCATCCGCCCCCCCTACCCCCACCCCCGAGGTGTATCCTTGACCCTAAGACTTTTAACCCATTCTCATGGCTCCAACTTCCATCCACATGCAGGTGACTTCTTCCTTTCTTTCCTTTTTTAAATAATTTTAAAATTTTAATTTTTTTAACATATTTATTGGAGTATAATTGCTTTACAATGTTGTGTTAGTTTCTTCTTTTTAAGTTAAGAATCTCTGGTTGCATATTCAGACTCAAGCTCCCTTGAACAAAGGAAGGAAGTTATTATCCAGAGATAATGGTATGTTCTAAATTCAAGTCTAGGAACACAGCCCAGACTAGGGACAGTCCTTGGATACAGAGAGAGTGGGAAGGCCTTCAGGAATTTCTTCCTCTTCTCTCTCTGCTGCTTTCTGTTCATATGCTTTAATTCTCTCTCTCATTTCCCCCTACCCCTGCAGCAGTACACCTCTATCTGCTTCTCAATTAATTTATATGTTTCAACTAATTTGCACATTTTTTTCAAGAGATAAGAGAGGCTAATTGGTTATCTCTGGATTTCAATTCCAAATTCCTGTGAGACCTGGATCAGTCCTGCTCTGGTCAGACATTCATTCTTGTCCTAACTGTAATCAGTGGAGCAAGGGTCCATGGTCCAAAGAATGTGACTTCAAAGAATGTGACCTCAGACTTCATTTTAAGGTTAATTCCTTTTTTTTTTTTTTTTTTACTTTAAGTGATGTTAGCATTTATTTGTTTATTTATTTTAGCTTTTTGTTTTATGTTGGAATATAGTTGATTAATAGTGTTGTGTTAGTTTCAGGTGTACAGCAAAGTGATTCAGTTATACATATACACATATCCATTCTTTTTCAAATTCTTTTCCCGTTTAGGCTGTTACATAATTTTGAGCAGAGATCCATGTGCTACATAGTAGGTCCCTGCTGGTTATCTATTCTAAATATAGTAGTGTGTATATGTCAATCCCAAACTCCCTAACTATCCCTCCTCCCACCCTTCACCCCTGGTAACCATGAGTTCGTTCTCTAAGTCTGTGAGTCTCTGTTTTATAAATAAGCTCATTTGTATCATTTTTTAAGCTCCCGCCTATAAGTGATAAATATGGTAGTTCTCCTTCTCTGTCTGACTTCACTTAGTATAAGGATCCCTAGGCCCATCTGTGTTGCTGCAAATGGCATTTCATTCTTTTTAATGGCTGAGTAATATTCCATTGTATATATATACACCACATCTTCTTTATCTATTCATCTGTCCATAGACATTTAGGTTGTCTCCATGTCTTGCCTACTGGAAACAGTGCTAGTTAATTCCTATTCCAGTATTTGAAGATTTTTAATTGTTGTTGTTGATTGTTTGGTTTTGGCTATCACATGCTATTGGGCAGAAAACAACAGCAGTATATAATAATGGTTAAGGATAGTCAAACGGCTGTGGGTTCTATTTCCATAAGGCTTGTGAGAGCAGGAAACAAGTCTACTGGATTCCAGCTACGTCCTCAGAGTCCAGTAGAGTGTCTCATGCGTAACAGACATTAACAACAGCAGCAGCAAGAACAAAGCAAGTGGAGAAATTAATCACTTTGGAAAACAACTAACACGCTGCTAGTATCCTTGCCTGGGATGTGATGTTTAAAAAGCTTCCATTTCCTACATGTGGTTTAGAAGAGTATTCCTAACTGTACTGTCTTACACAGTCCCACAAAATGGAGATAATGTTGCATATTAGACACAAGGAAGAAAGGAAACCAAAATAGGCTACTCGCTGAAAGTTTTTAATGAGGCATTAACAGCTCTGTAAATTAAAGTTCTAATTTGCAGTTTTATGGAGTAAACAAGGAGAGAACATCATCAGATGTAGGCTGCTGTTGCTGCCTCCTCTCAACACATCTTAAGGGAGTGTCAAATTGATTTTGCAATCCTTAATTATATTTCTCTAATTTCTTTTTGGACTACTGAATTTATCAGTATGCAGAAACAATCAGTTTTCAGCAAACTATTTTTCTCAGTTAAACTTAATAACAGAGCATATTAACTCCAATTATATGAGCTGTGAAAATTATATTATAGAGGTGCAACAGCATCACGGCAAGAATTGGTCAACTGAGTATGCAAATGCGTATTTCGTATTTTAACTGATTAAATTCTTTCCTGCGAAAAAAATACCTGAAAAATAGACAAACTACAGCTCTCTGTGTTATAAAAATGTCTGTCCTAACGTGAATGAGTTCCAAAGAAACCCTATTCTGTAGAGAAAAAAAAAATGTTATTTTGTTGACATTATAGATTCTTGCTGTTAACATAGTTTAACATAGTTAACATAGTTTAGTAGATCTCATTTTTCCTATGCTTTATAATATGTAGTGGATACTAATTTATTTCAGGTAAAATTTCAGGTAAAATTGAGCTTAAATCTAAAGTATATACATTGCTTAAATCTCTATCTAAAGGAGTTCAGGACCAGTAAATTAAATAATAGACAAATTGATTTTTCTCTACATAAAGCCATTTTTTCCATCACAATGTAGATCAATGGTTTTCATGCTGGAATGTTGCAAGAATCACCTGGAGAACTTTTTCTTTTATCCATTTTATTGAGGTATAATTTACATGCAATAAACTGCATCCACTTAAAGGGTACAGTTCAATAAGTTATGAGAAAATCAAAACCACAATGAGATATCATCTCATACCTGTCAGAATGGCTTTCATCAAAAAAAAAAAAAAAAAAAAAAACAACCCACAAATAACAAATGCAGCCACTGCAGAAAACAGTGTGGAGGATTGGCAAAAAAACTAAAAATAGTTACCACATGACCCAGCAATTCCACTCCTCGGTACACATCCAAAAAAAAAAGAAAGATACACACACCCCAATGTTGATAGCAGCATTATTTATAATTGCCAAGATATGGAAGCAACCTAAGTGCCCATCAACAGGTGAATGGTTAAAGAAGATGTGATATATATATATAAGTATACATACACATACACACACATATATATACACATATATACATATACATATACACATATACACACACACACACACACACACACGCAATGGAAAACTACTCAGCCATAAAAAAGCATGAAATTTTGCCATTTGCAGCAACATGGATGGACTTGAAGGGCATTATGCTAAGTGAACTAAGTCAGACAAAGATAAATACTGTATGCTATCACTTATATGTGGAATCTAAAAAATACAACAAACTAGTGAATATAACAAAAAAGATGCAGACTCACAGCTATAGAGAACAAACTAGTGGTTACCCGTGGGGAGAGGGAAGGGGGAGGGGCAATATAGGAAAACAAAGTTATAAGAAATGTATACCTCTGAAACCCCCATTATGAGTACTACAGAACATTTCCATCATCCCCTCTTCCTCAGCCCCAGGCCATCACTGACCTCTTTTGTCACTATAGATTAATAATTTTAAAAAATGTTTATGTCAATGGAATTATAATTAAGTACTCTTCTGCTTTCTTTACTCAGCAAATCAATTGAGATTTGATCCATATTGTTGTTCATATCAGTAGTTTACCCCTTTCCATTGTTGAGTAGTATCCCACTGCATGGATATACCACTGTTTGTTTATCCATTCATCTATGGATGGATATTTGTGTTGTTTCCAGTTTTTGACCATATTGAATATAGGTGCTATGAATATTTATGTGCATACTTTTTGTGTGGACAAATTATCTCATTTCTCTTAGACAAATACCCCTGAGATGCATAGCTGATTCATATAGTAAGTATATATTTAACAGAGTACATATGGAGATCTTGTCAAAATGCAACTTTCCAGCTATTTCTCCAGATATGTGGTGGGAATCAGAGTTTGCTGCTTTTTTTCAACCACTTATGCAGGCTAATTCTTACAAAAACAGGTCTTCTAACATTTTGTGAGACATTGTGGCAAAACCAATAGATGACTGAATAAAATGGTCACTTTTAAAGAGTCAATCTATAAAAAAAAAAAAGTACGTATAATCTTAGTAAAAATATCTATTTAATTTAGGAAACTCAGTGGTCTTATAAAGAGGACAAAATTAAGATCAAAAACCTTAATGTGGTGGTCTTAAAGTGCAAGATTTGGCCTCTTGCATTTCAACTTTATCAAGCACCATTCTTGATTTCTGTGCTCTGGCTTTATTGAATTCTTCCAGTTTTGCTTGTTGGTTCATGTTTGCTTATTTATATACCATGTCATCTCTCACATCAAGGCACTTATACAAGCTACTTTCTCTACCTGAACTGCTATACTTCCTATTTTTTGCCTAGCTAACTCAAATTACATTTTTCAGATTATAAAACTCTTCCTCTGAGAGGTCTTCATGAATCCTCTAGACTGGGTTGAATGCTCTTACTATCCATTACAACAGTTTTCTACATCTCATTTTCAGACTTACTGAAATCTTTTTTTTTTTTGTAACTTTTCAAATTGAGGTATAACATAACAATAAAGTACACAAATTATCAGGGTATATCTTGATGGACATATACAAAGTAAATGCCACATGCATTAACACCTCTCAGACTAATGCATAGACTAATTCCAGACTCTCAGAAGGCTCTGTTTTGCTTTCTTTCACTTATTATCCCATCTTCTGCCTTCCATCATCACTGATTCATTTTCCTGTTCTTGAAATTTATATAAGTGGATTATTAGACTTTTTTTGTTTCTAGCTTCCTTTGCTCAGTAATAGGTCATGAAATTTATCCATATTACTATTGCGAGAATAGTTGGTTCATTTTTATAGCTATACATAGTTCATTGAATTAATACATTACAATTTGTTGTCTCTTCTATTTTTGATGGAAATTTGGGTTGTTAACAGTTTTTGATGATCAAGAATACAAAGTTCCTAAGAACAACCTTGCACATGCTTTTTGGTACACATATATATGCATTTATTTAGAATATCTATGTGGCAGTATATCATTAGTCTATTTTTGTTTATGCTTGTGCCAGTGTTATACTGCCTTACCTACTGTAGCTTTACAGATAGTTTTGATATGTCATAGTGTAAATCATCCAGCTTTGTCCTTCTTCAGTATAGCCTTGGCTACTCTAAGTCCTGTCCTTTTCCATATAAATTTTAGAGTTAGCTTGTCAATTTCCAGCAAAATCCTGAGATTATGACTGGAACTACATGGATTATACAGATAAAATTAGAAAGACTTGTTATTTAATGACATTAAGTCTTCAAATCCATGAACATGAATATCTCTTCATTTATTTAGGTCTTCTCTAATTTCTCACAGTAATACTTTATAGTTCTCAGTGTAGAGGTCTTGTATTTTATTTTATTTTTTTTACTAGATTTGTTTCTAAATCTTCTATAAATTTTGGTATAAGTGCTACTTAAATTTTTTTTCCTTTTCCACTTGCTTTTTGCTATTCAATAGAAACATTTGATTTAGGCATATTGATCTCTACCCAACATCTTTGCTAAATTCACTTATTAAATTGGATAGCTTATATATTATTTTGATTCTTCTATATATATAATCATCACATCTGCAAATAAAGACAGTTTACTTCTTCTTTGACATTCTTAATATATTTATTTTTTGCTACATTGCTCTGCTAGTACTTCCAATACAATGTTGAATAAAAGTGGTGATAGTGGACTTCTTCATCCTATTCCTGACATCTGGGAGAAAACATTCAATATTTTGCTATCAGTAGTCTTTTATAAAAATATATTTACCAGGATATTTCATTCTTAGTTTGCTGAGAATTTTATCAAATATATTTATTGAATCCATAAGGATAATTTAGAAGAGTTCATCTTTATTAGGTTAATGTGGTAAATTACAGAGATATTTTGGCCTTATTTACTTTCTTCATTAATTTTTTCATTTTCTATTTCATTAATTTTTGCTTTGATTTGTATTACTTCCTTCTTTCAAGTTTGGAGGGTTTTATTTGCTATTTTTTTTCTGGTTTCTCCTTGAGTTAGAAGCTTAGATACTTGATTTCTAACTCTTCCTTTTTTTTTTTTTTTTTTTTTTATATATGCATTCAAACATTCATAGCTTAAGATTAGCCTACTACCATTTACTCCTACAGGGATGGAATTGAAATTCTATCTACTTAGATCCTAATTTAGCTATTATTTTAATTCTAGAACTCCTGTTCTAATACATTCCAATTCTCTGTTTAAATTCTGCATCTTTTCATTTATTTTATTCACAATATTAATCACAGTTATTTTAAAGTCTGTGTCTGGATATTATATATATATATATTTCCAACATGTCTAGATTACTTGAAGATCTATATTTTTGTATTTATTAGATCCTATTTTTTGGTATTTCTGGTAATTTTGGATTGAATAGCAAACATCGTGTATTAAAAAAATGTAGACTCTTGTTGATGTTATCTTCTTGCAGCAAATATTTAAATTATTCTGGCAGACAGACAACTTTTACTCCACCAGCAGTTGAGATGGGTTGAGGATTTACTTCCTGCTTTGGGATGACTGCTCTATTTCTCATTTGCTCTCACCGCTAGAGTTTCAGCTGAACGCCTGGCATATTTACCAGGGCCCCTCCTCCTTGGTAGGCCCTGAACTCTAATTTTTTTGCCTTTCAAGCCATGTTTCCCCTCTGCCCCTAAGACTGCAATATAGGATATAGGAAATAAAACAGAAGGCAAATGCAAAGATAAATAAAAAGCTCACCCAAATGGTTTTTCTTATTTCTGTGATCTTGTTCCCACCAGTCCTGGCACTCCTAGTTACACAGTAATGTCTTTAAACTACCATATTTTTAAGAAATTTTTATCCAACTTTTAATTTTTTTCTCAGCAGGAGGATTTTTTGAAATACTTCACAGCTGGAGTCAGAAATCACTTGTAATTATTTAATTGCATGTTTGATGCCTGATTTCATTGCAAGCTTTCAAGCTCCCTAAGGTTAGGGACTGTGTCTGTTTTACTCAATACCCTTTCTAAAACACCAATCATAGCACCTGACAAATGGGGTGAAATTAAGAAAGATTCACAATACACCCACTAAACGATTGAGTCCCTCCATTTAAAGGCAGAAGTAGAAAGCAGAGCCAAAAGGTTTGAAAAAAATTTGCAGAAAATAGAAGGGGAAGCCTGTTGAGAAATATTTAGTTTCTTTGTATGTTTAAAAAGATATAATAACACTATTGCTTAAGGACACATAGGTTGAGGATTAAGAAAGGGCTCTTCTTTTGAAAATTATTGATAATCTTGAAGGAAGCATTTACAGGAAAGAAGTGGGCAGAAAAAAATGTAGATTGAGGAGTGATTGGTAGGTGAGAAAACCTGTAACCATTGGGAGAGTCTTCTTTTTTAAGAGGACTGATGATGAGGAAAAGATAAAAAATAGAGTTAGATTTATAAGCACATGTTAAAATGTAAAGGTAGCCACTAGAAATGCAGAAATGGGAGGTAGAACATCTAAGCCTCTAGACAGAGAAGAAAGGCAACTAAAAAAAAACACACACACACAAAGGTCAGAACTTCATAGACTGAATAAAATAAAGTGAATGATCAGAGGGATATGAGGTAGAGAGAGGTTATAAAAGAATATCATCAAGATTTATGTGGTTTAGGCATATAAAATATATGAATGAATGGAACAGCACATAATTCAAAATCCCGAATTTTAAAATGTCAGCCATAAATGCATATATAATAATGACCATTATGATATTGTGTGCTAATTCCTGCACTGAAACTTTACAAGAATCCATTTTAGAGATGAAGAAACTGAGCTGGAGAGCGGGGAAGTGACTCATACAAAGTTAAACACCAGAATGTAGAGGAGACAGATTTTAAACTTGGGGAGTCTGACTCCAAAACCTGCACTCTACCACTGCCATTGCTGCCTTCCTTCTGAACTAGAATGTCGACATCAATACCTCCATTGCCCTTGAAATAGAATTCAATCAATTTGATGCTGTTAATCCATCCATAGCATTGATCACTGCTGTTTATAAAGCACTTTCAAGATTAAAAATGTTTTTTATTGTACTATATATGTTTATTATGACTGTCATCCTAAACCTATCGCAATAAGCCCTAATGATATGTATAGGTAAAAGTGTCAAAATATTCATTAACCTCAAAATTTAATAAGCCTAAGGAGATCCTGTGTCTAAGACACGTGCAACATCTTGTTTCCAGCAATACCATGTGACAGCTGCAGTGGGACAGAAAACGACTCTAGCTATAATAATCGACAGAGAAGTAACTTCACCAGCAACTAAGGGTCATTAATAAGAATTTTTTTGTCTCTAATACTATATAGCTTAAAACATACTTTCTTATACATCTGAGGCCAATAGAGACTAAACAAATTGAGTTATCACTCTAAACTGTCAATACTTCCAAAAAGGTAGCTCTCAACATTTTGTGATGTATTCTAACGCATTGCAAATCTCATCATTAAGTAATTCTCATAGCTAAGCAATCTTTCTTATGGATTTTTCATTTTCTATCCAACTAACTCCTTTAGTGAATTCTTTATTCAACATTTATTGAACATCTGGTACGGGTCCTATGATGTGCAAGGCACAAATGTTATAACTGAAGAAAACAGTCATAACTTCAGCCTTTTGGGGATATAGATAAGTGAACAAGCAATTGCAATGGCATGTGATAAAGGTTAAAACAGAGATTCTTGGTTTCTGTGGTAGTAAGTTAGAGAGGCCACTAATCTAGATTTGGCATGGAGTTGGGAGAGGTTGTTGGGAGGCTATTTAAAGGAATAACTCAGTTGACACTTCATTGATGAGTAGGAATTAGCCAGGTAACAGGAAAAAGAAGCACTTGCAAGTAAAGGGAGGCATTTCAGGGAAAGGCATCAATATCTTCAAAGACCTGGACATTCAAGAGAGTGTGGTACATTCAAGCAGCTGGGACCGAAAGATAGCTGTAGAGCTGGAGAGTAACCCAGGAGGTATATGAAGAGGTGAGGCTGAACAGTAAGCAGGGAAGCAGAAGAGACTTCATGCAGGGCAGCTTTATGAGAAACTTTTGAAAAGTTTTTAGCAACATGATAAGAAAGATTATTAGTTTAAAAAATAGCCTGTAAAAGAGTGAAACTTTTGATTTAGAGACCCACCACATAGACCTGGACAAGGAAGTAGCTATAGGACCAGTGGATGTTCCAAGACATGTATCAGAGGCATAATGGCCAGCGGAGGACCAATTGATGGAATGTGAGGAAGGGAGTGAGAAGTGGTATTCAAGGACATTTCCCAGGTTTCTGTCTCAGGTACTCAGTTATATTCACTTTGGTAAACACAGTGGTAAACACAGAAGAAGGAACGCATCAGGGGAAGGGGTGGATGTGAAGAGATGCAGAAGCCAAGAAAGAGGCATCTACAGTTTTTCCCATTTTCTGCCTCATTGGATGGAAGGACCATTAAATTATTCATTCTCATGAACTTCCCATAAGTCCTTATCTTTCCTTTATGAAATTCTCCTAGGGTCCATTTTATTTGTGGGGATGACATGGCCACCACTGCCAGAAATGACTTAAATGACCCGAATGATTAAGCAGGTGTTTCTTCCCCCTTCGGCCTCCTCCTGCGCCTATTTAGAGGTTGCACTTAAGGTCAAAGAACCTCCAAACTGAGACTGTGCCTCAGTCAAGGGAATGTATGTAACTGAGTTTCCTTTCTTGAAACTCCAAACCAGCCTGAGGGCGATGTTTGTGAGCTTCCAACAATGTATACACCTTAAATAAGGTCCTCATAATATTTCTTGAAATTTCCCCACTCCAAAGGAACTCTTAGTGCATGATCTCATAAAACATTTCTTCAGGCCACTGGAATTCGGTTTTGAAAGATCCAGAATTTTGACAATGATATTACTGGAATCCTTTCTATCTGACTGGAAATGAAGTTAATCTTTTTTTTTCCCCCAAACATTTTAACCTAAAATTACGTATGTGTATTTTTTTTCAAATTTCTTAAATTGATGTATAGTTGATTTACAATGTTGTGTTAATTTCTGTTGTATAACAAAGTGATTCAGTTATACATATACACACATTCTTTTTTATATTCTTTTCCATTATGGTTTATCACAGGATATTGAATATAGTTCCCTGTGCTGTACAGTACGACCTTGTTGTT
Organism: Balaenoptera musculus; assembly: GCF_009873245.2. NCBI lineage: Eukaryota > Metazoa > Chordata > Mammalia > Artiodactyla > Balaenopteridae > Balaenoptera > Balaenoptera musculus. The sequence goes on along the minus strand of NC_045785.1, from coordinate 170,061,970 downwards.
TATCCATCCTACCTATAATAGTTCGTATCTGCTGATCCCAAACTCCCAATCCTTCCCTTCCCCACTCCCCTCTCCCTTGGCAACCACAAGTCTGTTGTCTATGTCTGTGAGTCTGTTTCTGTTTCGTAGATAAGTTCATTTGTGTTATACTTTAGATTCCGCACATAAGTGATATCATATAGTATTTGTCTTTCTCTTTCTGACTTATGAAGCTAATCATAATACTTTTTTATGGGTGTTATATTTAACCTAACTGATATAAAATAATTGTAAGTATAGATCTTTAAATATTTTAATTATTTTTTCCGAAGAAAATATATACAAAATTTTTCACTTTATTAAATCAAAAAGCAATCAGCTTCATAGGTGCTAGTTTCACTATCACTGCTGACCATTATGATTCTTTTTCTGCTTGAAGTTCCTCTTTCTACTCATTTAAATTGGATGAAAGGAGAACTAAAATTAGTCTTTTGTTGATGTAGAATGTCATTAAGAGACAGAAACATTTTTCTTTCACAAGGAAGCCTTAAATAAGATTCCAAAATGGCCAATGTATTGTAAGAAAAAGATACTGGGCAATTTAAATACAGTAGGTAAATTTGAGACTATTAGGAAACCCAGGGACAGGGAGGAAAGCCTGTGTTTGAGAGTATGGCACGAGTGTGTGAGAACACACGTACAGTTGTATATCAGGCAACAATACATCTTTATTTGGTAATAAAAGAGATGGGGAAAGCAGATGCTTTAAGCTGGTTAAAAGAATGTTAGCAGCTAACAACAGTTTGTTTCAAGGAAAAGATTATTCTATTGTATTGGCATGGTCAATGTTGGGTTGACTTTCTGGCTACCTAAGGCTCTGTTGAGCAGAAAAGATGCTATTTCAAGATACTTTCACTTATCAAGCATTACCACCTACTTTGCTGTGTTGGTTTCTCTCTTGTTTATTTTATCTGAGCTCCTTTCTACTTATCTTTAGGCTTCCTGGCATTAGGGCGGAAGTAAGAAAAATGTATCATTAATGATGAAATTATGTTAATATTTTTTTTTAGAACTAGACTTTACACCAGGGATTGGCAAACTACCAGTCTGTTGCCCATTTTTGAAAATAAAGTTTTACTGGAACCTGGCTACCCTTATTTGTTTACATATTGTCTATGGATGCCTTCATGCTACCATGACAGAGCTGAGTAGTTGTGACAGAGATCTCTTGGCCCATAAAGTCAGAAATACTGTTTGGACCTTTAAAGGAGAATTTTGTAACCCCTGCTCTAGATTGACTTTGTGAGAAGTTTACAAAAAGGAAAGGGTTCTTCATGCAAAGGCAAATTTGCAATTGCATTCATTTTGACCACCTGAGCAATATCAAACCCCCCAAAAGGTCTAAAAATTTTGGTGAGAGAAAAAGCCCTGTGTTGAAATGATTATTTTGTGCAATCTGAGATAAAATTCCAAAGTGAAACAATTTACTTCCAGACCAACCCGACCATTAACTTTCCAAACACAAGGCAACATTACAGAAATGTGCTTCAAAATTAGTCACCTTAAAGATGCAAGGTTAAAACAAATGGAGCCCTTGTAAATTGGCCTTTCTGATGAAGTTGATGAATGGGGAAAAAGCACGGTCCTCTGCCATCCTTCAGTGTCATCTGAAAGTATTTCCTAAGAACTTACTTGGACTTCTCTACTAAAGGTAATAAAAACTGAACAATCTTAATAGTCACTTCTGAATATCTCTAGTTATCATAGGTTGGTCTGACTTCTGTTATTCTAAGAAGATATGCATTTGGATCCTTGTCCCTCTCAGTCCATAAAGACGAGCTCAACCAGACAGTCACATCTCTTCTGATTCAGTTGCATCAGAAACACCCATGGAGCCTCGGCGTTGCCCAAGACCCACTTCTTTACTTTGCTCTCAAGTTCCGGGTTCTTACTCTTGCCTTTGTTTTTCTATATCATTATTGCCTGTTTGTTAAACTGCTAGGACATATAGTTGATTCATAGAGCTGCTTTTCAATAACTGTGGCCAAAATCTAACATCAAAGCTTAAATAACTTTGTGGTTTAAATATGCTTTGAAAAGACTTGGTGTTTTATTTAGTGGTTTTTTTGTGTTTTTTTTTTTTTAAGTACTTTCTGGCAAAACTACTTGCTCCCAGTCAGAGGAAAACAAATAGTGGGACACCAAGGGTGTTGAAGGTCAGAATTAATATGCTTTTACTAATTAGTGTATCTGAAGGAGTTTGCCCTACTTATACCTGTACTGTAACTGCTTAGAATCAGCTTTCCTTTAATGCAGTGTTTTAGTGCCTCAGTTCATTAAAAATAATACAAAAATAATAAAGCATAAATATCATGCAGTAAAATGTAAAATATACGCTTTTAAAAGATATTGATTTGGGGGGGTTGCATTTCTCTTTTCATGGGTCGGTAATTAATTGTATTTCTGGATCATGAGGCATTTTAGTTCAGCCATTTTGGGGAAGGCAAATACTAAGAGACAAAAATGTAAGACAATCATTTGGTGTCCTTGAACGGCATTATTATGAAGAAAGTGTACAGAGTTCTCATCTGCAAGATATTCAACATCAGTAATCACATTTTTCATGAAGACAAATAAAAGGGAATTACATCCAGGTGCACATGTGTGCTCATCTCTCCAGTGGGTTGCTACAAAGATCTCCGCAAAGGCAGTTCCTGATTTCTGGGCAGGGTCACCAGTAAAGGCAGTTTTAAAAGGCTGGTGTGATTGGCATCTGGATACTACAATAGTCAAACCTTCCCCCAAATGATCATGGACCTGTTTTCCACTAATAGGAAAAACAAGTGACAAGGAGAGAGAGGGTCACCTTTGGAATGCCAACCTGAGCAATATTTTAGTTTGCTGTTTTTACCAGTTTCCCTTTGATTACTAGCGAAATTCTTTGTGTAAGTGGATTTACTCTGCATTCCTGAAAATAATAAGCAAATTTTTTTTTTTTTTCTCTCCAGAAACACGGTGATAGCCCCTTCCTGTTGTAGGCGGGAGGGATGCTCTATTTGCTATTCCTGTTTTGGAAGGACAAAGTACTGTTAACCCCATGTAATCAGGGGACTATTTCATTATGAGAGTTTACACGATTTTCTAGTTTCAAGATCATGAAATTATGTTGAACTTGTGTCTTCTTTACACCCTCTGATATAACTCAAGAACTGAATATCCATTTTATATTGAGTAATTTTCCCCATATCACTTAAGTTATCCCTAGAAGTTAACTTATCCCCATAAATTCTTCAGATTCGTAGAGAGAAAGCTTACATTTCTGTAAATCTTAAAGTGTGAATATATTATATGAAAGAATCATAAAACAATTAAAAATCTAAATGTTTTTAAACTCACAGATGCCTTGGTGATAACTTCTATTTTGAATTTTTTAGGCTACTTAAATAACCTATGCTGACTGATTTGGAATTTTAGAAGTTAAAGGAATTGGCCATTCAGTACAAGCCTCAATTTAATAGATGAGCATGATTAGACCCAGAGGAAAGTAGTTTATCTAGTGTCTCAACACTAGGTAGATTAATTTAACTGTTTTCAATAACAAAATTAAATATCACGTTTTAATACAGAAATTGCATATTACTCGTACCCCAGATACAACATTTAGGCAAACATATCTTGTATGTGCAGCAGCAGATGAATTAATAGAATGTTGATTTTATGAATTGCAGAAGACTTTTAGAAAATCTCCTGTCTCATAGTAGGCACTTAATAAATATTTGTTCAATGAGTGATAGCTGATAGCTAATGTTTAAAGACTATAAAGTAATTTGTGTGGCAGATACTGTGCAAAGTTCATTAGATGAGCTATCTCCTTTAATCCTGACCTACCTGCTAGATATCAATATTGTAAGTAATAGTATTACGCCAATTTGAAAGAAAAGGAAACAGAGGCACACAAGTGATTAAGTGGTTTGCCTAATTACATTTAACTAATAAATAATGGGGCATAGATCTGAAACTCCTGTTAGTCTGTTCCCAAAGCCCTCACCCTTAATCATAAAGAAATGGGGGAGTTATTTACACTATGATGTAAATGACTGATAATACACCCTTCCTGGAAATTAGATTTTTGAAAGAACACTTGTATCAGAAAGGAAAAGGGATCAAACGTAGACCCTACAAAAGATTCATCTGGTTCATTTATCGGCCCCAAAGTAGATTTTCACAGAGTTCATTTATAATATTAAGCTTACTGATTTATACAGTAAGCAACATAGACATATATTCATATGTTTAAATTGTTTTCATTCTATCATATGAGGTAAAATATTTAAAGCAAATATGGAAGAGGGGGGAGTTATATGAGAGATTCCTTTCTTGAACGGTAATAATGAGATAGTTTATACCTAGACTTTCAACATATTGCTATGACCATGGAATGAATGTATTTACAAATCCTGTCATTTACAGGTGAACTCTCACATTTTTCCTTACATAAAATATGTGTAATAATACACATCACTGTATATTTGTTTTTGAGTCATTTGATATCACCATTCATATTTCAGGAATCATTTTTAGTTAGAGTTTGAGATTCTGAAATGAATCAAAATAAAAGATATCTTAGTTCTTCTTATAATTATTCACTTTTTAAATATAATTCATCATCTTAGAGATGATCAGGATTTACTCATTCAATTTGCCTTAGAATATAAAAACTGCATGAAATTTATAGGAACGTGAGTTGAAAGCACTGTTTGACACACAGCACTTCAGCCCATTTAAAATAATTTTGTTTGATGTTAAAAATCTAGCTTTAGGCACACTCTAGAATTAATTGCTACGGAAAAAAAAAATCTTATCCCCAGATATCTTTGGAGATGCAAGTAATAAATAATGCCAATACTATTTCTGTTTGTTACCTGAAAAGCCAAAAACCGAAAGACAAATCCAAAAAGTTTAGCAGTGTTGAGTAAGGTTTATTTGGGTGATCATTATTTCATCTTCCATCCTCATTTATTACTTTTAGTTACTTATGATTCCACAACTTCCAAACAACTGTCCACGGAATTATCCCTCCCGCTCTGTGGCAAAGCACCAGCTTTTGAACCAGAAGCTTCCAAATTCACATTTCACCTCTAAAATTCAGTAGCTGTGGCACCATGAGGGAGCCAGTTATTGGACCCTCACTTCCTCACGTTCTATGAGGGGAAAAATATCTACCTTCCAATGCTGTCGAGAGACTGGATGAAAGAATATACAAGTAAAACAAATGCATGATGCTAATAATACATTTACCTTTCTACATAAGAAGATCCAAGCTGAAGGAAAGCTTTTGATTGAGTTCGTTTTGTAAACTCGTCCTGGTTCATTAATTGGGGAAATTTAGTTAAACCATAACCTGGCTCAATAAAAGTATCCAGCCAAATCTGCCAGGTAAGCCAAAGGGTCAAACCAATAACTTGATGGAGACCTGGTTACTTTAACAGTTAAGAGAGACTTGAAAGTAAGCCAAGCTTCTCATAAAAAAGGAGCTAGCGAGGCCCCAGAACATGCCTGAATGCAGAAGAACTGCTTATTCTCCAGGAATTGCCAAAGCTCTAGGGAGTCGTTCAAGCCAAAACTGTGATCTCCCTGTCTTGTCCTTCAAATGCTGTGGACTCCAAACACATTTTCTGTGCAGCTGGAGGCTTTGTTATAGACAGAAGGATCCTGCTTAGTGAGGCCCGTGTTTACGACCTAACTTTCTTAAAGAGGAATTTGGAAAACTTCCCAGACCCTGCATCTGCCCCTAGCCCTTGCACCTCGGAGTCTGAGACCGGCTAGGGAGACAGCGCAGACGACTAAATTTATTAACAGCCGACGGGCCACTCTATCTTTCACGGCAACAACAGTAGGTGATCCCATCAAAAACCTGTCTGCTCGCTAGCCAGCAAATCCGAGCTGACGTGCCTGCCGCAGTGAGACCCAGATGAATGGAAACGAAGGCTGTTTCCTCGAAGAAACACATCACAAGCCAAATGTTGGACCAGGAAGTCAGTTCTAGTTCCATTTGAGAAAAAGTCTTTGACTTTTTATCCATAGGTTCTTTCCCAGATACCTATGTTTTCTTTTCTTTTCTTTCCTTTCTTTGACTTTTACGAATATTAAGCAGAAGTTGAGCGTTTTAGGGGAGCTCAATGGTTGAATTTCTAATACTCAGTGAGGAGTTGGATATACTAGTCCAGTGGTTAAGCACGCATTAATCTTAATATATCGCAGCTAGAACATAATCATGACTCATTACAAACATACGTCAGCAGCCAGCCTCACTTAAAAGCAAACTATTTACCATTTTAAGTAAAAATAAAATATGTGAGCCACGTTTCATGGTTCAAATTCCATTTCATTGTCCTCAACATATGCAGCATTGGAAAGACTAGCTATTTGCTCCAAAATGACTCTCTCATGGATTAAATTAATATCATTATGAGTTTACAGAGTAACACATATTATATACTTAAAAAATTTTTTTAATGGGAAATAAAGTATGTATCATGAATAATTAGAGTTTTCTATGTCTGTAGTGAAATAGTGCTTTTAGAAACTGTAATTCATAGAGATAACTGGACTTCCAGAATATTGTAATACCAGTCAGACCAGAAGTTGAGTGAGACGTGAGATCGGCTCACACAGTGAGGATTGGATCCTGTCTTTATTTAAAATTTTTATATTTTACTGGGGATCTTTTTGCATTGATTTTTATTTTAAAAATATTGTATTAAAATAGTATTTACATGGATTACTGAGTTTTTGGTGCCTTTAACTTTTGTGCCTCACTTGCCTTACTCTACTCCTGACCCATAGAAGGTATGCTTTCCCTGAAATTACTTTTTCCCATAATGCTCTCCATAGAACATGGGGTATTAACAGTTGTTACACTTTAAAAAGAAAGAAGTTGCATCAAATAAGTGTTAGGAGTAGTTAAACAAAGTTAAATAGCTTTCTTATAATTCTTTTCAGAGACTGGAATAAGCTGATGTGTACTGAGAATCTCCAATAGCATGGGGGCATTTCTCAAACTCATTTGCCCACAGAACTCTTTTCCACAAAGGAAGTGAGGAATAATCTGAGGAACACGTTCTAGTTAATAGTGTCCAAGAGACATTTCCAGCACATACTTTGATCCAATAAGACTGCCTTTTCAGGGACTTCCCTTGTGGTCCAGTGGTTCAGACTCTGTGCTTCCACTGCAGGGGGCATGAGTTTGATCCCTGGTCGGGAACTAAGATCCCGCACGCCATGCAGTGTGGGCAAAAGAAAAAAAAAAAAAAACACCACTGCCTTTCACATCTATTATATATATCTTTTTCTTTTCTTTCCTCCACTTACCCCACTTTTTTTGTCAGAATACTGAAAAGATAAATATGTCGACACAATCAAGCTAAAGTTATAAAAGGGCTACATTAGTATCTCTATAAACAGGTGTAGTAAAAATTCATTGTAAAGACATATCAAAAGCATTAAAAACACCCCAGGGCTTAGTGCCCCGTAAAGGAAGTGATATCAGGCACACTTACCAGTAAAGTCTGTATTGACTGGGTGAGTGGAGCTGGGAAATTTATAATATCCATTTCCTATGAAACGAGTTCCTTTCATCATTGTGGCCCTCGGAGCTGGTAGAGCTGCCTCTCTCCTTTCCAGCTGATATGTAGGAGAGGGTCCATTTTGTTCTTCAGGTGCCTGCCACCTAAGATGGATGGTTGTACTGTTGATTCCTTCAACCAGAGGTGGCCTCAGTTGGGCTGGTGCTAAATATTAGAAAACTCTTGTTACGTTCAAGAATTTGGCTCCTATCTCTAGATACAGATATGCACACATATGTTCACATGCACCTGTGTACATTACACTCAAAATCAAATCAATTATGGCCTCCAGTATTTCTATGGTCTAGGAACTGAAAACACAGAGTTAATATTAAATGTTTAATTAAATTTAAAAAAAAATGTTTAATTAAATACTAAACAAAATTTAAATGGCTAATGAATACGCTTTTATCATTAAACAAAGTTTTTTCTTACAAATAATTTCTCTATTCTTTCTTGCCACCTGACAGATACTATATATTATAGTCTGTTGGCGCACCACCCAGATTCCCTTTACCAAGCAGATGCTTCACTGCTCTAGCTTCTGTGCCTGTTGGTCCCTAATGGCTCATGGCTTCTCCATTTTCTAGAGAATACCCCTGCCCTACCCAGGAGCTACAAGATCCCTTGTGAATCCTGCAGCCGGTGACCACCAAGCTAGTGGCTACTGACCACAAAGGACGGAGTCCCTTGTCTTAACATGGTATCGAGTCAGGGCTGCAATTCACAGGAGCCAAGCAGGAAAAGGAAATGGTTGAAATGGGCTAGTCAGGGAGACAAGAGAAAGTGTGGGGTTTGAGAAAAACCGGTGGACGGCAGGGGGTGAACAGTCACTAATTCGCGCCAGCCCACAGATGATTCAGGAATGACAACCCAATGTTGTCAAATCTTTTATTTTGTTAAAAAAAAAAAAAGTCATTTTATGTGTAATTTTCTGATTTTTAAATCTTAGCTACTGGCCTAAATTAAAACAAACAATAAAACAAGCACCACTCTGAAAGCCAAACAAAGCATCCACAGGAAAGAACAAGCCTGTGATCTCAGCAGTTTGCAAACTCCTGTCGGAGCACAACAGACTCAGGCAGCCTCGGGGGCCGTGGAGTGACCACAGCACTCCCAGCAGTGGCCTGAGCCTTGGGCAGTGAGGGCCCAGGGCTCACAAGCACACTGGGGCCACGGCGTGCCTTGGGGTCCACGGACACTGGCATTTCTTTGGAGCCTCCTGGGAAACCCCAGAAGTGACAGCTCTGAGACTTCCCCTAAAACCTACTGGAAACAGATCAGATTAACAACTGAGTTGTTGAAAATGAAGACCTGTTTCGATTTTCATTTTCTTAAGCAGTTGAGTTTGTAGGATGAGATTCGTATCCACTCGAAGTGTGTCAGCTGGGTTTGAGGGGAGAAAGTGAAGAAAGGAACACATGTCATAATCGCCAAGTCTATTTATTGAGGACCCAGACTAAGGCTGTGGATCTTAACTTACAGCTGTGTTAACACAGCCTTGTGCAGACACAAGCTTTTGCCTGTTTCAGTAAATGTAAGATAAAATGGTGTGAATACAAAAACTAATATTCTTAAACCAAGAAAGGCAATTCACCTTAAATCAGCTTTGAACAATGACCATTTGTTACTTTCTAGAAAGCTTGGCCAGCTTTCCAAAGAGAAACAATTCATTGTGATTCTATTTTCATTTTTAGTAAAGAAGAGGGGGCAGTGAGCAAAAAGTTGATCAACTAAAAAGATAATTAACAAATCTGTTCATCTTCCGCCAGTGTGAGCCATGTGCTATTCTTATATATACAGATCTGTAAATTTTATGCATGATTTCCTTTAGTATTCTTTGCCAAAAATTAGCTAAATGCTGGGTTCTCAAAGATTCCATTCTACAAGCTATGATCCCTCTTCAAAATAATCCAAAACAAAATAAAAAGCTAAGCCATGCAGAAATTTCTTCTCCCACTAAGCTCATCTCCAGAGTTGGAGTTCCATCTTTGTAAAATTTCAGGAAGCCATCACTGGCTATTAGCTTAACTGGGGAAGGAGGACTGTCAAAGATTTCTGAGTCTTGGGGTCAGAGAAGCAAGTAATGGAGGACCGATTATATCTTTTTCATTTGTTTAAAATTTTCTACTTAGGAGCAGACAATAGGAATTTTGAGCTTTCCTGTTACTTTCCTGTATTCCACTTAAGATTCCCTAGTGATCTGGCACACAAAGACTTGAACTTTTTAGTTTGAAGAATACCATCTATTCCAGTGATATCCAAATAGCATATGATATCGCTTGTATGTGGAATCTTTAAAAATTACACAAATGAACTTGTTTACAAAACAGAAATAGAGTCACAGATGTAGAAAACAAATTTATTCTTATTTAAAAGCAGCTACTTTCTCAAGGTCGCATTTGTTCGACATCTGATACTCTCTTACTTTACTCCAATCACCCAGATGGATGGGGATAATGAAGATTTGTACCACTATTGTATTCAGAATCCTTTCCCCATTGATATATCATCGACAATCACTTCTTAGTCAGGAATATAATTTCAGAGTCAAACAAAACAAAATAAAAGGAATTCCAGCAACTCAATAGGTTTTTTTGTTTGTTTGTTTTGTTTGATTTAATGTCTACTAAGTGAGAGCATGCAATTTTTAAAATATGACAAAATGATTATAATCAATAAGGACACTTATGCATTGAGAATCCACTAAAATTAATGTTGACTATCTAAACTCTAACAAGTAGTGGAGCATTTGTAGATTCACAGGGGAATTGCTCTGCTGAGCAATTACACCATTCTTAGGAAGTCAACCACAGAGAATGAGTGAAACTAGAGTATATATATGTGTGTGTGTTTGTGCGTGTGTATTTTATTCACTTGCTTAAAAAAAAAAAAACAACTCTTAGCTGGTCTGTTACAGTTTCACTTGCGAGTCAACCCAGCCCACTTGAAAGGGTGAGTACCTACTCAGTCATTATCTTCAGAGTTCCCCTAAGACCAGAGGGGAACTTTCAATCAACTAAATGAGACTGGTCTCACATACATTCACAAGTAGAATAATGATAAGAAAAACAGATACTCCTGAACTATTAAACACATACACACAAACACAGACTCACTAAGAGACAGGTGAATTAAAGATTATGGCTCAGATCATCAAAGTGAAGGGATTATAGGTATAAATTTGTTCATCACAAAACAGTAAATTAAGAGACAATATGGAATAATGTGAAAGTCTCTGCCGACTTTTAGAGAGATAATTTTCACTTTTTATCCAATTCTGTATGATTTTACAAAAATCACTTCAAACCTATATGCTTCAGTTTTCCCATCCGACATGAGGATAAATTTTCAGTGGGACACTTTGAAAATAACTGCTTTTAAAAACAATATAATTGCGCTAGGTTTTACAAAGCAAATTTCTATACAAATACAAGGCACTATTATTACTAGTCAATAAAGCATCTTTCACATTACATATTATAAAATGATTCAATTCATCCACATTCAGAATCTATCTGTGTTTACTTAGAAAATCCTCTTATAAGCATAAAGTATAAAATGGATCTTCAATATCCATCATTTCAAAGACTAACAACATACAGAGTCTGTTTCTACTTGGAATAAAATTACGGTGCTCTTGTATTTTTTTGCATTAGCTCTGTCATCCAATTTCTAGTCTCTCTCTTCTATTTACAAGCATTCTTTTATAAAACACTCTGTAATATACATTCTTCTTTATGCAGCATTTATTACTTTGTAATCTGATTAATAGCATATCATAATGCATAAATTTACACTTGCAAAATTTACGTAGTGTGGAGTTTGACCATCTCAGGATGAGAACTGGAGACTAAATGAGCAGAAGTGCTTGCTGACAGGTCTTTAAAATCAAATCTGTGTTTTCAAGGAAGAGTTTGTTGTCCATGAAGACTGTATGGCTGTGTCAATATCGTAAAGCATCATCAACTATTAGGAAGACGGCAATCTAGGAACAAGCAGTGCTTCCTTATTTCAGGGGTGTGACGGGGGAAAGACTAATATGAGACATCCTCAGGCATCTTGTCAGTGGAAAATGATCCTGACTTTCTCCCAGAGATGCAAACTGTCACAGGAAACATGATTTGCCAAATGCTGCTAGGCCCGAACACCTGTGAAAGGGCACTGGAACTAGGACTCAAACATGAAGTCCGGGTTGGTCACGTAGCCATGATTTCCCAGTTGGCAAGTGCTCTCCATTCAGGGTCCAGAAGAGGAGAGGATTCTCCCCTCAGACTCTCAGAGACTTCTCAGTGCTTCCTTGTTGACTGTCTATTCTCTGACTGAGGAAAGAACAACATCAATTTTCCCATTTTCTTCTTTGTCTACTAGTCCCCTTCAAGAGAGAAGATATATAGTGGAACTGATCTGGAAAGGAGAAAACTTAGGTTCTAGACTGCTTCTTTAGGACCCTACTTATAGAACATTGGCTAGTCCATTATTTGGCCTCTCTGTTCTCCAGTGTCTCATTCATTCATTTATTTTTTGGAAAAAAAAATTTTATTTAAGTATAGTTGGTGTACAATATTATATAAATTACAGGTGTACAATAGAGTGATTCACCATTTTTAGAGGTTATGCTCCAGTTATGGTTACTATAAGATATTGGCTATATTCCCTGCATTGTACAATATACCCTTGTAGCTTATTTTATACATAATAGTTTGTACCTCTTAATCCCTTACCCCTATATCGCCCCTCCCCCCTTCCCTCTCCCCGCTGGTAACCACTAGTTTGTTCTCTATAGCCGTGAGGCTGCTTCTTTTTTGTTGACACATTCACTAGTTTGTTGCATTTTTTAGATTCCACATACAAGTGATATCATACTGTCTGTCTTATTTCACTTAGGAAATACCTTCCAAGTCTATCCATGTTGTTGCAAATGGCCAAATTTCATTCTTTTTTATGGCTGAGTAATATTCCACTGTGTATATATATACCACATCTTCTTTACCCATTCATCTGCTGATGGGCACTTAGGTTGCTTCCATATCTTGGCAACTGTAATAATGCTGCTATGAACACTGGGGTCAATGGATCTTTTCAAATTAGTGTTTTCATTTTTTCCAGATATGTACCCAGGGGTAGAATTGCTGGGTAATACCTCATTTATTGAAGAGCACGACAGACCCGATTATGCCTAGGGTCTCTTCCAGTTTCAAAATTCTGGTTGAACATTTCCAAGCAGCTCCTCTCCACAGTAAACCAAGAAGGGGTGCTGGATACATAGATCCCCTCAGCCCTCCAGGAAGCCAGCCAGCTTAGCTCCCACAGCTCTGAGCCATCTTGTTCTTTACCTCAGCGCGGCAGATACATGTTATGATTTTTCTGTGTGTTCTATGATATAAACAAGGCCAGAAAGCAGTGCTTTTAGAGAATTTAAGGGGAATCACCTCCTTGATGAATAAACACTACCTTAACCAGCTGTCATGCAGGTGATCATCAATAATTTGCACGCACCTCACGTCCAACACATAAAAAGTGTGAGGATCCATGATTTCTGAACTGTACATACGGCAGCAGCAGTGACAGCACGTACTGTTCCCTAAAGTCTCCCGTCAATAAAAGGTAGTTGCTTGGACTGTAATTATGGCATCCTTGCTACCCAAACTTGAAGCTTTTATGGGGCTTATGCAATTAACTACTTAAATGCATGGTAACACTTGCTTCTCTGACAGAAAAGTATTGATTTTTTAATCATTTTCAAGTCTCCTCTAGCACAAATAAATGTACTACAGTTACAGTTAATGCACTGTGTACGTGCATTAAACGTTGGTGTGACAGAATTTATTATTTTGTGATATATAGAACTGAAGTCGGGCTTCTCAGAAAGTAGCATCATGGATCCAACATCAGTATGGAAACTACCATTGTCCTTGATACTCCAAATTCTCTAACTTCTACGAGTTAGAGATCTTTTTTCATAGGATACTTAGGCTTAAAATAAAGGAGGGGATGCTGAATATAAATCTTTCCTACATGTCAGTGTAGGAGAAAATTAGAAATAGTCCAACAGAGAAGATAACAGTTTATTTTTTCCTAAAGCTGTGGGTGTACGGCAACTCTGTTCCGATGAATTTTTGTCTATTTAATTTTTTCCCCTTGCATTTATTTAGGGCACATCTATCAAAATATTTTGCACACAATAGTCTTTCTAGTTCAATTCTTACACATTTTAATTGTGTTGTTTTAATGCCTTACTATAGTTAATACATCGGAAAACTAAAATGGTGCTTTAAAAAGTGTGATTTCTGCATGCCATTTCTGCCATGCCAAAAAGGTCAACAGAGGCCCCGTGAAAGTCACATATCTAAATACAGACCTGGCAACAGAGGTCATTACATAGTGTATCAACAAGCCTTTACCTTGGGTGCATCACACATTCAACATTAAAGTGGGTGAGTAAAAAGCAGTTAATTTTGTTTTGTTAGAAATAATATCATTTTAGTTTTAGCATCTAAGACAGATGCCAGCATTTCACTCTGAACAGATGGTAATTCCATCTAATAGTGCATCTCTGTATTAGTAAGGTCTGTTGTGTATACAAACAGTAATAAACAGTAGGTAAGGATCAAAATAAATTTTAATTGTTGACATTAAATTCTGGCAGCCACAGTTCTAAGGCTGCAATATTCCTTTTTCAAGTCTGTCAGGTTTACTAATGCCACAAAAGCTTTGTCGAAAGCTGCCAGATCCCAGTTTCCATACAAAGATGTTGCATGCTACCAGATATTGGTCTGCACCAGGATTACCTGTTTTCCTACGCTGAAATAATCCTTCAGGAATAACATGGGATTGGTGCTACCACTGATGCACTGGTCCGCCATGATTTCTTTTAGAATGCTCCTGAAGGACTGAACCTTTAATTAAGAGGTTGATTTTTAAAATGTTGTGTCCAATTGTTACAATTGGGGTCATGGTGCTATCACAGCCACTTTCCTACCCTGCTAAGTAAGGGTCTCTCATTCAATTCACTCTATTCTCTTTGCAAATCTGGGCATTCCTGAACTTCTCTGAAACTGGCATCATCCTTTTCATTTGGTTTGTTTTATCGGAGTCTGAAGGATTTCCCTAACAATTGCAGCTCTCGTCAGCTGAGCTCTTCTGTAGGCCTTGCTGTGGATCAAGCCTGCCAACAAGCACCAATCTGGTTCTCATAACGTCTCCAACGATCTGGTATTACAAGTAGTAGCCGCTCTATATTTGGGGAAGCTGCCATGTCAAAATCATTATAAAAAACCTCAGTTTGGCATTCAAGTTCAATAACAAACATGCTTTGGCATCATATTTCTTTAAAAACAAGGATATATTTTTTTTGAATCATGAAAAATATATTGCTTCCACCATATGGGACAACCAACGACTCACCAACCGATTTCAGATGCAGCATATTGAGCTGACCATATGTTACTGTGCTGTTGAATGGCTGAGTGATTCATGCCCGTCACATTCTAGTATATCAATTAAAGCTCCTTGAAGTCTGCATGATTTGTGTCTCTGTTATTAAACCCTGCTAATTCATCCCACTTACACATCTGTTATAAATCTCTAGGAGTGCTGCATGATTCATGGCAATCTGTGAGCATGCTACAGCAAATTCTTCTCCTTGTAATTAACAGTAAATTGTTTTACTGCCATGCAATGAATTTTTCAGTTATATTGCAAATGAACTCCTAAATGTGCGGTTCTTTCCTAAGAACTGACTTATATCATTAGGCAATTAAAAAGTATTGCTTTGAACCAAAAGCTTTTAATCAAGAGAAATACAACTTCAACATTGCCTGAGAGCCACGGAAATTTGACACGGTGGTTAGAAGGGCAAAATAATTTCTGTTGTCGAAAGAGCAAAACAAACAAAACCAACCCTTCCGCGTACTCAGGATTTCCCTGATGCTAAGACGTGAGAACTGCTGCCTGAAAAGACTGGGTGAGACAAGTGTGCACAGATACTGTTTATCTTAGAAGTGACTTAAGTCATCTGTCATTACCAAATTTCTCAGATTGACTTACACTGCTCTAATTGTAAAACAGTGCCTTTATTCTTGAAATAAATAATTGGATAATTAGCCAAGTTGAATCCGCAGAGAATTTCGCTGCTGTTCAAGTGTTCCTGTCAAAGGTGAAGCAAATTCATTTCAGCTCGCCTCTGCAGCTCTTCCAAGAGGCTTTGATTTTTTTTTTTTCCCCACTTTCCTGGCAGCAGCCTGAGATTCATGAGTCCATACATCAAGTCAGTAGTTTAACAACAAATGGAATTAAATTCAAAGAAGGGAAACTAATTGAAGGACAGCAACAAAAGTGGTTGGTAATGTGCTTTTTAATATGGCATGCCACATTTGCATGATAATTTTTCCTTTTTAGCATGGAGCAGAAAGTGACTAGCTTAATGAGGGATTATTCAAGACAGGAACGAACAAAATGCATTCATAACTAAGAACAAAGATTGTATTATGAAACAAAAACAGGCAACCTCAGAGAAGTAACTGGATGATTGGTTTATGCATTATGAATAAAAAGATAGAAAAATATTTATATTAGTATTCACTGATGACTATATATACAAGATTGTTATAATTAAAATTATAAATTAACATATTAAGAGTGCTTGTTTAATCACTCTGGGTCCTATTCACAATGAAAGGACTTAGGTACCTGCATACAAAACAATGTGTGTTTTCAACCCAGCCGCAAACAGCCCATACATTCTACTTTGGATTCAGACAAAAATCTTAATGCACCACTAATTACTTGCTTAATGGGAGATGGGCACTTCTAAGCTTGTAGTGTAGAGGTCAATTTATGATAGGTAAAGGAAATAGGACATTGTTCCTCCGGGAATGGATCTCCAAAAGGAATTTCTCTGAAGGAAGGTTTAATTTGTACTTAATTCACAAAGGGTGGAAATGTACAAAGTTATTAGATGAAAAGGGTAATCTTCAAGAAAAGTACAAGAAGGGTGCCCAGCCCATCAGTTCATGACCCTTATACACCCAGAGGCAACTCCAAAGCCACCCATGACAGTTTCCTCAAGATTTTGCAATGGAGATGCAGCTGCTCCTGGGAGAATACTTTTCTCACATCAGCTCTCAGACTTTGTCATGGGCACCAAAACTAAAGGAGTAAAGCAATAAATATTCTGGATGAAATGTGTAATTCTAATAATATCTAACTGAAAAAATACTTAAAAGAGAGCAAATTATAATTCTCGAGCTTCTTAATGAAGCAGATACATCTTTACAAGTATCTTTTTGATTTCTGTGACTGAGATTTAAGGAAAAACAACATGTTTAAGTGATTCAGTGCTTCAAAAAGGCTGACTACTACTTCAAATTTTGGGTGTTCTTCAAAATTTTTAAATGGTCACTGGCTTCTTCTGATTCCTGACACTTCACTCACGTAAACTACATTTAGACTTGAGTTAAATTTCTCACAAATCCATTAGAATTCACTGGAGTAATATATACCCTCCAAATTGTAACTTTATTACTAGAATAAACAGAGCAGGAAGAATCACAGCTACAACTTAACTTTTATTCCTTTCCTACAATGGTCAACAAACCTGTTGACCATTCAAAAGGATTGACCTTCTCACTGTTTATTTCTATGACTTAATATCTATCAGTTACGCACAGAGGTTTGATCCTAGGAAAATTTTAGAAGAAAAACCTTATTCACCTATTAAAAACAAAGGAGGCAAGAAGGATATTGGATCTGTAATTACTGGGGTTTTCTTTGTATTCTAATAAAAACAAGTCCATTCTCCCTGATCCAAACACCCCTGAAAATGGTATATTTTATAATAAATCAAGTGGCAAGCAAAAATTATTTTTTTATACTTTTGTCATGTAAGTGACTTTATTCCCTGCTTGGCAGATGAAGAGTCAGAGAGTTCTGACAAAATAAATTAAGGGATAAAGGAATAAATATTTTAGCAGAAGAGCGCTAAAATAATTTTTCCTTCAGAAAAGAAAGGATTTCACATGTGAACAAAGTTAATGTATTTTTTTTTTAATGGAAATTGAGTAGAAGGAACATTTTGGCAAAGGACAAAAAACTACACATTTAAAATTTACTATCCCATCTTCTCCTGCAACTGTTTAATTTTTTTACCTTCCAGCTTCTGCTCCAACCATGTTAATCAGAGTGCTGCCCAGAGAGTCATCAGTGACCCCACGTTCCTTGCGGTTTACATTTTTCCTACTTCCCCTACAGCATGTGACCCTACTGACAACATCCTCCTTCTAGAATTCTCTCTCCCCTTGATTTTTTGGATACTGCTTTTTCTAGGTTCTTTTTCTAACTCTGACCACATCTCTGCCCTTTATTCCTCCTTTCCTCTTCCTCCCAAAATGTGAGCATTCACTGAGATGTGAACTTTTATTTTGTATTTTCTCTGCCTTCACTAATACATTATTATCCATAGTTTCGGCTCCTTCTATACGCAGGTGATTATAAAACCCGCATCCTTCTTAAGCTCCAGATTTGCATTTTCTGCTGTTGGCTGCTTATAATCGTCATGGATGTGTTTCCATCAGATAATCAAACTGAAACTCATGGTTTTATTTCTCCCATATGTTCTTTCTTCGTGTTTTGCATTATATTTAGTGGCATCACCACTGTCTAGGATATTTACTGTCATCTTCAATTCCTCCCTCTTCTTAACCTGTGGATTTCCTCTCCTACTCTATTCCTTTCTTTTAATCTTTCCTTCTATTTATCTGATTTACTTTCTCATGGCCCCCTTGGAATGTCTACCAGTCTCTATTTCCACACTTTAATCTATTCTACACTATACGGACAGAGACATGTTTATAAACCTCAGCTTTCATCACGTCAGTACGGAACAGCCCCTCAAACAGCGACACATGGTATAATAGCTGCAAAAATCTTTACCAATTCTTTATAGTCTATTTCAAATGCCATTTAACCTGAGCTAATTTCCCAGTCTCCTAAATCAAAGTTATCTATCCCATATTCTCCGTTCCCATAGCTTTCTTTTATCCTTTCCCCCAAGGTGTTAATCCTACCTGTTATAAGTCAGTACCTTAATGCAGACACCATTAAAGTATCTTTGAATGGATTCTATTAGAATCCCCTCCACCCAGTGCTTTAAATAGTAACCTTAATAGACGTTTACTGAATTGAGCATTCACAGCAAAACAGCAACAATATGGTTATGACACATTATTAACTCTATATTGTAAACAACAAATTTGAAATGTGTAGGTTTTGATCAAAATCCTGAAATGCATGTCATACTTCTGAACAACATGCTCCTTACAGAACTGAAAAATGATGCTTTTTGATGTTAGCGCCCCCTACAGTTTACTTTTGTCATTCAATCCTTAGTTTTAGGACTCTCCATTGTTATACTTATGTTATAATACTGTTACGGAAACAAAGTTGTAAAATAAATTTTATGACTTCGATAACATTTGATTAGACATTCTATAACATTTACATTGTGACTGATAAAAGTATTACAAAACAGTTATGATAGAAATCTTGATAAAAATAACAATTTTTTTTTGAGGATTTACTCTGTTCTGGGCACTGCTTTAAATACTTAACATGTATTTACTCCTCGGGAGAGCCCTATGTAATAGGTTATCCTTATTTATAAATTGGAAAACTAAGGCACAGAGGTCATATAATTTACTCAAGGTCACAAAGCTAGTAGATGGCAGAGCCCAAATTCAAGTTGCGGCATTCTGGCTTATCATTTTCCCCTAAAATACACAAATAAACTCTTATTTGAAAAAGTCAATTAACTTGCACATCTCATGGCTTTCGGAGACTATGAGAGGTTTCCAAGTTCTGTTTTTCAGGGATAAAGAGGTGGGGAGAGGACTCAGAGGGCCTAGATGAGCTCTGCTCCACTCAGCTTCCAGTGGATGGAGTGGCCTTAAGCCTCCTCACCAGTGACTAGAAGAAGAGCACATAGCACTGGGGCACAGTGAGTTCCACGTCACAGGAATTCTTACTGCAACCAATGAGGATGATATTCACACAGACGTGATCATTGGTCCATTAAGCAGGGAAGATGCCATTCTATAGACATTTTCCCTGCTTTTCTTTTTCCATGTCCAGGATCTGTCTAGTCTCTGGGGACCAGCATGTCTCCGTTCAGTTCTTTTAGTTTGTGTCTATGAAAAAACAGAGTAGATCCTATCTAAAGGAGAGAGCCTATCCTAACAGTGCTGGAAACTAGGGCATGTGAGGTGCAGCTGGGAGGTCCCTCAGTACACAGCCTGGAGGAGAGAAGACTTGGCTGGGGGTATTGTTACTGAAGATGTTATTGGAAGTGATGTCATGAGGAAGGTGAATTAGAGTGAGGACAGCCCCCAAGGGAGTGGAAGGAGAATGTTCAATAGGAGCCAGAGGGAGGTATTTTGGATTAGTATCACCTTTGAAATTGTGTTTTCAAAGAGGTCTCTAAACATGGTATGATTTGCCAGAGAGGTGTAGTTCCCCTACCACTAAAGGATCACACACAGGTCGGACAAACCCTTGGAAGGAATGTTGCATAGGATATATTAATATTGGCTAGATAGTCACCCTAGATGACTTTGAAATGTTTTACAACCCTGAGAAGCTGTGATTTCAGTTCTGCTCGGTCACATAATCGGAGTCCCTTTATCCTCCTCTAGATCTCAGGCCAATCTTTGGTTTGTGTGGGTTCTGTTTTCACTTTCTCCAGCCCCCAGGACAGATTGCTCTTTTAATTTTTATCCTCTAGTCCCAAATTATGTCATTTTTTCTAAAAGAGACAGGGAGTCTTCCCCTGTTATCCACACTCTGTAACTCTCTAATAACATAGTATATAAAAATAAATAAATATTCTTATAGGAGAATGGTGTTTTTTATTCAAGCTAGGTACTCCATAAATACTTGTACATATAGGTTAAATATGTAAAAACACAAAGAGTTGAGTCAGAGATAATAAAACAATTTCTTGGAACTTTGGAGTCATTCTCATTATTGAAAAAAAAAAAATTTTTTTTTTTTTTGGCCCTGCCATGCAGCACGTGGGGATCTTAGTTCCCCAACCACGGATTGAACCCATGCCCCTTGCATTGGGAGCACAGAGTCTTAACCACTGGACCACCAGGGAAGTCCCCATCATTGGTGGACAATTTGAAGAAACAAAATTACTTGTTATATTTGAAGTTTGTTGTATATTGATACAAGATAATTTGAGCCAAACAAGTTTTTCCAGAATGAAAACAAAATAGAACAAGACAAAAACTATGGAATTGTATATGAAGACAGTAAGGAAGAAGGTCTAAGGAGTATTTTCATAGCTAAACATGTTGGCATGCTATCTGTCATTCGCCTAGGAGTCTCTTAACTTCCTCACATCTGGACATTTCCATAAAGAGCACCAGGAATCTAAGCCTTGTTGGATGCTGACAGAAAAACTGATTTGAAAATATCCTAAATGGTAAGTAATTGGGTTATATAGGTGTTAATAATACATGTAATCAAGTTTGTGTGAACCTAATTTGTCATAAGCGAAGCAAGCAAAAAATTATACAAACTATTTCCTGGTAAGATTATACTTGATAACAAGTTGTTATTTCAATTTTATGTACTTAGGAGTTTCATATTCATAATAAACAGATTAATAAGCACACTACTGCTTATCCAAAAAAGGCAAAATATGACACCAGGGCAACCCAGTAATTTCTGGATGTCTGCTGTTAGCTCCGTGGGGCAGGAGGGGATAGACCCAATCCCACACAAAAAAGTTAAGACTGAGAGAAGCAGTGTTCTGAGTCCTCACAAGAAGCCTGCTAAACACTTCAAACAATTGTTGGGACACTTTTAGGACTTAGGGTGGTGGGAGCCCTGTAATCACTCGGCATCTAATTATGTTTCTTATGATGACACAGCTGCAACTCAGGAATGTTCAGGGCTCTTAAGTCTCTTTTTCTGTTCAACTATGTCATGGTCAGTAGCAATCAGGGTTAGTGAGGGAGAAGGAGAAAGCAGAAAAGACAAATATTAAGTCCAAACTAGAGAAGGTATTGAGCTTTGTAGGTGTTTTGTTTATAAATACACAATATATTTTTCATGTCCTTTAGAACTTGCTTACCTGCTGCTAAAGTCCGTCCTGCTCGCGAAGCACTGGTTATACAACCAACTGAATTGCAGAGAGAAATAGTAAAGTTGTATATCCTATAAGGTTGTAGTCCTTTTACAATATAAGACAGTTCTTGGGATTTAGCAGTGTACAACACCTGTGAAGCAAAAAAAAAAAAAAAGAAGTCAGATAATAATCAGTGTGAAAAACATTAGCTTGACAAGCAAAGTTCTAGGAATTCTGACAGAGGGAATTTTTGCCAACCACGATTAGGAAAAGGGATTCTTTTTGAAGGGCCTCAACAAGCTAGGATTTAATTGATAATTGTACAATCACACTGCTTTATGAGGTAATAATCCAGTTCCTGAGTGGATAAATGAGGAAACCGAGTTATTGCCTCATAAAGCAGCATGGTGGTGCAGTTCGTGTCACTGATGGTACAGATAAAGAATGGTGACACTGTCATTGTTATCGTGAAAAAGTCCAAATAAAACCACGGGGCTTGGCCAAAATGAACCCAGTGCAGTAATGCCCACATGCTAGCTGATGGAGCTGGTACAGAAAGATGTCACTACGTTAAATCAATCCCATCATTTGCTTTAAAAAAAAAAAAAAAAAGCCACAGGAAGAAAAAGGGAAAAAAAGGAAAGATTACTGAGCACCCACATGAAGTCAATTCTCAATTATCTTTCTTGCACAACTGAGCATAAGAAGATTGATCAAACAGTTACATTTTTTTTTTTGAAATACTGTCTTTATCACACATTTTCAAATGAAAATAGCAGATTTGAGCAAAGGAGACTCTATGGTCCATAAACAAGTAATTAAACAATAAACACTGAGAGCTTGTCCTGTCATTATAACTAGAATTGATCAAAAGCAACCATGTAAATTTGCTTAGTCTGTAGATACAAAGACCACTGGTGATTATATTCAGGAAAAAAAAGTCATTAAAATGGATAGTCTGACAGCAAGCATGAGTACAAAGCTATTTTTCTAAGGGATATTGATATACATTCATATCAAATAATCTTCCATAAATATAAATACTACGGGTAAAGATTAATAACATTTGGAGTCAATTTCTAGATTTTGTTTTCCCTTTAGGAGTACAATAAAATTCATTTGGAATATGTGCCTGGGTACTGACTTTAAAATTTCATAAACTGAGTAGTTCTAGAAAGCAGTGTGTTTGGAAAATAAATTATGTTGCTTACACAACATTTTTCAGAAATAAAGGTGACTTTGGAGATTCAAAGTATCCAGGAATAATTTAAAACATTAGTACCATTTTCTTGCAATTACATTTAGAAATCAGAAAAGCATCAAACACTAAATTATTAATCCTTTTTCCAATTTTAAAATGGCTACTTAGGTTTTGAAGATATAAACTGTTTTCTTTCGTGCAATGTGATTTAAAATTTTCTAAGAAAAATAAAACTTTGAAATGAGTAAATCTTACTTAATATTGCTATAAGATTTATCTTATTTAGCACAGTCTTGATGGGATTTAATGTAGTTTTTTAGAAAATAAAATTGTTTTTAAGATAAAATACATTAAGGTATTTCTCATTTAATTTAAAAAATTGAACCATTTTTAAACAAATTATTCTTTGTCTCAAGAACACATCAAGAGGGATGGAAGAACAGTATGGAGGTTCCTTAAAAAACTAAAAATAGAACTACCATACGACCCAGCAATCCTACTACTGGGCATATACCCTGAGAAAACAATAATTCAAAAAGAGTCATGTACCACAATGTTCACTGCAGCTCTATTTAAAATAGCCAGGACATGGAAGCAACCTAAGTGTCCATCAACAGGTGAATGAATAAAGAAGATGTGGCACATATATACAGTGGAATATTACTCAGCCATAAAAAGAAACAAAATTGAGTTATTTGTAGTGAGGTGGATGGACCTAGAGTCTGTCATACAGAGTGAAGTAAGTCAGAAAGAGAAAAACAAATACTGTATGCTAACACATATATATGGAATCTAAAAAAAAATGGCCATGAAGAACCTAGGGGCAAGACGGGAATAAAGACGCAGACCTACTAGAGAATGGACTTGGAGACACGGGGAGGGGGAAGGGTAAGCTGGGACAAAGTGAGAGAGTGGTAGTGTATATATGGACATATATACACTACCAAATGTAAAATAGATAGCTAGTGGGAAGCAGTCGCATAGCACAGGGAGATCAGCTCGGTGCTTTGTGACCAGCTAGAAGGGTGGGATAAGGAGGGTGGGAGGGAGGCAGACACAAGAGGGAGGAGATATGGGGATATATGTATATGTATAACTGATTCACTTTGTTATAAAGCAGAAACTAACACACCATCATAAAGCAATTATACTCCAAAAAAAATGTTAAAAAAAGAAAAAAAAGAGGGAGGGGATATGGGGACATGTGTATGCACATGGCTGATTCGCTTTGTTGTGCAACAGAAACGAACACAGTATTGTGAAGCAATTATACTCCAATAAAGATCTATTTAAAAAATTTTTTTAAAAGAACACAAAATGAAATGTAATAAAGAGAAAATGTAAACTAATACTAATTTTGATGAAATTTTACTTCTTCTCTACATATAGTTGTTATAAATTACATGATTTTTAAGAGACACTTACCCTAGAGCTTGGGGCATGTAAAATCATCACTCAGATAAACTGTGTCTTTATCACGTACATAGACTCATCTTAACAAGTCTTAAAGGATGTATCTAATTGAAAGTTTTTTGTGGGATTAATCTTAAAAGAGGTGAGAAGAACTTTGTAGTTTAAAATACTACAATGATAATAGCACCACTTCTATATATGTCTCCTACTACATTCTTAGGTAAAGATCGTTTAACAGTTATTTTTACAGTAGGCTTTCCCCAGAAATTTTGGCTATTTATTTACCAAGATTATAACAAGACATGCTCAGGTCAGTGTGGATACAAATTTAATTGTTGAGATCATAAAAAATTTTGACTTTGCCACTTGTGATTTCACTTTCTTGAATATACGATTAGGTAGATGAATATTTGCAGGAGAGGGTGTAAGAGAGAGAATAAAGTGACATATCTATATCCTTCTTTTAATTCAGCCACAAAGACTTTTAAACAAACAAAAGATTTATATACATAAATTTTGTCAATATAAAAAAATATTTTCCTGCCCCATTGAATAATATTTTATAAAATGTAATGTAGCCGTATCCCATTAATAATAATCACTAATCATAACAATATCTAATATTTGTCAAGTTCTTTAAGCTCCACAAAAACTGTATAGATAAGCAGAAATTGTTTTCCCATTTTACACATGAATAAAACCTGAAGCACAGAGATGTGTGATATGGCAAGTAATTGGAAAAAGCGGGATAAAAACAAGTTGATTTCTGGGATGTATTGTATAAACTATGGGGTTTTTTTTTCTTATCTTAGTTTCTTGGAATAGAGTATTATAAAACAAGTAACAGCCAGAACGCATAATATGCTGTGCAAGCTGGTAATCCAAACCCACGTCATCCACCATTCTGACACTGCTGGCTCGATCTCAGCTCCTACCTATGACTCCTTGGAGGACCCTTAAGACTTGTGAGAGGAGAAAAATGTAGTTTGGTTTGCAGATGGGTTGTCTTAGTATGTGGTTAATGAAGTCAAAAATGGGTGCTGGCTGCTCTATATCTCCATTCAGGGATGGTCCTAAAACCCAGCAATAAAAAGAAATCCTTTCAGTGGGCAAAACTTTAGGTAGTGCACCTGGTCATTTATTCTGTGTGGAAAGGGAAGGGTTCCTGAATTATATGGCTGTGGTTTGGTTGTATTGAACATGGCCGTAAAAGAAAAAAGACTAGAAAATCAGGAACTAGGATGTTTAGGGAAGAAGAATGTGGATAGGCCCATGGGACAGGGCATCAAGTAAGTGTGAAGATCTTTTCATGTCCTGTTAATGTCCTCCAAAGAGCATCTTCCTCAGAAGAGATGCTAAACAGCCAAGTATGCAGAATGACTTGTCCAGTTGACGTCAGCCAGTCTCTGTCATTGGTCACTCTTATGCTGATAGAAAGGACACTGGTCACACCATAAACTTGAGGGTAACAAGAGCCTCTCATCCTCCAGGATTATTATACATATCAAATGAATTAGTCTATGTACACAGTAAAGCCTCAGTAACCGTTACCTATGATCATTATTCTCATTACTGCTGGCTGGATATAACCCACTAGAAGGAAATATGTCACTACATATCCCAAACCTTGAACATGTTCACAACCTTTGCTATAAGCTGTGATAAACTGCATCCCTCAGAATTTATTCTTAGGAAATAGAAGTCTGCAAAATGTACATATAAGATGTTCTTATCAATGTCATTTAGATTTCCAAGAGAATTAATACAATAGACATACCAATTGTGGATTGGTTGAATCATTATTGTGTACCCAGATAATATGATAGTACACAGCTACTGAATGTCAGCTTCTTGCAAGATATTTAAGGATATATGCTAAGTGGAAAAAGTAGATTTCATGAAACAAAATTATACCAACTTTATTTCCGTATACCCTTATATTAGGAAAAAATGAGTGATATAAGTATTTAGAGCCTTGTATACATAAATATTATATTAAGAAATGAATGCCCCCTTTAAGGATTGTATTGAGTTGGCCAAAAACTTCATTCGGTTTTAAGTAAAAATAAGACATATTTTTCATTTTCACCAAGAAATTTATTGAATGTATTCATTAACTGAGCAAACTTTTTGGCCAACCCAATATAAATGAAAACTCTGTCATCATTCTGCAAATACAGAAAATGTCAATATGAAGACATAATTCAATTCTGAAAGGTCGTTAGTTGAAAATAACAATACCTGTGAAAACACCACCGGACTAGATTGTTGAGGTGATTGTTCAGAAACCATACTGACGTTATACCCCACAACTTTTCCTCTTGTCACATTATCTGCTGGCATCTCCCAGGACACATTGAGCGAGTATGGTGAGAGGGGGGAGACTGAAGGAGGGGTCATGAATATAGGCGCTGTTAACAACAACAATAACAACAGCCAAAACAATGAATGCTGTATTCACACATTTTCAACCTGAATTCACACATTTATCCTAGTTTCTGAAACACCTCACTCCTTACATAATATTCTAATTTTTAAAAATCAAAGAAGATGCTGGTGTGTATAAAAGCTACTCACTTATTTTTATATCTGCAAGGATGTTCTCCACCTTCACATTACTAACAAAGATATTTTCCATTTACAAAATTAAAAAATAGGAATTTGCTTGTGTTCATAAAGGTAACTAGTAGATAGCTGAGGAGGAAACCATAGGTCTTATGATGTCTTTGAAAGGAGAAGCCACAAAAACAGAATATGTCTCAGTCCTCAAAGTTTAGAACAATGCATAGTGACATATTGGACTTCTTATGTAGAGAAGTAATTCACTGAGCTTCTGGGAGAATATTACTCTTTAGACAGAGGGAAATCGAAAATGTTCTAAATAACCCCGAAGAAATTCGAAAAGTTTTCAATAAATCTGGATTGAAATGTTCAGGGACATACACACATACATTCTCCCCCTGCCATCCTTGAGATCTTAATATGGATTTTAAATGTGCTAACCAAAGGTGTATTATCAAAGGACCTCATTTCACTTTCATTAGCCAGTGACCCATACGATTATGAGGGTCCAGTATTGCTGTTTCATCCATTACTTTTCATTTCTGACCTTGACTTTCCCCTTCCGGAATGCCATGGCTCATCACTTGTGCTATCATGGCCTTATTATTTGGACAAGATGGCTGGGAGTCATTAAGAGATGCTCAAGCACAATGCACATTTTATTCATGAAATGATTCCCTTGGACATCAAACTAGAAGCTACCCTTACCCTCCACAGTCCTAACAGATCCAATTTAAATCATGACTTGGGTTTCTTTGGATATCTATAGATTCAAAGCATAACAAAAGTGTAGTTTTTTCGTCAAGGGCTCATGAAATTTGACGTGTTTATAATATAAAGAATGAGGTGGAGGATTAAAAATATCTCATTTGCCTTAGTAAAGCTATCTTAAGAAAATTAAAACTTTTCACCATCTTTCCTTACCATATTGCCAACTGCTTATAAACACACTTGTGAATTACAGATTTTGATGTCTGGGATTATATTTTAAGGTACAATTTGGTACCTAAACTATTTGTTTTGGAAAGAGAAAGAAAAACATAAACAGATTTGTGAAACTGGTAACAGTTTTCTCTTTCACTGAACATAAATTGTACTGAATTTGGAGCAAGATGGGACATATGGCCATCCCACTTCAGGACTGGAAACCAATTGCTATTTTTGACAAACACTTCCAAAAGACTATAACTACAGTTAAGTCATTTTTGCCCCTTGAAGTAACAACTAAAACATTATTTTTTCCCTAGAACTTACTGCAAGAACTTTGTGACCTTGAGTTATCTATGAAACCAATCTATGCATTCAATATTTCCTTGGTTTATATAAATGTACAGCTCTTGCTTTTCGAATGTATTTAGTGCTGTTGACTTTAATTTGAGGCAATATTTTCATTCAGGAGTTTCCAAAGTAGAGTTCAAAGCATTAGTCTTCACCTGATTCTCCCGTTCTTCCTGTGGTCCAGGCAGAAGACACACTCCCAGCCATGTTCACAGCTAAGACTCTAAACTTGTACTTGGTGTACGGCTCCAAGCCAGTGATGACTGTGGTTGATTGGGGAGGTTCTAATGCATTTTCATTGGCTGATTCTGCAAGTGGGTAAGGACTGAGCCAGCCACTGCTCTGAAAAACTTGACTTTCTGCTGACCTGGTTTCTCCATTAGATCTCAGTCTTTTCATGTATAGTTCATATCTTATAATTATGCCTAGAAAAGTGAAACGGTGAACAAAGAGGACTTATTAGACAAATGGGCTATTTTAGGGGTGGGGTGATGTTAGGTTATGTGAAGAGTCCTGGCTTTCCTTGTTCTTCTGACTCAATTACCTGTCTATTTTCTTGGTAATCTACATGATAGGTACTTATAAAAAGAAACAAACTAGAAGTTGATAGCTACATGAATGCATGAAATATTACTGTAAAGCATATTCATGGAAAATGAAAACTGAGCACAAAAGTGTAGAAACACAAAATAACTATAATTTATGATAGGTACATTCAATATTTTTCAGGATGATTGGTCATAATTTCTACTAAGAATGGCTGTCTCTTTTTGGAAATTTGATCACTGTACTTTCAATTTGTATAGTTTCAAATTTGGGGATTTTAATTTGATTATCTGCTTAATGTAAGCCTTGTTTACATAAATATTAGAATATTACAGTTCATTTCCACCTAGTTTTATCAAGTAACTTAAAAATCCTACGAAAAAAGCTTTTGTTATAATACGTACATGATATTAAATTACTAAAAATCTATGAATGTGTGCTGGCCTGTATAACCAAGGGTTCAATTATATAAGCCCCAAAATTAACTTAATGGAGTCAGCTAGCCTATATACATATTTTTTGTACTATTTCATATCTTTTTCTTGCTTAAAAGAAAATTTACTGCTTATGGGTGCCCTAACTTGTGACACAGTCAAATATAATGCATTTCCTAAGTGAGTTTCAAATTAGAAACATCATTTGTGTTATGGCAGATGTCACTAAGAGCAAAGATAATATTAGCCTTCTAGGGGGCAATTTAAATGAGTGGAATTTGTTATTAGATTAAAGAAATATACTTATTCTACTAACCAGGACAAATAGTATATCTTTAGAAATTGTTTCCCAATTACGACATCATGCAGCTATAAAAATGAAAATGGTTGTCAGAATCTTATTGCACAATTCCAAATACCCAGATTCTCCTTCATGTTTTACCCAAGAATGGGAAATCTAGGCCTTGAATTCCTACCATTTGGTTCCGTCGGTGGAGCCCATTCTACATGAAGCTCTGTGGAACTGATCTTCCGCACCTCGGGTGGACCCAGCCTTCGGGGAGGTGCCTGGGCCGTGGTCACTGTCAGAGGGGTGCTGTGTAAACAACCCCCACTAGTACACGCCTGTACAGCAAAACGGTATTTGGTGAATGGAACCAGATTCCAGATGGTAGCGGTGGTTTCAGGACCTTCATAGGGAACACAGGGCTGGATGCCATCTAGAGGAGCACAGGACAAAATATATTTCTCGATAGGACCAGAACGATTTGAAGGTACAGCCCAGGTAAGTGTCACAGAGTCTGAGCTAATAGGACTGATATAACTTAAGTGCAGGCTTCCCTCTGGGGCCCCTGGTTTTGTCCTGTAGGTGACAGCTGCACTCCTTGTTGAACCACGCAAGCTGCTGGTCTCGAGGTAATAGGAATAGGAGGTATATGGCGACAGCGCAGTGTCTAAGAAGTACTGAATATCTGAAGTTTAAAAAAAAAAGAAGAAAAGAGTTACATTGCACAAATTGGCAAGGAAACATTTCTAATTATTTTTCTGTTATATAACATAACTACATTAAACTACACCAATCCACTCTTTTGAATACAAGTATGGTTCATATTTTTAAAAATTGAGATGAAGCAAATACTGGTTACTTTTATTGTGCAGTAAAATATAAGAAAAGTGCCTTTTGGAATGATGCATATTTAGAAGCTTAAGCTTTTGTTTTGTTCTTTATATGATACGGCGTCCTTTTTATAGAAGGTATAAGAGAGTCCTTGCAAATTCTCTGAAACAGAAATAACTAGGTTTCTTATAGTAATCAGATTGTTTTTTAGACACTGATACACTAGACAAAGGGTTGGCAAACTACTGCCACAGGCCAGGTCTGTCACCTAGCCAACATCTTGTCTAGAGCCTCTTCTGAATTTCCAACCCATGGAAACTGTGAAACTATAAACGATTATTGTTGCTTTAAGCTGCTATGTTGTAGAGACAATTTGTTATCAGCAACGGAGAATTCACACAATACTAGACATGAAGGATTTGAAGAGAGAGAAGGAGGTAGAAAAAGGAGGTAAAAGAAAAAAAATGACGGGGAGTGGACATGATCAGGCATATGCCTGGAACTTTCCATTCTCTAAGGGAAAGGGACAGAGAGTGTAAGTCAGGATTGTGAAACATACAAATGCCAGTGCGGCCGCCACCCACTCCCTCCTGGGACCACGTACGGGGGAAGGGTGAGGAGAGGCCCATCATGCAGCGGGTGCCCTATATTAGTAGGCAGATGCAGCATATTTAAGTGCTTAAAGAAAAATAGTGAAGCATCTAGCGTACAGTTTTAATCCACAGGATTGCATGGTTTCCAGAGTGACGAGGATGCCGTGTTGAGATCCAGCAAGTGTGCTATGGGACCTTCCATGACTGGGACAAGGTGACCCTCCAGACTTGGGCGGGCCAAAGGTTGGATGGCAAACGTGGAAAACAAATCTCAGCGAGCTCCCAGCAATAGCAAGAGCCCAGGGGAGGCTGAGATAGCAGGGTGTTCACGAAGACCTAAACAAGATGAGGATGAACACGTGTTCCCGAGCGTTATGCATTGGTCGTTGATGCCATGAGCGTGGCAAGAGCATTACCTCTCAAATGAGCCAGCATCCTCTGACGTTCCTGCAGAAGCAAAGGGCCAGGGGAAACTGTCCTTCCCCCGAATGCATTCACGATGGTGGGGGAAAGGGAATAATTGAAGACTGAACAAGAGTAAATTCTATAGATTGAACGTTGTATCCTCCCCCAAATTCATATGCTAGAAACCTAATGCCCAAGGTGATGGTATTAGGAGGTGGGGGGACTTTGAAAAATGATGACATCATGAGGGTAGAGTCCACACATGGGATTAGTACCCTTGCAAAAGAGGCCCCAGAAAAATCCCTCATCCCTTTCACCACGTGAGGACACAGCGAGAAGTTGGCAGACTGCAACCCCGAAGAGGGCCGTCATCAGAACCCAACCATGCTGGCACCCTGACCTTGGACTTCTAGCCTCCAGAACATTGAGAAATAAATTTCTGTTGTTTAGAAGCCAGTCAGCCTGTGGTATTTTGTTATAGCAGCCTAAACAGACTAAGACAGTGACCATCTGAGTGAAGGGTTATTTTGATATTCTGTTACATATGTCATTGCAAATTCTTCATGAAAATATGTTGAATATCAGACTAGAGTCCAATCAGGTCACAGAAAGCACAGAGTAATCTGAACAAGGAAAGCTGAATACAAAGAATGATTGATTACAAAAGGGTTTTACTTACTTAGGGGACCAGAAACCTCTAAAGAATGCAGGAAGAGAAGAGACAGAGACAGGGAAAAGTCACTACCCCCAGGGCTGAAGCAGAGCGCCTAGGGAAGGAACAGACCTGGAAGAGATAAGACCTGGGAGGAGATCAGACTTTGTTGGACAGGGTGCAACCGTGGCCCACTTGATGGTGAAGTTCGCTGAGGTTCCATGAAGGCAGAACTCCCTTGGAACCTGGCCTCTAGCACCTCAGGTGCTCTACCACAGAACTTACAGAGAAAAAACTTTCTGGCAGAGTGCCAAGGAAAGCTGCCCATGATGAGAGGCTGCACCATGGAACTCACTGGAAAGCCACCGTCTGTGGTACTAGGGGAAGATGCCACCTGGGCATCAGAAGAATTTACTGGGACTGCCATGCACTGTCTTCTGGGGTGCATCTTGTAGAACTCACTCTTATGGGGCCAGAGCTTGGGAAAGCTGCCCTTTGGGGTCCTGGGGAAAAGCTGCCCAAGGGTAGCTTGGCAACCGTGTATGGCTGAACATCACTTGTTGAGTGATCTCCAGAGA
Source organism: Balaenoptera musculus (assembly GCF_009873245.2). Taxonomy (NCBI): domain Eukaryota; kingdom Metazoa; phylum Chordata; class Mammalia; order Artiodactyla; family Balaenopteridae; genus Balaenoptera; species Balaenoptera musculus. The sequence goes on along the minus strand of NC_045785.1, from coordinate 170,029,456 downwards.
GGGGTGTACACCAGAACCAGGAAAAGAAACCTCCACCTCCTGCAGGATCCCTCCAACACCCTCTACTGATAGAGTGCAACATCATACCGGCTAGTAAACGGGAGATGTTTACAGGTTCCAGCTCCATTACCACAAAGCAGGCAATGAAGCCAAGGTTTGAAATGGAGAGGCAACAAATTGATAACTTGTACAAGTATACACTAAAAAATCTTTTATGAGACCATGATCTTTAGCCATATTCTTGGGAAACATTTCCTTGGGAAGCATATAAAATGACTGATGTGTTATTTATAATAGGAAATGTTTAAGTAAATTAAAGTTGAATTTCTTAATGAGTTATATTAGTCTAATATTACATTAATAGGATTCTAATATTATATAGTTATTTAAAACAATAGTGATGAAGACCATACAGCAACATGAGAAAAAATATGAAATGTAATACTGCATAGACTTGATTATTATGCAAAATAAACTGAAGTACATATTTTCCCAGAAATTTTCCAAAATGAAATTCGTTTTTGCACTAGAATGCTGGAATTGTGATGCTTTAATTTTTTTTCCTTTAAATTTTCTTAATTGGATATACCACTTTTATAATAAAAAGTTATACAAATTCAAATCAAAATCAGGTGTTCAGAGAAATTATTGTACAAGAACATCATGAAATTCCTCTTTAGAGATGCACTGGGTCACAATATTGGTTGACCCCAGCCCCCGTGTGTGGCATTCCCCCTAAAGTACCACCCACCAGAGCCTCATGGAACTGTGCAAGTTGCCTGAATTAACCTTATTTTCTCACACACCTTCATGCCTTGTCTTGTACAAGTTCTTCCATGAGAGTAAGTCTTCCTCTACTGTGGTATCTGGTTAATTCACCTCACATCACCTGTTTTTGTGGAACTTTCAATGGTTCTCAATCACTGTCTCTGCCCTCACAGGCATGGTGGCTTTTTACCCCTCCTCCACTTATAGGATACTCAGAAATATTCTAAAAATATTTCTTAGTACTCAAGTCTATTCTGGTACAATATTTAATATATTACTTTGTAATCTTGGTATATTTATCTATATCTCTTTTCAATAATGAGAACTGTTCCTTCCATCCTTGTATTTCTAGTGGCTGGTACCGTTCCTGGTCTGCAGTAAGCAGTGAACAAAGTGTAACTGAATGAATGAATGATTCTTCATATACATATTTTTTTTTCTAGGAAATAGTATTAAGAGCCTTATAATAAAAAACATTGATTTTCATCTATTCTGTTTTCATTCTTATCCCCTGCTTATATTTTCTGGGTTTTTTAGGTTTATTTCTCTCAGAGGTAACTGAACAACCTTACCCTTGTTACATTGATCCTTTGATGTGGTATGGAATAATAAATGATAATGACATTAAAGGTAGAAATGAAATCCCAGAGTTCACTAAGATACAATGTTGTCTAAAACTCTCATCTTAAACTATGTTAATGTCCCTAGTGACGTAAGCAATGGTCACACGTAGAAATAATCTTCCTCTAGTGTCCCTGTGAAAGTATTTCCCTGGAGTAACATTTAAGGACTATCTCCCCACTCATGGTGACCCAAAGGAGGAAAGATTTAACTGATTGTGAATTTGGGAGGAAAAAAAAGCAAAGCATCCTCAGCCCACTGATTTCTTTTCTAATCTGTCTTCCTGCAGGAGAAAAGGTATATTCTCCAATCCGGCTTCTATTAATAATGATGATGATTTTTATTTTTCATTTCCATCTTATAGATGGAATCCTTATGTCTAGTTCCCCTTTAGCTTCAAACTCAAGTAGGAAAAAATAATATGATTTACTGACTACCCCTTAAAACTTCAATACTATCAAAAGTGTGCTATTTCCTACAACAGCTGTTCTCTTCACCCCTATAACACATAAAATACCTATTGGCAACCCTAATCGTGGCTGCAGGGGAGATAATATTAGGTGCTGATTATGTACAATCCCCACTGTGCTAACTTACACCTTTCTCTTCTACTCTTGAAAACTAATTAGGATGCAAAATGAGTGAAATGTTACCTAGGGAAACCACTGACTATACCTCAACTTCCTTTTAAAAAGTTATTTATAAACTTTAAAATTATTCCATCGTTATTAGCAGGTATTACTAAGAACAAATAATTTGCAAGCTCTAAAAATGAAAATACCGGTGTGTTATGATCTTAGGTTGGAAACTACTGCCCTGGAGAATCCCTTAGTGCATCAGGCCAGCTAGGAAAAGTTTTATTCTAACAAGGAATTCTATAATGGTCTCAACCAAATGGTCAAACTTGCTTGGAAGACACACTATTAATTTTCTTTGAAAAGTTCAACGATTCTCCACCTATAATTCCAAATGCCTTTATTTAACCCAAAGATTTGTGTTCATCCGACTGGATATAAGTACTGTTTCCTCTTCATATTACACATGCTATCCACACACTGGAAATAGACTAATAAACATGAGGGTATTATTAGAATGATACAAAATTCTGACAGCATTAACCAATTGTTCTTACTGTTCAAATGCCATCATGCAGATAATTTGCATATCATTAATTATGGTGATTGTCAAGAAATGCCAGAAGTGGCATTTTTTTAATGAAAAATAAGGATTTAAGAAATAATACCTGTTTAATAGGATTATATAAATTTCTGATTAGTGAACGAGCACACATTTATTATGTAAGAAACTGTTATTTGGATTCTATATTAGTGCAATCATGAAAAAGAGCCAGAGTGTTGTACTCACATGTAATGTTCTATAAAATAGATCACTGTATGTTACTACGTAAAACATGCCTCTGGGTTGAAGGGTATAATTGAGGTTTAATTTTACTATTGAATTAACCTATATGGAAAATAGAGTGACCCTAATATACAACTTAAGAAATAATTCAACCAGTAATAGTGTCATCTTCAAAATCACTTTCAATATTTTAATAACTCTCTCTTCTTCTATCACAAAAACTTAAGTTTCAGGACACCTGGATCATGCTGATATTTGGAAGAAAATAAACATTCTAGTAGCAGGTTTTTAGGATGCTTTGCCAACACAGCAGATGTAGACAGATGTTCCTTCCCCTTTGCAATCTGCATTATAAAGTTCAGAGTTTCCATTAACTTCAAAGAAGACTAGGAGTACTGAAGAGACATTTAGAGTTAACACAAAGTACTGAATGTAATAACATAAGTCATACAGAACTGGGTGCAAAATGTAACCTACTATAATATATACAGAATAAAACTGTATGCTATGCAAAAGTTGTAACGCCAATCAATATGTCAAAACAAGGCACCTTCCTAATCATTTTCAGGAAGATTATGGAACTTCAGTGTTTTTACATAGCTTTATACACTTTTCTAATTAATTTATCATGTTAAACTAGAATTTGGAAAACTGGGTCTTAAACAAAGAGAACAACATGGAAACCTGAATTGGAATCACTGTTCCAATGTTTCTTAAACTAGTTTCTTAAACTAGCTTGTAGCTAAACATGACCAAAGCAAACATCAGAGAAGACAGAGCTGGAAGAAAATTTCCAAGTTTTCCTTCTGTCTTTAGGGAAAAATTATCTAAAACATCTGAGTAAATCTTTTTAAAGATAATGGGTCTAAATAGTTTGATTTCTACAAGCTCCTTCAAAATCTTCATAATAGTTACAGGTGCAAAGATAGTCTTCATGGTTTGTTCACATCCTTCTTCTCTCAATTTAGTTCCATGTTGCTGGGTTTTACCTCTGTGGAAATGGCAAGGTATGCATAAAATTATACTATTTGCTTGAATGTTAGTACTCTGATTTCCCTTTTTGAAAAGTCCATTTTTCAATCTGAGAATTTAAAATGTGAACCCCTTATAATAGAAATATTTGATAAATTTTCTATAATCCTTACACTCAGAAAAATGAGAGGCCAGTTTGTTGTAAGTCTTCCAGTATTTTTATACATTTTAAGTTAAAATATAATTCATAGATTATTTTAATATCTTTTAGTTACCTTAAACAGTACTTCATGGACATTTCCCATTCATTAATAAGTAAACTAAGATAGCACTTTATAGGTGACCATATTCTACAATTTACTTAATAATGCACCAGATTCTATTATGTCATGTACCATAATTTACTGAAAGTTTTTTGAATGTCTGACTTTTTCCAATATTTTGCAATTACAAATAGTGCAGGTTTGGACATATTTTGTGATTTGGTGTCCCTTTATGACTATTCATTTGAGATACATTTTCTAAAGTAGGTTTGCTGAGTCAAATGATTTGCAAAAGGGTAAGGTTTCTCATATATTTTAACAAGTTATCCCACATGAAAAGTCATACCAATGAACCCTCACAGATAGCCCAGCAGTTTATGTAAGTTCTAGCTCCTCCATATCCTCATTAATCCTGGAAAGGGTAATTTTTTTTCATCTTTGAGGCTTTGATAAGCATTCATGTCTTATCAACTAATAAGCATCTCATTTTCACTGCGTTTCTTTGATTACTAGTGAGATTTGTAATTCTCTCTCCTGAAACACTCCATGTTAGACAACAACATGTCTCCTCAATGTCAAAGAACTTAACTATTTTCAGAATATTTTCAGAATATTATATCTTTCCATCACCAAACCTTGAAACTCACCGTATGGGTATTGATCTTCAATTGTGTAGATTTCAAAACCATCCCTGAATAAACTGTAAGTGAGCCAGTGGGCATTTGGAGAATCAGGTGGACTCCAGGAAAGACTGATAGCAGAAGAATTTTGAACTTTTCCTCTGGGTGGAGGTTGCTGGGATGGAGCTAAATTACAATGGAGAGAGCATGTATCAGCAAAGGCAATCAATAAGGACACAAGTAAACTGAAGTAAGATATCCAGCAAAGAGGTCTTTTTGATTCAGGATTACTTTATCAAGAAGACATGTGGTTTACCAAGACATTAATAAACAAAGGGTATACATCATGAGTTCTCTAAAACAAAGCTTTTTATCTATAAACATAAAATACATTTGTAGGTCAATGCAGCTGACATAAATATGGTTGGGGGAAAAAACCACAAAAGTTTACATAAGCACTTCTTTTATACTGAAGTATAGTTGACTTACAATATTATATTCATTTCAGGTGTATAACATAGTGATTTGATACTTGTATAGATAATGCACCATACAGGGTTATTACAGCATTATTAACTATATTCCCTGTGCTGTACACTACATCCCGTGACTTATTTATCTGTAACTGGAAGTTTGTACTTCTTAATCCCCTTCGCCTATTTCACCCATTCCCCACCTCCCCTCTGGCAACCATTAGTTTGTTCTCTGTATCTGTGAGTCTGTTTCTGTTTTGTTCTATTTGTTCATTTTTTTTAGATTCCGCATATAAATGAAAACATACAGTATTTCTCTAACTCTCCACCTCTTTCTTTGAATTTTTCTGAGAAACTATCCAAGGATGCATAATATTTATTTTCTACTTAATTAATTTAAAAGTTGATACACATAAATTGTGTTGAAACTTGAAATAAGTCATGTAATTTTTTGATTTTTTAAAAGGAAGTTTTCCATTCCATTAAGCACAATGCTTCATCTTGCTTCACAGAGCATAGTGTAAAAGAAGAATAATAGCTGGTGATACAAATAGCTGTGGATGCTAAGGATGTTAAATAGTCTAAATATTAGCAAGAAACAAATTAAATGTACTACGTGAACACCAAGCACCTGTTAGAGTTGCTATGATTGTTTATAACACCTGTTAAAAATGCTGTGGTTGTAATATAGAAAACAAACTTATGGTTACCAAAGGGGAAATTGGTGTGGGGGGGGGAAGGGGGAGAAGGGATAAATTAGGAGTTTGGGATTAAAAGATACACACTACTATACATAAAATAGATAAACAACAAGGACCTACTGTTTAGCGCAGGGAACTATATCCAATACCTTGTAATAATCTATAATTGAAAAAAATCTGAAAAAGAATATATATAAATATAGGTATATAACTGAAGCACTTTGCTGTACACCTGATACTAACAAAACATTGTAAATCAACTATACTTCAATTTAAAAAGTGCTGTGATTCAGTTGTAGAGAACAAACATATGGACACCAAAGGGGGAAAGCAGGGCAGGGGGGATGAATTGGGTGATTGGGATTGACATATATACACTAATATATACAAAATAGATAACTAATAAGAACCTGCTGTATAGCACAAAAAATAAAAAATAAATTAAAAATGCTGTGATTGTTAGAGATAATATGTTTGCTTCCATCAGGCACATAAGAGCATTCATCTCACTATTTTAGTGATATTTTTTATAGTATAAATATATACTATGAACACATTGTTTCTTATCACTATATTTTTCGTAGTCTCCCTATTTTGGAGGATCAGTCTACATTTTTTCCCCCAGAATATATAAAGGTAAAGGAGAAAAACAATGTCTAACTATATTTTAAGGGCAATCAACCACCAGTTTATTTACCCCCTGCTGGTTTAAGATGCATAACCCTTCATCCATTTAGAGAAGCATAATCTAATCGGACTTTCTCATTGAATAAAATGACAAAGGCACAGTTTGCTGTGTTAACTTATTTTGTAAACCATTAATCTTTCTGTTGAGAAAAAATTTTAAATCATGAATCGATCATGAATCAATCAATTATCAATATTATTATATGAAATATCTGCAGTCACTAGGCAATAGTCAATGTTTCAGAAGAAAAGAAAGTGCACACTCAAGTGATTTAATAAAGAGCTTGGGCTTCCCTGGTGGCGCAGTGGTTGAGAATCTGCCTGCTAATGCAGGGGACACGGGTTCGAGCCCTGGTCTGGGAAGACCCCACATGCCACGGAGCAACTAGGCCCGTAAGCCACAACTACTGAGCCTGCGCGTCTGGAGTCTGTGCTCCGCAACAAGAGAGGCCGCGATAGTGAGAGGCCCGCGCACCGCGATGAAGAGTGGCCTCCGCTTGCCACAACTAGAGAAAGCCCTCGCACAGAAACGAAGACCCAACACAGCCAAAAATTAATTAATTAATTAATTAAAAAAAAAAAAAAAGAGCTTAATAAACTATTTTCAAAAGGGTGGGCAGAATGTAAAGGAATCAAAAGACATGGAGCAGTACTATGGGGTATGGTAATAGCAGAGCTCTTTTACTACTTACGTCATGGGTCAAGACCAATCCCAGGCTCAATGATTCACTAGAAATTCATTCACTCATCATATAGTCCTACTAATGGGTAAGATTTATTACAGCAAAAGGATACAGAGTACAATCAAAAAAGGGAAAACGTACATGGGTAAAGTCTGGGGGAAACCAGGCACAAGCTTCGAGTCACAGAGGATGGGCTTAATTCCCCTAGCAACATATAAAAACACATGTGAAATGTTGCCAACCAGAGAAGTTCGTTAGAAACTCAGTGCCCAGTGTTTATACTGGGGGCTGTTCATGTAGGCAGCCTCTGCCTGGCTCACACCAAAATTCCAAACTCCCAGAAAGAAAGCAGGTGTTAAGCATTGTATGGTCAGGCCACTCAAGAGGGCTGTTCTCTTGATCTCTGTACATCCCCTGCTCAACCAGTGCCTGCTTCACCTACAACCTACTCACAGGACTGACCTTCCTACATACTTGCCCCAGGTCCCAGCTAATGATTGCTCTTATCAGAGACAGTGAAGGGCGTGGCCCACTGCTGGTTTCCTTGGTAAGCGAAGAGCCAGCCAGAGGTAATTCCCCCTATAAGTGGCAATCCCTCCCACCCCCCAGTGAAGCCTACAGTCATGTCCTGCCCGCTGTCCCCTGCATATGGTGGGGTGTCACTCCAGGACCTTGCTTCAGACATGTAAGCTCTCCCATCCATTAAATCATTCATGTCTCTGTCATGGACTCCAGACTCCTTCTTTGGTCTCAAAACTGGGGAAATGGAGGCCAGTATTTCCTGTGGGTTGCAGCCTAACAAGCATAAACCATGTAATCTGTACAAAATTTAAGGGACAGTGAGCCCTTCTTAACAATTCTGAGGATGGTGGGAGCCGTCACAAAATCCAAGTCCCAGATGCCAGCCAAAGGCCAACTTTGTAAGCAGGTCTTTCTAAAGACAAGCATTCAGGCCTGCTATGTTAACTTTTTCTCACACATTATCCCTAGCTTGAAGGGGCACAGCACTCAGGGACAGAAAGGGATGTGTGAAGAGCATCATCTGACCACTCATTGAAGGACAGAGCCAGCTCAAGGCCACTCTTATACTGAGACAGGGAGCTGGGGATTAAATGTTCTGACTTCCCTTTCTGCCAGCCCTCCTCCAGATGACTAGAAGGTTCCTACTTGTAGCTGAAGCCAACCAAAAGTCAGGGGGCAAGAGAGCCTGCTGACACAGAACATACAGAATCTTGGGGAACAGAGCAGAGTGAGGAGTATGGAGTAGTAATGTGAAGTTATCCTAACACACCAGGCAAAGACTTTCAACTAAGAGCTATTACTAATTCATCAGTACTCATGAGTGATATACTCCATTTTAAAGACATGATATAATCCAACAATAGCATTTTAAGAAAGTATATCAAGAGCACTGAATTTGAAATATATAAAATTCCATATCTTATGCATAAGCTTTCTAAAGACAATGTCTCTAAACCTATGGTAGATAATATTGATGTCACATTTTTCAAGAAAAATATTCAACCTCAATACATTCTCACTCTTCCCCTTTTATTTATCCTTTTTTGGAGGGGATTTTCATTGTTATGTTAAAATTCTAACTGTCCATATGCCTATTTAGATATAGGACAGTGAGTAATAACAATCTCAAAATGACACATGAAAAGAGAATTATTTCCAAACAGCACCTTATATCTTTGAATTCAACAATTTGCCATATTTTGCTATGGTCACTTTGGTTGGTTGAATACTGACAGTACATTTGATCTTTCAGTGAATTTTAATTTAGGACTCTAAATCCTGTTATTCTTAGTGGAACTTCAAAGATTCATAAACTGTCTCATCTACAGCACTCTCAAAGAGCCTTGTAATCCACAGCAATTTAATGTTTTTAGTGAATATTAGTGATTACATCTAAAACTCTGCATGCTCTCAGGAACACAATAGATTTCAGAGTTAGAGCAATCAAAACTGACCATCAAACTATTTTCTAAGATGGCGAAATACTTTTGGGATGATTGAAAGAGAGATAGATGTTTCAGTCCCATGTCAAAGGATGTAGAAAATGATTTGCATTACGTGAAAAAAATTTCCTTGACAACAAACACAATCATACACATATATACACACATAGGTTCTTTCAAATGTTTAAAGTTGATTACTTTTTATGACCACCTCTAACCACAATCTTGTCTGACTTCACAGTGTGAATGAATAGTGCTTGTTTGACATTTAAATGAGAATTTTCAAAGACCTGAAGGTTTAGATAGTTCAATACCACTCTAAGAATAAATATTTTGAAATCCTGGGCATGAGATAACTTGAACCCACTTTTATGTGCTGAAAGTAGGATTCTGAGAAAATGGTCATACACTCATTAATCAAAATTGCCAAGAATGGCTTTGTATAAGACTCTCTTTAAGGAAGGAAAGTATAATATTGTGACTACATCCATCAGTTTCGGATTACATCCCAGCTTGGGAACTTTGGTAATTGTATGATTGCAGTCAAATTTCAATCGGATGCTCTGACCCTTTTCTTATTTATAGTAAGAAGATGATAATGCCTACCTCTGAAAGCCAAAGAAACTATTATAAGTGTGTTCTAAAAATTAAAGAAAAATATGATAATTGTGTTTCAACAAAAAGGGAATTTCAATAGAGAATGTATAAAAACACCAAAACCAGAGTTGAACAGTATAATAACTAAAATGGAAACTTCTCTAGAAAGTGCTCAATGGCAGATTTGAAATGAAAGAAGAATCAGTAAACTTGATATAAAGCAACAGACGGAACTTAAATATACAACAATATTATTTATCTAAACCCAAAGACAGAGAAGAAAATTTAACAAAAGTGAAACAGCCTCAGACCTGTGAGTAAATGCCATATGTACAGTGCATCAACATATGTGTAATGGGAACCACAAAGGAGAGAAAAAGACAGAGAAAGGAGAAAAAAACATTTGAAGAAATATTGGCTCAAACTGTGCAAATTCAATGTAAAACACTTATCTCCAATTCCAAAAAAGCATAATGAATTCAAGTAGGATACACACAAAGAGATTCAGACCTAGACATAGTGTAGTCAAACTGGTGAAAGAAAAAGACAAAACTCTTGAAAGCAGTAGAGAAAAAACAACTCATAACCAGTTGAAGGGAAATACAATTAAAGGTTTACAGAAACAAAGGAGGGCCAGAAGGTAATAGAATGACATATTTAAAGTCCCAAAAGAAAAAAGAATAGTTGGTACCAAGAACTCTATATCTAGAAAAAATTACTCATCAAAAGTAAAAGTTAAATAAAGGTATTCTCAAATAATTAAAAAAAAAAATCTAAGAGAATTCATTGTTAGCAGTCTAGCCCTATGAAAACTAGAAATAATGGATACAGACAGAAACACCAAAGCAATCCACCAGGCTAAAAGGAAATGATAAAGAGAGTAAATTGAATCATGGGAAGGTAGGGAAAACACCAGAAATGGTAAATATGTGGGTAAATTATGTGGATAAATATTAAAGACAGTGTATGTGTGTTCTGTATTCATATTCCACTTTCTTCTGTCAAATCATTTTAAAAGCCTACTATTGCTTAAAACAATAATTATATTAGTGTAACATACATATATACCCACATGCACACACACACATGCATGCACACACAATCATAGCACAAAAATGGGGAAGGAAAAGGAGCTACATCAGAGCATAGTTGTTATATTTTACTAGAATTAAGTCTGTACAAACCTGAAGTAATCTGTGGCAGACAAAGATGTATAGTCTAATTCTTAGAGCAGTCACTAGTAAAATAGCACTAAAATATAGATTAAAAGTCATCAGAGTATGGTAAACCAATTTTCAACAAGATTGCCAATTATCAAGGAAAGAATATTTTTTTAAACAGTTACTGGTGGGACAACTGGATAGCCACATTTAAAAGAATGAACCTGGAGCCTTAACTAGCACCATATATAGAAATTAATTCAAAATGGATCAAAGACCTAAGTGTAAGAGCTAAAACTATAAAACTCTTAGCAGCAAACATAAGGGTTTGCTTATCTTCATAACCTTGGATTTGGTAGTGGTTTCATAGATATGACATAAATGCATGAGCAACAAATGAAAAAACAGATAAATTGGACTTCATCAAAATTAAAAACTACTGTGCTTCAAATGACACCGTCAAGAAAATTTAAAGACAACTTGCAGAATGGGAGAAAACATTTGCAAATCATATAGCTGATAAAGGACTTGTACTTAGAACATATAAAAAACAATTACAGCTCAGTAATAAAGACAAAAAACCCATTAAAAATGATAAAACTACTTGAACAGATATTTCTCCAAAGACCATACCCAAAGAGCCAATAAGCACATGAAAAGATGCTTGACATAATTAGTCATCAGGAAAATGCAAATCAAAACCACAGTGAGAGAACACTTCACACCATTACAATGGTTATAATTAAAAAGACAGATAATTAGTGTCGGTGAGGATGTGGAGAAATTGGAACCTTTATACATATTGGTGAGAATGAAAATGAAACAGCTACTTTGGAAAACAGTCTGGCTGTTCCTCAAAAGTTTAAACATAGAGTTAACATGTGGCCCACATTTCCACTTCTAGGTATATCAATCATTACCTTAAATGTGAATGGCCAAAATTCAATAATTAAGAGACAGAAACTGATGGAATGGATAAAAGAACAAGACCCACCAATATGTGATCTATAAGAAACCCAACTTAAATAAAAAGAAAAAGATACGGTAAGAATAAAGGGATGAGAAAAATATACTATGCTAACAAACCAAAAGAAAGCTGGAGTAGCTATATTCATTTCAGACCTCAAAACTGGAAAAATTATCAGGGAAAAAAAAGGAACATTACAGAATGAAAAAGTGGCCAAAGCTCAAGAATAGAATGCACCTAAAAACAGAACATCAAAATATTTGAAGCAAAACATGATAGAAGTGCAACAAAAAAATAGATAAATCCTATTAAAATTGGAGAATTCTACACCACCGTTTCAGTAACTGAGAGATTCAGCAGCCAGAAAATCAGTAAGGATACAGCTGACCTGAAAAACCTGAACCAACTCATCTAACTGACTTTTTTATAGACTATTCCACCTAATACACATTCTTCTCAGTTCACATGAAACATTCAAGGATGGACCACATAATGGGCCCTAAAATCCACCTTAAAAATATTAAAGTGTAAAAATCATTGAAAGTATATTCTCATCCTAAAATAGAACTAAACTGGAAATCAATAACAGAAAAATAAGTTAAAAATCCATAAATATTTGGAGATTAAACAACATGCTTCTAATAACACATGCACCAAAAAAGAAGTCTCAAGAGAAATTTTAAAGTATTTTGAACTAAATGAAATGAAAATAAATTTATCAAAATTTGTATGATGCAGCAAAAGCAGTGTTTAGAGGGAAATGTATAGTATATTAAATGCATATATTAAAAGAAATGCATATATAAAAATGTATACAATGGGAAAAAATCTAAAATCAATTATCCAAGCTTCATACCTCAGGAAACTAAGAATTTTTAGAAAGACACAAATTATAAAAACTGGCTAAAAATATAAAATCTAACTTGACCTATACTAAGAAATACAATTAGTAATTTAAAATCCCACAAAGAAAATCCAAGTCCAGGTGTTTCACTGGTGAATTCCCTCAAACATATAAGGAAAAAAATGATACAAATCCAACAGAACTCTTTCAAAAAACAGAGGAGGAATGAGTATTTCCCAACATTTTATTTATCAGGCCAGTATTACCCTGATAGCAAATCTACAGAAACATAATTACAGAACATAAAACTACAGACCAACATCCCCCATGAACAGACATATAAAAATATCTTAATAAAAATATTACAAGCCAGAACTATATCTAAAGATTTAAAAGAATTAGTTACTACAAGTAATTAGCATTTATCTCTGGAATTAAAGATTTATTCTCTGGAAATCAATTAATTTAACATATCATATCAATAAAATAAAGGACAAAAATTATCTGATCATCTCAATAGAAGCATAAAAAGCATTTGACAAAATCCAATACCTACTTGTGATTTTAAAACAAAAACAAAAACAAAAAAACCTCTAAACAAAATAGAAATAGAGGGGAACTTTCTTAACCCCATGAAGGGCATCTACATAAAACCTACAGCTAATATTATACTTAGTAGGGAAATGCTGAAGGTTGCCTTTGCGATCAGAAATGAGGCAAGGATGTCTGTTCCCAGTATTTCTATTTGGCATTTAACTGGAGGTTCTATCAAGTCCTCAAAACAAGAAATTAGAAGCATATAAATGGAAAGAAAGTGAAATTGTTGATGTTCATGGACTACATGATCATGTATGTACAAATTTCTAAAGAATTCCCTCCCCCAAAAAAACCTACAAGACATAATAAGTTAATTTAGCAGGGTAACATGATACAACATCAATTTTCAAAAATCAATGGCACTTTTCAACAAATGGTGCTGGAACAACTGGCTATCCACATGCAAAAAAATGAATCATAACATAGACCTCACACCCTTCACAAAAATCAACTCAAAATGGATCACAAACCTAAATTAAAATATAAAACTACAAACTTCAAGAATATAGCAAAGGAGAAAATCTAGATAACCTTGGGTTTGGGGATGACTTTTTAGATATGACACCAATAGCATGATCCAAAAAGAAATAACTCATAAGCTTGACTTCATTAAAATCAAAAATTTCTGCTCTGTGAAAGACACTATTAAGAAAATGAAAAGATAAGCCAGAGACTGGAGAAAATACTCGCAAAATACATATCTGATAAAGGACTGTCATTCAAAATACACAAAGAATTCTTAAAACCCAACAATAAGAAAACAAACAACTTGATTAAAAAATGGGTCAAAGACCTTAACAGATACATCACCGAAGACAATATACAGATGCCAAATAATCATCTGAAAAGAATTTCCTTATCATATGTCATTAGGGAAATGCAAATTAAACTATACACCCATTAGAACGGCCAAAATCGAGAACATTGACAACACTAAATAATGTTAAGAATGTAGAGCAACAGGAACTCTCATTCACTGCTGGTGGGGATGCAAAATGGTACAGCCACTTTGGAAAACAGTTTGGCAGTTTCTTACAAAACTAAACGTACTCTTACCATATGATCCAGCAATTGTACTCCTGGGTATTTGCCCAAAGGAGTTGAAAACTTATGTCCACTCAAAAACCTGTAAACAGATGTTTAAAGCAGCTTTATTCATAACTGTCAAAAGTACGAAACAATCAAAAGTTCTTCAGTAGGTGAATGTACAAGTAAAATGTGGTACATCCAGACAATAGATTATTATCAGCACTAAAAGAAATGTGCTATCAAGCCATGAAAGACATGGAGGAATTTAAATGGCATATTTCTAGGTGAAAGAAGTCAAACTGAGAAGGCTACATGCTGTATGAATCCAACTGGGATGACACTCTGGAAAAGGCAAAACTACGAAGACAGTAAAAAGATCTGTGGTTTTCAGGGTTTGGGTGGGGGAAGAAAAGGATGAAAAAGCAGAACACAGAGGATTTTTAAAAACTGTAAAAACTACTCTATGTATGATGCTAATATGGTGAATACATGTCATTTTATATTGACAAGACCCACAGAATGTATTGAATACAACCAAAAATGAAACTATATACTTTGTAATCTATGGACTTTGGATGATAATGATATGTCAACTTATTAGGCTCATCAACTGTAATAAAATGCACCACTCTGGTTGATACTGGGGAGGCTATGCATGTGAGGGGGCAGAGAAAACATGGGAAATCTCTACTTTCCTCTTCAATTTTGTTGGTGAACCTAAAACTGCTCTCAAAAATAAAGTCCTTTTAAAAAATCAATTGTACTTCAATATACTAGCAATTAATTTGGAAGTAAAATTAAGAAAACAGTCTCATTCACAGTGTCATTTCATTCACAACAGCATCAAGAGACTAAGGGATGCATTTAATTAAAATGTACAAGTCCAGTACACTGCAAACTGCATAGCACTGCCAAGAAAATTAAAGAAGACCTAAATAGACAGAGACATACACTTTCATGTGTTTGTAGAGACTCAATACTATTAAGATGTCAACTCCACCTAAATTAATCTGTAGATTCAACCAACCTCTACCCAGATCCCCAGCACGTCTGTTTATAGAAATTGACAAGATAACACCAAGGATGTATATAGAAATGTGGAAGACTAAAATAGTCAAAATAATTTTGAGGAAAATAGTTGGCCCCTGATTTCAACGACTAAAGCTACAGTAATCAAAACAGTGTGGCTTTGGTATAAGAATAAACATAAGGATCAATGAACGAGGAGAGAGAACCTTGTATGGTCACTTGACTTTCTTATGTAGTAAAATATATATAAAACATAAAATTTACCATTTTAGCCATTTTTAAAAGTATGTTTTAGTGGCATTAAGTACATTTACAATGTTGTGCAACCATTACCACTATTCATTTCCAAAACTTTTTCATCATCCTAAAGAGAAACTCTGTACCCATTAAACAATAACTTTCCATTCCCCTCCCTCAACCCCTAATAATGACTATTTTACTTTCTATGTATATGAAGTTGCCTATTCTAGGTATCTCATATAAATGGAATTATATAATACTTTTTTCATAACTTATTTTGCTTTGCATAATGTTTTCAAAGTTAAACTATATTATATCAAAATTTCATTCATTTTTATGGATGAATAATATTCAATTGTGTGTATATACCACATTCTCCTTATCCACTTATCTTTTAATGGACACTTGGGTTTTTTCTGCATTTTGGGTATTGTGAATAATGCTGCAACCTAACACTGGTGTACAAATATCTTTTTAAGTTGCTGCTTTCAATATTGGGGTATTTACCTAAGGAGAGAATTGCTGGGTTATATGGTAATTCTGTGTTTAACTTTTTGAGGAACCATCAAACTATTTTCCACAATGTCTGCGCCTGTTTACAGACCCACCAGCAATGCATAAATTTCTCCACAAGCCTCACCACACTTGTTATTTTACATTTTTTGATAAGGGCCGTCTAAATGGGTATAAAGTGGTACCTCATTGTGGTTTTAATTTGCTTTCCCTAATAAGTAATGATGTTGAGTACCTTTTCATGTGCTTATTGGCCATATGTATATTTTCTTTCAAAAAAATGTCTATTCAAGTCTTTTGTCCTTTTTTAAATTAAATTCTTTGGCTTTTGTTGTTGAGTTGTAGTTCTTTATATATTCCAGATACTAATTTCTTATCAGATGTTGACTTGTATGTATTTTCTCCCATTCTGTGCGTTGTTTTTTCACTCTCTTGATAGTGTACTTTGATGCTGACATTTTTAATTGTGAAGAAGTCAGATTTGTCTCTTTTTTTATTTTGTTTTCTGTGCCTTTGGTTTCATACCCAAGAAAACCTTACCAAATCCAAAGTCATGAAGCTTTTATCTTATGTTTTTCATATGACTTTAGTTCCTAAGTTTAGGTGTTTGATCCACTTGGCATTAATTTTTATATATTGTGGAAGTTAAGTGTTCAACTTCATTCCTGTTTACATGTGAATACCTGTTTTCCCAGCATCATTTATTCAAAATACTGTCCTTTCTCCATTAAATGGTCTAAACACCTTTGTTTCAAATCAACTGACCATATATGTAAGGTTTTATTTATGGGCACTCTATTTCATTGGTCCATACATTTGTCTTTATGCCAGTACCACATTATTTTGATTACTGTAGATTTCTAGTTATTTTTGAAGCCAGGAATTGTAAGTCCTCCACTTGTCTTCTTTTCCAAGATTGTTTTAGCCTTGAGATTCCATTTGAATTTAAGATGAGTTTTCCTATTGCTGCAAAAAATGCCACTGGGATTCTGATAGGAATTCCATTGACTCTGCAGACTGCTTCAGTGGTACTGACATCATAACAATATTAAGTCTCCCAATCTATAAATATGGAATGTCTTCCATTAATTTATGTCTTATTTAATTTTTTAGGAGTGTTTTATAGTTTTCAGTGTTCAAGTCTTTCATCTCTTTAGTTAAATTTATTAGTAAGAATTTTATTCATTTTGATGCAGTGTAAGTAAAATTGTTTTCTTAATTTCCTTTTCTTTTGTTCATTGCTAGAAACACAACTGATTTTAGGTGTTGATCTTGTAACATGCAACTTTGCTGAATTTGTTTATTAGTTCTAGTAGCTTTCTTGTGAATTCTTTGGGATTTTCTCTATATAGGATCATGTCATCTACAAATAGAGATAGCTTTACTTCTTTCCAATTTGGATGCTTTTTTCTTTTTCTTGTCTAATTATTCTGGCTAGAACTTCTAGTACAATGTTGAATAACAGTCACAAAAGTGGGCATCCTTGTCTTGTGCCTGATGTGAGGAGAAAAGCTTTTAGTATTTCAACAATGAGTATAATGTTAGCCATGGGGTCAGTTGGTTTTTTGCCTAGACACCTGGGCAGCTTAATAGGGAAAGGATAATCATTTCAAAAATATGTTACAGGAACGTTTGAATATCCATGTGTCAAAAAATAAAAATGAAATAACTAACACAGATGCTTTCATCACACCATACACAAAATTAATTCAAAATGTTTTATAGACCTAATGTAAAAGCTAAAACTACAAAACTTTCAGATGATAACATAGGAAAAAAATCTTTGCTATATTGGGTCAAGCAAAAATTTCTTAGATAGAATGCAAAAACATATGATCCAAAAAAATTAACTTACACTTCATCAAAATTAAAGCTCTTGATTTTAAAGAATACCATTAAGAAATTTTTTAAATAATCCACAAAATGGAAGGAATATTTACAAATTGTATCTCAAGTATATAAAGAATTCTTTAACTCAATAAGAAGATAAGCAAACTCAATTAAAACATGGCAAAATGTGTGAAAGACACGTTGCCAAAGAAACAACAGGATTGGTAAATAAAAATATGAAAAGAGTGCTCAAAAGCATTAGTCATTCAAAAATGCAAATACAAACCACAATGAGATACTATGCACACATAAAATAACTATAATAATATATGGTCAATGCCAATAAGGTCATAGAGAAACTGGATCTCCCAAAAATTGTTGGTAGAAATGTAATAGTATAGCCATGATGGTAAAAAGTTTGAAAGTTTCTGGAAAAGTTCAAAATACACTCACTATATACTTGCTACACTCTTAGATATACCTAAGAGACATAAAAACATATGTCCATATGAAGACTTGTACCCATGTGTTCATGATAGCATTATTCATAATGGATAAACACTGGAAACAGTCTATATGTCCAACAACTCATCAATGGATAAACAAAATGTAGTAAATGGTATCTTACTCAGCAATTAAAAGGAATAAACTACTGAGAAAAATAACAACATGGATGAATCTCAAAACAACAGTGCTAAGAGAGAGGATCCAGATGAAAAAACCTAAACATTGTATGATTTCACTTATATAAAATTTCTTAGATAGGCAAAATTATTGTGTCAAGAACTAGATAACTAGTTACTTGAGGCTATAAATGGAAGTGGAAATTGACTGAGAATGGGTAAAAGGGAACTTTTTTGAAGTGATAGAAGTATTCTACAACTGGATTATAGTTATGTTTGCACAACACTAAATTTACTGAAATCCAACAAACTGTACATTTAAACTCATTAAATTTATGCTATATAAATTATACTTCAATAAAGCTGTTAATAAAAGAAAGCTATATAGAATTCAGGAAAATGGCAGGATAAGGAACAGCAGGAAGCTGTTTCCCCACCTAGACAACAATTGCACTGACAGAATCTGTCTAATATAACTATTTTGGAACTCTGGAGTCCATTGACTCCTTGCAACCTCCAGGGGAAGGCTCAAATGGTAAATTGTAGTTA
This sequence comes from Balaenoptera musculus, assembly GCF_009873245.2. Taxonomy (NCBI): domain Eukaryota; kingdom Metazoa; phylum Chordata; class Mammalia; order Artiodactyla; family Balaenopteridae; genus Balaenoptera; species Balaenoptera musculus. The sequence goes on along the minus strand of NC_045785.1, from coordinate 170,010,364 downwards.
ATTTTGATCAATTTCAGCTCTTAGCACAGTAGCAGCTACACATCTTTCATCTCCAGCTCCATGGCAGGCAGCTGTGTACACGTTTCTGGAACAGCTTGCACACAGTTTGCAGGAACCAGGGTGGGCAAAAAAGACCCTTTTGTCCAAATATTGGGAATATGTGCTCTGATTGTTGATCAATTCTTCTTATCACAGAGTTGCAGACAAAAAATGAGGGTGGCAAGGGTTGAACCATCCTCACTGCTGCAAGTACTCCTACCCCAGAGGTTAAAGTGACTCTAAGAAGAATTTAAAAAGTCAGCACTCTTTGTTATCTTTATTTTTCTCTTTTTCCACTTTTCTGGAGGAAGACAGTAACGACTAGGACATTCAAAATCAACAACATATACAAGGAAAATCAGAAAATGACCATGTATGTCTAGGAAAAGGTGCAGGCGCAGAAAAGATCTGAGAAGACCAAAAGTTTATACCTCAGACTGATCCTTGATACAGGAAGAGCCTAAAACAATCAAAAATAAAAATAAAAATAACAGCCAAAACAATAACAGCAAACAGCAAACCTTGAGAAAGTGGGAGAAGCTGATTTATAGAGTTAGATTCTAATTTGAAGTTTTCAACAAAGAAAATACAAGGCACACAAAGAAACAGGAAAGTATGGCTCATTCAAGAGAAAAAAATAAACAAACAGAAACTGTCCCTACAAAAGACTTGATGGCAGACCTACTAGACAGAGACTTTAAAACAACTATCTTAAAGATACTCAAAAACTAAAGGAAGATGTTGAGAAAGTTAAAAAATGATGTATGAACAAAATGTAAATATCATAAAGAAATAGAAAACAAAAAGAATTCAAAAAGAAATTCTGGAGCTGACAATTACAATAATTAAATTAAAAATTCACTAGAGGGATTCAAAGGCAGATTTGATCAAGAAGAGAGAATCAGTGAACTTGAAGACAGAAAAATAGAAATCATTGATTCTGAGGAATAGAATGAAAATAAATTGAAGAAAAATGAACAGAACCTAAGGGACCTGTGGGACACCATCAAATGGAAAAACATATGCATTGTAGAAGTCTCAGGAGAAGAAGAAAGAGAAAAAGAGGCAGAGAGAATATTTGAAAAAATAATACCTGAAGTCTTCCCAAATTTAATGAAGATATGCATATAAAATCCAAGAAGCTCAATGAGCTCCAATACACTTAAAAAAACTAACACCAAGACACATTATAATCAAATTTTCAAAGGCCAAAGATAAAGAGGGAATTTTGAAAGAAGCAAGACAGAAGTGACTTGCTACATTCAAGGGATACTCATTAAGATACTTAGCAGAGTTTTCATCAGAAACTCTGGAGGCCAGAAAGCAGTGGGTTAATATATTCAAAGTGCTAAATGAAAAAAAAGAAAGAAAGAGAGAAAAAAAAAAAACCTGCCAACTGAGAATTCTACACTCAGCAAAACTATTCCTCAAGAGTGAGGGAGAAATTAGACATTCCCAGATAAGCAAAGCTGAGGGAGTTTGTTACTACTAGACATGCTCTGCAAGAAACACACAAGGGAGTCCTTCAGGGTGACCTGAATATATATATTCATAGCTCATTTGTGTTTAAATCTTCTTGACACTCTACTCAATTTTATGTTCATTCTTGGTTATTTACCTATCTTTTTGTCATTCACATTTGTTATCTCTAATTATCAGAGAGGCTCTTATAGCTCTCCTTAAAATAATCTTATTGTGGTAAAATATATAAAGCATAAAATTTACCAAATTAACCATTTTAAAATGTGCAGTGTAGTGATATTAAATACTTTTATTAATGTTGTACATCAACAAACTGGATAACCTCGATGAAATGGACAAATTCCTAGAAAGACAAAACTTACCAAGACTAAATCACAAAGAAATAAAGCATCTGAATAGAACTGTATTAGTAAAGAGATTGGATCAGTAATCAACATCTTGCAACAAAGAAAAGCCCTAGACTTGATGAATTAACTGGTGAATTCTATCAAACAAAATAAGAACTAATACCAATTATTCTCAAATTTTTCCAAAAATTTGAAAAGGAGGGAACACTTCCTAACTCATTTTATGAGGCCAGCATTACCCTGATATAAAAGCTAGACAAAGACATTACAAGAAAAGAAAACTACAGAACAATATCCCTTATGAACTGATGCAAATATCCTCAACAAAGTACTAGCAAACCAAATTCAGCAACACAATGAAAGGATTATACACCATGAGTAAGGGGGGCTTATTCCTGGATTGCAAAGATGTTTCAACAGACATAAATTGATCAAAGAAATACACCATATTAAGAGGTTGAAGAAAAATGAAACCACATGATGACCCCAAGTGACACAGAGAAACAATATGATAAAATTCAACACCCTTTCAAAATAAAAAAATAAATGAACTGGAAGAAGGAAACTACATCAAAATAATAAAATCCATGTATGAGAAACCTACAGCAAACATCACACTCAATTGTGAAAGCCTTTTCTCTAGGATCAGGAACAAGGCAAGGACTCCTGCTGTCACCATTTCAACTCAACATAGTACTGGAAGTTCTAGCCAGAAATTAGGCATGAAAGAGAAATAAAAGGCATCCAAACAGAAAAGGAAAAAGTAAAATTATCTTTGTTCACAGATAATATGATCTTTTATGTAGAAAACCCTAAAGATTACACACACACACACACACACACACACAAAATCATTAGAACTAATAAATGAATTCAGCAATGTAGCATTATACAAAGTCAACAAACAAAAATTAGTTGCATTTCTATATATTAACAATGAACAATCTGGAAAGGAAATTATGAAAACAATTATTTACAATAGCATGAAAAGGATACCTAGGAATTAAATTAACCAAGGAGGTGAAAGATTTGTACACTGAAAACTATAAAACTTTGCTCAAAGAAATAAAGGTGACATAAATAAATGGAAACACATCCCCTGTTCATGGATTAGAAGATTTAATATTGTTAAATGTCAATACTACCCAAAGAAATCTAAAGATTTAATGGAATCCTTGTCAAAATTTCAATGACTTTTTTTTGTAGACACAGGAAACTTACCCTAAAATTCATATGTAATCTTAAAGGACGCCAAAATAGCCAAAACAATCTTGAAAAAGAACAAAGCTGGAAGACATACACCTTCTGATTTCAAAACATACTACAAAGCTACAGTAGCTTTGTGGTCCTGGCATAAAGACAGACATATAAACCAATGGAATAGACTAGAGAGTCCAGAAATAAACACTCACATATATGGTCAAATGATTTTCAATAAGGAAGCCAAGACCATTCAATAGGTGAAGTAGAGTCTTTTCAACAAACAGTGCTTGGAAAACTGGATATTCACATGCAAAAGAGTGAAGTTGACCCTTATCTAACACCATTTACAAAAATTAACTCAAAATAGATCAAAAATCTAAATGTAAGACCTAAAACTATAAAATTCTTAGAAAACAACTCAGGGTAAAAGCTTCATGACATTGGGTTTGGCAATGATTTTTGCATATGATATCAAAAGCACAAGTAACAAAAGAAAAAATAGACAAATTGGACTTCATCAAAAATTTAAGTATTTGTTCATCAAAGACACTATCAACAGATTAAAAAGGTGACCCATAGAATTAAAGAAAATATTTGCAAATCATATACCTGGTGAGGAATAAATATCCAGAATACATATGGAACTCCTAAAACGCAACAACAAAAAAATTCAATTAAAAAATGGGAAAATGACTTGAATAGATATTTCTCCAAAGAAGATATACAAATAACCAATAAGCACATGAAAAGATGCTCAATATCACTAATCATTGGGAAAACGCACATCAAAACTACAATGAGATACCATCTTACACACATTAGGAGGGCTACTATAAATAAACAAAAAAAAAATAATGTTGGCAATGGTAAAGAAAACAGAACCCTTGTGCACTGTTGGTGAGAATGTAAAATGGTAAAGCTGCTGTAGAGAATAGTATGGCAGTTCCTCAAAAAAATAAAAATAGAATTACCATAAGATCCAGCAATTCCACTTCTGAGTATATACCCAATAGACTTGAAAGCAGAATCTTGAAGAGATCTCTGTACACCCACATTCATAGCATTATTCACAAAAGCTAAAGCATGGAAGCAACCTACGTGTCTATCGACAGATGAATGGATAAGCAAAAGGTGGTATATACATGTAATGGGATATAGCTCAGCTTTAAAAAGAAGGAAATTCTGACATATGCTAAAATATGGATAAACCTGGAAGACATATGCTAAGCGAAATAAGCCCGTAACAAAAAGGTGAATACTTTATGATTTTCCTTATATGAGGTACCTTAGACTGTTAAAAATCATAGAGACAGAAAGTAAAATTATGGTTGCCAGGAGCTAGGGGAAAATGTGGGGAAGGGGGATTATTGTTTCATGGGTATAGAGTTTCAGATTCACAAGAAGAAGAGAGTTACGGAGATGGATGGTAGTGATGGCTGCACAGCATTATGAAAGTATTTAGTATCACTGAACTGAACTGGACATTTAAAAGTGGTTAATATGGTAAATTATATGTTATGTATATTTCACCACAGTAAAAATATTTTTAAAGGAGAGATATGAGATCCTCTCTGAAAAGCAGAGATAAAAAATGTGAATGATAAAAAGATGGATAAATAACCAAGGATAAACATAAAAGTGATTTGATTATCAAAAAGATTTAAGCAAAAATGAGCTATGAATATATATATATACAGTTTACTTGTTTGTTTAGTTAAGTTCAGAAGCAGAAGTTTAGGGCAAAGTAGAACGTCATTCAGTAGGAAAGCATGCAGAAAGCAGAACTCTATAATACACGTTCTGTTTCTCTCCACATCAAAGAGAATGACAATCATTTTAAAAGCATAAAATAATTATTCATAGGAAAGAACTAAATCACGTAATAAGGAAGCATATTATGAGAGAAGGTCTAACTACTCTATTTTAATTCAATTCTCCTGCACTTTGGAAATTATATCCTAGGATTCCCGCCTCCACTCCCTGTGCAAAAAAAAAAAAAGAAAAAGAAAGAAAACAACCAATCACAGATGGTATTGCTAAACTTTTTTCAGTGGCTAAGGAAGTAGAAATGATAATAACTATAATCTCATGGTTCCCAAACCGTACAGAAGGGCACCGTGAAACATGATACTTTTCAAGGAAAACACATTCTTGACATCAGCAGGACACAGAGAAAAATATGTGCCCGAGGTAGTTCACAGTTTCAACAATAGATAGCACTACGTTCCTTTCAATAGCATCCTATCTTTGTGAAGCTGGTTGTTCTAGCTGTTGCTGGGATTAAAAAGCAAGGACCACATGAAAACCAAGGTGGAACAGGACAGAAAGAAGCTCTCTTCACACTCATCCCACAATTGGCACTTTCTTGCGCCTCTCTTTCACTTCCTTCTATTCTCATTGTGTCCATCACTCTTGCTGACTGTGTTTTGAGCTCCTTTAAAGGCAGGAATCCTGTCTAATTTTTAAGATGAATTACCTCTGTTAATGCTAAGCTTCTGACTTTGTTTTGCAAACGTGGTGAAACCCCAACCTAAAACAACAGCAGCAAAAACACCACCACAAGTCGCTGGAGGAAATATGCTCAATACTAAGGATCACAAGTTTAAAGAGACAGAAAGTCAAAAGGAACATATCTAGAAAAGAATAATTATAAATATGCAAGGTTTTTTAACTATTAAGAATTGAAAGCAGTGGGACAGACCAAAAATATTTAGCCCAGAGAAGAAAAATCTTAACATAAAAGTAAACAGCTACCACTACTAAGAAATGTAGGCCAGGTTTCCAGTGACCAGACCATCCACTTTTGCCTGAGGTGTAATTCCTAGACTGTGTCTCAGGTGCAAGAACAAGTAGCAAAAAATGGAGCAGAAGCCAATATTTTCGTACAGCATTAGTGGCAGAACCAATAAAAAAATCTCTAAGATTCCATATGTGGTATGTAAAGCTGTCACAATTCTATTATAAACGATGATCTACAACTGACATCCAAAGAACTATGCTGGAATTTCTGTTGCACACAAAATCAATCAATTATATAGCTGATCAGTGAACAACAAATATTAATTAAATGTTCAATGAATCCAGATTGGTGTTTAGACTGTATTTACACACAAAGTCAATTGTGATCGTCCTTTCCCAAGAGTAGCATAAGTACCTACAATTTTACTTTTACTAAAATCCAGAGAGACCAGTGAAACACAGGATACTGAAGATAAAACACACAGGTACAAAGGCTGAATATGTCTTGTTAATCATTAGCTACATCTTGCTTTCCACTACTTGCAAAACTAGTACAGTTGCTGTGGACCCCAATATTTTATTACTTCTCTCTCTTCCTTAAATATAGATAGCACTGCTCCAGGCATACTTGTTTATGATGATTTGTCCAGACTTGTGGCATTTCCTAACATTGTGACTCATGACAATCTCAGGACACCTCAAGGAGGAAACACATTGTACAATATATTATAGAGGGCTCCTTACCACATGTTCTTAGCAGGCATTTCTTGGGAATTTTGGAAAAGGTAAGGATAGATGATCTTGAAGTAAATACAAAGAAATCATCAATATGTTATGAAATTGTAGGACTGCAGGTGACCTTGAGAAGTCAATTCAAGGCCCTGGAGAATAGTGTTGAGAAGTCAAAAGACACTAGGAGGTAACCTTTGGCTTCCAAGAGTTAAAAATGTGAGAGATGTTGAAATAACTAATGCAACTTAAAGGAAAAAGACAGGAATATCAAATACAGGAGTAATATGCGGTGATAAATAATGATAATAACTGCTACAATATCAATAAACAACTAATAGTAGCACAGTGTCCAGATAATTGGGGGGGGGGGGAGGTGGAAGGACATAAATCCCACAATAAATAAGTATAAATCTTCCATTTGCTATAGAAATTACCTGGAAATGTTCTTATGTGGTGAGGTGACCACTCATTTTGGTTTAACCAATGTTGTCCTGAATTTTACACTGAAAAGTCCCACATTCTGGAAAAACCCTTAGTCTGGGGTAAACCAGGACTTTGGTCACCTTGCTAGTGATACCACTGCAACAAACTATTGTAAATTTCCCACTGCTAAGATAATCATATAACCATGTTCAATGATCCAATCAAGGGAAAGAACCCAAATTTCATTTAGTGTAATTTTTTTTTTTTCCATTTCTCACTTAAATTCTCCACATTGTACCTAAGCCTTTCTGATGAGTTCTCGGTGGAGAGAGAAATTAAGGAGACAGTGCCCTGCATGATGTTGCCTCCTATACCAGTATTGGGCCGGAGTTCACTTACTTTTGCTGCAGCCCAATGGATTTTTGATATCCAAATGGCTTGCACTGGGAACACAAGTATCACACTTGGAGCCAGTGACAAATCGTTTACAGAAACACTGACCAGTGACTGAGTGACAGGTTTCATTCAAGGCTCCTGAGAGATGACAACTGCAAGGCTGGCATCTGAAAAGACAAACAAACCATCAAAGAGAATAAAGTTTCGATTAGTAATTCACAGTATAAGTTACACCTATCAATAACATTGTGGAATAAAATAGTCTGTTTTAGCCAGTATCCTGAAAAGGATTCCTGAGCTAAAAAACACAAAATACAACAAAACAGAAAAAACACCTTTATCAGAATGCCACTCACGATAAAATCTCTATGAAGCCATCTCTTTGTACATTAATTAATGCCAAGAAAGTGTTATATTGCTTTTTTATATGCCATGATACATCTTGTGGTTTATTTTCCGCACTAGTTGCTCAATTAAGAACACTGGAAACTTTCCATCCTCACAAAAGCAGTTCTCCTGACAGCTAAAAATTAAGATGAGATACCCATAAAATTATCTCTTCAAGTATCTTTTAAGTTGTGAAATACAAAACTGGGTATGATAATTATTGCTCCCCCTAAAAATCTTGTAATCCTATAGTTTTATAAAGAGTAAAAATTATATAGTTTTCTAAAGACTACATTTTGCTAAGGAAACAGCTTGAGGAAGATATGTTCAAATACTGTTGATGCTTTAATATATGTTAGGTTTCACTTTTTATTTTATGCACTAAACTTATTCACCCAAAATGATTAAAGAATAGAGCATTATTCTGATCTATGAAAAGATACTACTGATAATATAATGAAAAAACTTCATTCTGACTTAGATTTCCTGGACCCAAAGTTGATTGTAAAAATCACTGTTTTGGCATTCTGCCATGGTAGAAACTAAAACCTGTTTCCTCAGAATGAATTATTCAAACACTCACTCCATGTCAATGTCACAGATTAGGATAAGCAATTTTGGCACCATGAAGCCTTAGAGAAGCAAAACAGCACACGTAAGAAGCCTACCACCTTTAAACAGAGACTTTCCATAGGGTGCATCTAAAACAAAAGTATGGCTTCCCCTATATTTTCTAATAAAGATGCTGGATGGATAGAGTTACTTCATCTCACTGCAACTTTTATGGTGTGATCTCCTGGGTAATCATTCAAGACCCTTAAAAAAGCCGATAAAAGCTAAAGCTGCTAAATAAGCTGCAAATTTGTTTTACGGACTAATATCACTTTGGGAATAAGTAAAGTACAGTTTGTCTTGAAACCCACTCTACTGTAGTTTGCCCTTTTTATGTCATGATAAAAGGACATGTTTCCCTCCAAACAACTATACTGTATCCTTTATGCATAGACACTGCAGCAGAACTCCATCTCAAATAGATATTTTGTTTAGGTGTTTAAGTATTAGATCCGAAGAAAATTATGCATGGAAATTAAAATGGAATTACAGAAGCAACAAAATATTTAATTTGCTCCTAACTTCATTATATGCTATTACTTAGAGTATACTGTTCATCGGCTTTTAATGTAATATTGGTAAGCATAAGCAATAAGAGACAAGCTTCTCTCAATGCATATATATATCACTGCACCACTCATGAGTAAGTGTCTCTCGAGTATTTCAGCTTTTATTACCATTCACTCATGAGACAATCACATTTATTTTACATACAGTACATTTAGAGTAATAGTTTCCAGTGTATAACATAATTCCTTTCCTTGATGGAGATCTATTTTCTTCACGTTAACTGCTACATGCTTAACTCCAAGGCAGCTCTGTCAATATACATGGGATATTAAGTTCCAAATCCAAACGGAATAAATAAACCAGTTCTTAGGAAAGCATGCAGTGTTTTGAGTAACTAAATGTGACTCTTCCTGATTTCATAGTCTTCTTATCCGAGCCATTGTTATATGCAACTTCTCTGACTTCTTATAATGGCTTGACTTTAGTAAGAGAGATTTTTACCTGGATGAAGTTCATAGGAGACTTTTCTGAATATTATAGTTTGTTTCTAGCCTAAAGGACGCTGGGGATAATTTTGTAATTAAGGTTTAAGTAAAATGATTCCTGTAAATTTCTCAGCCATTCAAATATAATTTTAAACATTTCCAAGACTCTTTAGCAGATAAGCTACAAGTTTGATGTCATTTTATAAGTTATCCTTCCTCAAGAGCACCTCCTAAGTGAAATACATTTCACGTTTATTAAAACAAAATTATACATAATGAAGGAAAAGACATTTTACGCTTAGAAAGAGAAACACCAAACTAAGATGAATTGTGATATTGATTTTGTGAGGATAAATGGTTTTTGTAATATTAATATAAAGAAACCTTTATTACACTGACTCTCCTGGTACAGCTAGGGCTTCTCCCGCAATCTGTTTAAAATCTTCATTTTTCATCCTTATGGGAAAACCTCACTTGCTAAATGGATTTCATAAAGAGTAATCTGTCAAGATTTATATAGATAAACAATTTGTGATGTTTATTGACCAGTTCATTATGGTTACCATTACAGTTCTGTTTGGGCCCTTACATAACTTAGTGTTTACTGGATAGAATGGGAAAGAAGTTAATTAGCTTCTGTCTCTTAAATCACAAATCTCATATATTTTCCTTTCCAGAGAGCTTCTTCCAGTTGTGCAAACAGTAAGAGAAAGAGTTATCCTACTTATTACTATTGTGGAAACATCACTATGAATGAAGGGAGTGAGTTTCAATACTGCATCCCGTTGTCAGAAACTTCATCATGTGAGGAAGAGCTACCACAATAGGATGCCCATGGATACGGTCCAGGATATAGATAACTTTACTGACGTTTCTCTTTGGACACCTCTCTTCTGTCTGGAGCCTCAACTCATGGGTAACATCAAATTGAGTTAAAGATATTGACTGACATAAATAACATTCACTGAGGGCTAATTATCTCCCAGGACAGGACTAGGCATTGAACACATAAGGATGAATAAGATAGAATTGTCCCTGTCTTCAAGGAGCCCTCAGTCTAGTGAGAAATGAAAACATGGAAAGAGCATTAATAAAGATGTGTACAGACTCTTTGGGAACACAGAAAAGGACCGACTACCTACTCTGGTGGAAAAGGATGGGGAGAGGGAAAGAAGTAGTAAGAAGGAATCCTGGAAGAGGGTGTTTGGACTGAATATTAAAAGATGAATAGGAATAAGCCAAGCCAACCAGGGAGGGGAGAAAAGAGAGAGATAAGACACAGCAGGAGAGGCTGTGAAATTTTAAGCAATTCAAAAATTTTGGATATAAATTCCAAACAGGAAGGTGGTGACAGATAAAGCTGGACAGGTAAGCAGAGGTATGATATTGCTAGATTAGGTGCAATGGTGACAGTGGTAGGAGCAGGATAGATTTAAGAAATATTTAGTATGTAAGATCAGTAGGATGGGGTGGACAGATTGAAAAGAGACGTGAAGAAGGAAATAAGGGCATGGGGTTACTCCCGGTTTTCTAATTTGCTGATGGGTGGATGATGGGGTCATCATATAACATAAAGAACGAAGGAGGAAGAGACCTCCAATTGCTGAGAGACTTTAGTCAAGGATTCTTAATAATCATTAAGAATAGAAGAGGAAGAGGCTTCAAGGCAACTTGGAGAAATTGGACAAAGAGTTTTCTTCCATCAGTCCTTAGCACAAAGACTAGCAACCAGTAAGCGTTCGATAAATATTGTTGAATAAATGAATGAATAAAGCCCTAGAAAAGCTTTAGACTTAGGACACCACAGATAAATCTAAATGTGACACATAGCTTTAATAACAATGTAACTCCTTTGAGCCCTTTCTGATTGGCATAGCTCTCCCCCTGGCTAACCTCTCCCCAAGGAAGGGACCACTCTTTAAGGGCTGGCCTTCTATTCTGACTCCCTAAGGCCAGAAGAGTTCTTGGTTCAGTCCTTTTGTGCAGGATCCCATGAGTGCCCTCCAGAGGAGTTTGGTTTTCCCCTGGTTAAGATTCTATCCCATCTCTGCAGTGGACGTGTGGTCTTACTGAGGTTCCTAGTTTCCCTTTCTTCACAGCCAACTAGTAGCACCAGATTCTCTTAGATCCGACGTCCAGAATTATAAGAGAGGGATGTGGGGCTTGGAGATCCGTGTGTGTGTGAGCTGAAAGCCGTATCACATGGCTTATTGGAGAGGAAGTGAGTGGTGCTATCTCATCAAGGAGGGAGGGGTCTGCAGTGCTCAGCACCCCCCCACCCGGTGAAGCCTTCCTACAAGTAAAGGGACTCATGAGAACTGGACCTGGGCAGTGGCTCCCTTGCATCCAGACAACAGTGCCATCCTAGTCCAGGGTGGGGACATTCCTGTCATCTGAAGAAGAGCTCGCTAAGCACAGTCCTGTAGTTGGGCCTCTGCCACTTTCTCTTTTGTTGGCACTCCACCTAATCACAGGGAATGTAGGCCACGTCCAACATGCTAGTCACCAAGACCAGACATTTAAAAGGAAAAGAAATCCCAGAAGACTCACTATATTAACAGTAACACACATGTCTATGTCTAGAAGCTCTAGTGTTCCTTTCCTTAACCTCCTCATTATATGAACATGATAAATTTGAGGTCTGAAAGCAGAGTCAAATTCTTAAAGTGCTCTCAGGGAGAAGCGAGTACACTAATTCTGTGACCCCAGAAGGCAGAAAGTAAGATCGGTCAAGAAAGTCACAGGAATGAAATTTTTGCTTAATATGAAGAATAAGATTAGAGTTGTTGGAAATAAAGATGATCTGTTTCAGAGACAATAAGCTCTTTTTAGTCCCATGTTTTCAGCAGAAGCTGAATGATCAGTTATCCTTAAAGGTGATTTATGTAGAAAAATGTATACGGTACAGTTTAACCAAAGTTACTTTTAAGCTCCTTTCCAAATCTATAGAGTTACGATTCTACAATGCTTGGTGGGATTAAGTAACTTGCTCAGGGCTCACTGACTCTGGTTACAGACTCAGCAATCTTTATCTAAAAGGACCAGACTAAATATTTTAGGCTTTGTGGCCAAATGACCTCTGGGGCAACTCAACGCTGCTGTAGTAGTGTGCAAGCAGTCATAGACAGTATGTGAAGATTGAGTATTACTGCGCTCCAATAAAATTTTATTTCCATAAACAGGTGGCAGGCCAGGTCTGGTCCACAGGCCACAGTTTGCTGAACCCTGGTGTAGTAGGTTGAATTATTACCCCCCAACAATGTCAAAGTTCCAATCTCCAGAACTTGTGAATATGCTACCTTACTTGGCAAAGGAATTTTGCAGATTTGAGATGAAGAGATTACCCTGTATTATCTGAGCATCTAATGTAATCACAAGAGTCCTTATAGGAGACAGAGAAGAAGGTGAGAGTCAGAGAGAGAAGATGTAAGAACATAAGCAGAGATCAGAGAAGACAGAAAACACTACTGTGCTGGCTTTGAAGGTGAAGAAAGGAGCCATGAGCTAAGGAATGTGGGTGGCATCTAGAACTGGGAAAAGCAAGGAAGTGGGTCTTCTCCTGCTGTCCAAGATAAACATAGGCCTGCTGACACTTTGACTTTAGCCCAGTGAAACTAACTTAGGACTTCTGGCTTCCATAACTATAAGATAATAAATTCATGTTGTTTTATGCCACTAAGTTTGTAGTAAATAATTATCATAGCAGGAATAGGACACAAATAGGCCTGGTCTAGTAGAACAGCCATAATTGGAACCTAAACACCTTGATGCCAACACTGTTATTCCTATTATATCACATTGAATAAATGCTACTAGTTTATAAAAACTGACAGTTCTTAGAGAGCCGTACAGAATCTGTATTAAAGGAAAATATATCATCTAGTGGTCACAGTAGATTGCAAAAATGACCACAATTCTTCACCTCTCTGTTTATGCAGGTCCTTTGCAACTAACTGTGCAATTCTTCCATCAAAAAGTAGAGTCTATTTCTCCACCTCTGAATATGTGCTGGCCTGTGACTTGCTTTGGCTAACAGACTAAGGCAAAAGTAACTTTGTGGCAGTTCCAAGCATAGGTCTCAAGTGTCCAAGCACCTTTCTGTTTTCTCTTCGGGAACTCATCCACTCCCTCATGAGTGAGCCCTGGCTAGGTGGCTAGCTGATGAGAGGCATGTGGCCCTTTAACCCCATCACCTTAGATAAGAACTAGCTGTCTAACAAAGAGTCATAGAGGAGAATGAATCTGTGAGGAACATTCCCCAACATTCCACTGTGATACCACCAAAGGACAAGAAAGTTATCTGCTTCCCTTTGAAGTCATTGATCTGGTTCTCAGAAAAAGAGACCAACTGAGATCCCTTGGAAATATACATGTGAAAAGATGGCCAGACCAAATCTTTAACTTAGTGGTGAAATGGAGAACTTGTGCAGTAAAACCAAAAGTAATCTGGTCACAGAAGAATTTTACTTTATGTTTTAGAAGTCTGAGCCTTTTGATTCCCCGGCCAGCCTAGATCCCAGTTCCCTACCATCTGAGGGAAATCACAGTTCATTGTGTGTCAGCTGGTCAGTAGGAGACACACAGTGATACTTCTAGCTCCTTAAGGCTAAAAAATGACAATATACCACTAATGAATGAAAAGAAAAGAAGTCATTATGGAAAAAATCTTTAGGGGATTGTGAGGTTCGGATGGTATGTGAGAAAATGGTGGTGCCCCAGATAAACTGGAGCCGTCTTGTGGGCTGTGGGAAAGAGGACTCGTAGTTACAAGTCAACTTGCGGACAGTGCCAGGGAGTGCACTGTGTCAAATACGGGTCTCAACTACCCACTGAGACAAACTGAATGTGGCCCATTTTTGTCTCATTATTTTTGGTTTAGACAAATATGATATACTTTTATTTATTTATTTTTTGCTTTATTGATTTTTTCAGTGGGCAGACTTTTTTTGCTTCATTGTTTTCAATACTGATTAAATCACGTTTGCCTTATGTGTCCAAGGTAAATGGAGTGATTTTTGCACTTGGATCAGCTTTTTAAAAACACATGCCCTTTTTTGTGATAGGGAGCTTTTGAAGAATGGACTACTTGGAAGAAAACAGGCAAATGATTTTCCAGCTTGTTACTGTTGTGTTTGGTGCATTTTTTGTCACTGTTGCTGTAGTTTAGGGTCAGGCCCTATTTTATGTTATTTATTTTGCCCTTGGGAGTATTAAAAAAAAAGTATATAAAATAAGTCAAGAGAAAAATATAGCAAACATAGCTGTGCACAATAAAGAGAAGATGGAGTAGGGTAAGGGATATGTGTGAACCTCACGGAGGGGTTAAGTAAAATCCCCTGAATATATAAATGGAAAAAGCAGATGAGAAAGTCAATTTATTTTCAAAATCAATGAAGAGATACAATGATACTTGTATCTTCTCCTTGCTTAAAAATAAAATACTTATAATCTTTGTCCAATTCTGGAAATTAATGAAATAAATTTATACTTATAAGTACCTACAAGGTACATTCAAAGGTACATTCAAATGATTTTAGATGGTTTTCTTTCTTTTTTAAAAATTTTAACATCAGGGCACAAATAGTTATTTTCCTAACTGCATGTCTGTATACATTTAGATTACGAGTGGATTTTTTTCCTTCAGGAAACAAAAATTCCTTATACTAGATGGAATCCCATATGTTGTAGCCATCTTTGTACACATTTTCAAAATAGTCAGTGTTAGTATATATACACAAGAACAACCAGAAGTCAACAAAGAGATTTCAATATCATTCAGGAAAGGAATGGAAAACATAAAAAGAATAAAATCCATTTTTATCTCTTCTCAGTGATGAGCAAAAGTATAAATTCAAGTAATTCTCATTGTCAGATTTTGAAACATCTTTCTCTATGACCTTCTGTGCTAGGGGATTTCTTCTCTATCATCGATGTTAAAGTGAAATGCGACAGTAGAATTCATCAGTGGAAAAGAAGGGTCAACTCTAGACAAGGGCATTCCAGATGACTGATTTAACAAGGGACAAATCCTGCTGATTTCTTTGGGCCCTATGTGGTTAAGCGAAGCTTTATTTATTTCAGAGAAGCTGCATTACACATGGTGGCTCTTGCTTTCAATAGCTCTTTCCAGCAGCAGCGTATGCTAATACCAAGAGCCAACCCTGCCCAATCTGAGAGCATCCTGAGTCGCACGTGGGTGGTGCAGACTTGAATAGTTATTTTAAGATTTATATCCCTTTCACTAAGATGATGATGGCATGAGACTTTTATTTTTTTAATTTTTGGCAGAGGTGAGGAAAGTAATGCAAATGAGAATTTTTTCTGTGTTGGTTATATTAAGAATGGGATGCATGAGAGGCATGCAAATTTAAAACTCAGAGAGACAACTAGCCATAGGCCTAGAGCGCATAATGGAGATCTGAAGATGTGATAATATATTTGAAAGTCATTTACAGGCATGTAGAGGTTGAAATCATAGACGTTGATATGTAAGTTGAAGGGCCAGATTAAAGAGTACTAATCATCAAAAGAAATAAAAAACAAATCAGAGAAGCAGAATCTTGGGAGTCAAAGGAAAAGATGATTTTAAGAAAAAGGGTGAACAATAAAATAATTAGCACACTGGAAAACCATTAGTCATAAAAAGCAATCATAAATTAATTTTACTTTCATCTTTCACTGATCCTTTAAATATATCATATGGGGCTAATTCCCCTGTCTGCCACCTGGATATAAAGTGAGTCAATTGTATGGCATTTCTGGTCTTTCTTAGGTAATAGAAAGTCCTACAGTTACTTTAAGTTGCAAAGCATGGGTTCAACAAGAAGAACCAAACTGGAGGCATCAGATTTCCTGGTTTTAAAAAATATTACAAAGCTATTGTAATCAAAACGGTATGGTACTGGCATTAAAAACAGACACATAGACGAATGGAACAGAATAGAGAGCCCAGAAACAAATCCACGCATATCAGTCAACTGATCTTCAAAAAGGGTATCAGGAACACACAATGAAGAAAGGATGGCCTCTTCAATAAATGGTTCTGGCAAAACTAAATATTCACATGCATAAGAATGAAATTGGACCCTTAAATCATCATATACAAAAATCAACTCAAAACGGATTAAAAACTTAAAGTTAATATCAGAGTCTAAAACTACTAGAAGAAAACATAGGGAAAAAGCTTCTTGACATTGGTCTGGGCAATGATTTTGTGGTTATGACACCAAAGCTCAGGCAAAAAAGCAAAAAGAGATGAACTAAAAAGCTTTTGCACAGCAAAGAAAATAACCAACAGAGTGAAAAAAGACAACCCATAGAATGGGAGAAAATATTTGCAAACCATCTATCTGATAAGGGGTTAATATCCAAAATATATAAGAAACTCATACAACTCAATAGCAAAAACCTCCTAATTTAAAAAAATGAGCAAAGGATATTTATAGACATTTCTCCAAAGAAGACATGCAAATGGCCAACAGGTACATTAAAAGATGCTCAACATCATTAATCATCAGGGGAATGCAAATCAAACCACAATGAGATATCACCTCACACCTGTTACAATGGCTATTATCAAAAAGCTAGGTGTTGATGAGGATGTGGAGAAAAGGGAAGCCCTGTACACTACTGGTGGGAATGTAAGTTGTTACAGTCACTATGGAAAACAGTATGAAAGTTCCTTAAAAAACTACAAATAGGACTATCATATGATTCCAGCAATCCCACTTCTGGGTATATATCCAAAGGAAATAAAATCAGGATCGTGAAGAGATATCTGCACCCCTATGTTCACCACAGCATTATTCACAATAGCCAAGATAGGGAAACAACATAAATGCCCGTCAATGGATAAATGGATAAAGAAAATATGGCATGTGTGTGCGTGTGTGTGTGTGTGTACTTCCTTACTTGACTCAATATAATTACGAGTCACCTAATATGTAAAGATATACAATTGTATTTATATGACACTTGTCATAAGTCTTTTTTTGCTTTGAACTCACACTTATTCTGGATTTTTTACGCTATAGAAGCTACCAGCTTTTCAAACTTTGGCTCTATCTCCTAGACTACAGCCCGCACTCATCCCTTTTATTTTACTGAGTTCTGCTTTCCTAATTTTAACCTTGGCACCTTCTAATAATGTATTTGTTGTTGTTGTGGTGGTGGTGGTGGTGGTGATGATGATGATGATGTATTTTATACCTACTTTTCTGGCTCTTCCTATTCCTCATCAATTTAGGTTAACATTTCAAGCCAGCTTTTAAACCAGGGACTCTGATACCCACATTAGCCAGTCCTACTGCAGGGTGATAGGTGATAGAAAACTATCTGTAAGCAATTCTTGGTCCTGGATTAGATTGGGGTGGGTAGATAAATGAGGGAGAAGCAGAATGGGGTGAAGACCAGCCTGAGTTTACAAACACTGAAGGGTAGGGGAAGCCATGTAATGAAGGGAATCAGGTTTCACTTAAAGAAAGTTAAGTGAAAAAGCCAAGACAATTAGACATCTTTTGGCCATTAAGTAGGGGTTTTGGTGACAACACTGGCAAGAATAACAAGGGAGATCAGTAGAGGGGAAATGGGTAAGTGACTGGCACAAAATGTCATAGATAGGCATGAGTATTCCAAGGACAGCTGACTGGGGAAGATATTTTTCTCTTGGTAATTAAGTGTTGCCAGAAAGACTATGGAAAAGATAGGAAATCTAAAGACAGAGGCAACCAGTAGTGAAACAAACCAACTCCAGAGTTCCAACTGGGGAATTTGTGAGATGGTCTTTCAACAAAAAGTATGTAGAGGGGGTAGTAGGTGCAATAACTGGCCCTGATTTTACTATCAAGATCCTGGTAATACTTTTTATTTAACATCTACTGTACCATGTGTTTTCTATACTCATTCAGAGTGATTTCATATTTGTAGAGAAGAGCAGTAATGCTCTCAGACTAACCAAGATGATATTCAAGTGGTAACAGAAGTGGAGCAGCATGGATTTGAAAAATAAGATATGTAATAAGGGGCTTCCCTGGTAGCGCAGTGGTTGAGAATCTGCCTGCCAATGCAGGGGACACGGGTTCGAGCCCTGGTCTGGGAAGATCCCACATGCCGCGGAGCAACTAGGCCCGTGAGCCACAACTACTGAGCCTGCGCGTCTGGAGCCTGTGCTCCACAACAAGAGAGGCCGCGATAATGAGAGGCCCGCGCACCGCGATGAAGAGTGGCCCCCGCTTGCCGCAACTAGAGAAAACCCTCGCACAGAAACGAAGACCCAACACAGCCAAAAATAAATAAATAAATAAATAATTTTTTTAAAAAAAGATATGTAATAAGAACATAAAGTTGTTTTAATAAATATTTTAAATATTATATTAAAGTTTTTTAATCAAATTGAATTTTAGTAGAAAGCCAAATGAACTAGCTTGAGTTCTTTTTCAATAATTTACCCCGTCACACTGTCCACACTCTAATCAAGCTGTTAATGAAGAGTGTAACAGCCAAAAGGCAGGCAGCAGGGGGACGATGAGTTGAAAAAATAATCTCAAACCCTTGAGTACTTAGCATTTATATTTATAAACACACACAGACACATATTGAGAAACAGATTTGGTTAGTGTGTGCAGACACAACACTAGTTTCTTGGGGATAGGAACGTCAAAGAATTCATGGATACAGTCCCAATCCTAGACAAATTTATAATCTGACCAGACCAAGAAAACACACATGGAATTGGCATTCCAGCACACCTTTAAAAGTACAGCAATGAACACATCTGCATGAAAGCAAATGCCCACAGATACACAGGAAGTAAGAAGTAGAACATTAAAGACAGTGTAACTTTGAAAAGTGGTTAATTTACTTTCAGAAGGTACTTTACACACTGGGGAAAAAAAATCTTATCACTGAATTCAAAGATATGTTTCTCATCTGCCAGTCTTTAAACCTAAATTAGAAAGGCAAAAGGAACATAAATGAATGCAGTAATAAATTCAGGGGCCATGTAGAACAAAGTATATACACACATATGATACCTATCCTAGCCTGTGTGTGTGTATGTGCTTGTGTATTTACTTCTATGGATATTTCCTAACCTGTCTTTCTCCACATCCAAATTTTGAGTTCTTTACAGAAAAAGGATTTTATCTTATTAAATATTCCCAGGCCCTAATACTGGACACATTTATCAATGTACAGCAACCCGCAGATTGGAACTCTAGGAGATATGCAAAGATTACTATTATGTTTAATAAGTGCAGACATCAAAGAATAAAAGAATATATCCACAGACTAAGGAGGACAGAAAATATTCCTTTTTACAAAAGATACTGCCAAAAAATCACTGTTAGTTAAAAAAAAAAAAAAAGTAACTACAAATATAATTTAGTAAAAATATTTAATTATTAATTCTTATAAACACTTACCTTCCAGCTAGAGGATCAAATCCAAAGTAAAGTTCTTTACAATTGTCACAACTTTGCCCGGCAATGGAATCATCTTGGCAAACACACTGACCAGTCAAGCTATTACAGATGTGATTCACTGCACCAGTCTTGTGGCATGAACATGGCAGGCAGCCAGTGGCATTGCCTGGAGAAATATAAAAACCTGGAAATGAAGCAATGAAAAGTTTTTATTATACTTTCTACCCAGTCTTTTCTTTAAAAAATAACGTTTTGATTACATTGAAAAACAGAACGCTCTACCACGGCACTATCTAAGTACCCGTACCAACGTGGCTGTAGCTGTTCTTTATCAGTATGTCAATTATGGCCAGAGAAAAGCTGAGTAAATAATTGACGTTGTAACTGGGTGTCTTCCTGGCACCTACGATTCAGTGTATGTAAAACCTACTTCATGATCTTTCCACTAAAGACTGGTCCCTCCTCTAATCACCTCTGTTTCAGCAAATAGCACCACCATCTATTGCTTCAGTTGCTTCAGCTAGAACTCTGAGACATCTTTGGTAGGATAGCCTGATAAAATACAGGATGCCCAGTTAAATTTGAATTTCTGATAACCAATGATTATTTTAGTTAAAGTATGTCCCATGTGACATTTGCTTGTATTAAAAAATTATCATTTGAAATTCAAATTTAACTGAGCATCCTATATTTTGCTAAAACTGGCAACTCTTGAGTCCTTCACTTCCCTGTGCCCCTACATATAGCAAATTACCAAGTCCTATGAATACTGTCTTCTAAGAATTTTAAATCTTCTACTCTCCATCCCCACTGCCACCTCCCTGGTTAAAGTCACTACCAAGTTTTCTATAGTTAACACTATGTACCAGAGGCTATGATAAAAGCTTTATATTCACGGTCTCATTTAGTTCTCACTGTTAGCAATGCTAATAATTCAGGCATTATTATGTCCATTACATAAATTAGACAACTGAAGGTTAGGAAGGTTAACAAACTTTCCTAAAATGATAGAGTTGACAAATAGCAGATTCAAACCCAGGCATCTCAACCACAGAGGCTGTCTCATCCCCTAGTGTCCCTCTTGTCCTCCTCCAATCTATTCTTCACAGTGTAGCTGGAACCATCTTTTTCAGAGTGTAGATTGAACACCTCATTCCTCTGTTTAAAATTATTTGATAACTTCCTATTCCCTTTAGGAAAAAAATAAATCCTAGCACAGCTTCCAACCCTCCGGTAAGGTCCTGCCTCTCTCCCTAGCCTCATTTTACAACTCATCCCATCTGCCCCACTCATACTTCATTCTGTTCTTGATGCCTAAACGCTTTTCATGGGCAGTTCTGTCTGCTGAAATGATTTGGACCCACCTTTTCTGCTTAGCTCACTCTATGCATATCAGGTCTTGCGACTTCCTCCAGTAACCTATTCTGGGTTAGTTTAGGTATGCCTGTTAGTTTCACAGCATTCTACTTCCTATAGAGTGCTGATGAAAATTACAGTTAATCTCACTTCCACCAGACTGTAACCACCCTGAAGGCAGGAACCTCATCTGATTAATTCATCATTGTCTACCCAGCATCCAATACAGTGCTTGTCACAAAGGAGGCACTTGAACCCTGGAATTCACAAAACTGCACCAAATTATTAGGTAGGCATTGATCCCCACAAGTACTATATTAAAAAAACAAAACAAAAAAAAACCCAGAATTTAGATTACTTATAAAATCTGTATTTTTTCTTATAGAAAAAGAAGGGAAATAAAACATGATTCAAAAATATCTTCCAGTTACTTAAAATTGCTTGGACCCAGAAGGTGGAAATCAACAGTTATAAAATTAGAAATGCATTGGACATTTGGATGATGAAGCAGGCATATGAGGGAGAAATGGTTCTGGGTGTTGTGTGATATGTGTGTTTGTGCATGTATGTGTATATACACATATATATGCACATAAACATATATACACACACAAGCGTGTACATAATGTTACAAGGAATTTTATTGAACCAGTGAATAAAGCTCTGGCAAATGAAAATAAGTTGTACAATTGTGAGGATCACAAGCTTACATATATAAAATATCAGTGATATTGAAAGAGAGAAAAAGCGTGAGCACAAAGGGAATCACTCTGTGTTATCTATTCTTTAGGGGAAAAACCAAAAGTAATTGGAACACTGTAAAATTCATTTGAGGCTCTAGTTGAAAACAAGCCATTCTTTTACAGCTATCAACAATTAATTTGTTATTCTTCTCCTAGGCCCTGCATATTCTCTCTTAAAAAGTTTCAGGAGGAGTAAAATAGAAAAGAAAGAAGCTCAAAATCTGTGCCATTCAATTGGAGAGAACTAAGACTATCATTTTTGATAGTAATTTGCAACTAGATTCTGCCCTTTGCTTCTTTGCATTCACCAACAGCAATTTGCTTTATATGTGTTGCCAGAAATAGAGTATGGCCCTGACAGTTATTACATATTTTCCTATCTGATTCACCATGTGATCAAAATTACAAATGTAGAAGGCTTCTATTTTAGACTCAAGACCATTGTGGCTGGGATTCTATGTATTTTCCCTCGTGTGAAGGTACCTAGGTCCTTAAGGTTCACGATGATGGCATCATTCATGTACTAACAGCTCTCCAATTTGGATAAATTCCCCATTAGCACAGATACTTAGAAGTAGAATTAATCTGGACTTTTTGCAATAGGTTCAAGCCACAGAGAATTCTAGAACAACTAGGAAGGATTTTTACAAGAAATGATTTGTAGATGAATCTGTAAAGACCAGGAGTGTAGATTTAGGTGCAGAAGATTGGGTTGCCCAAGTTTTGGAGACTAAAGAAGGGCACAGGAAAATCAGAGGTATCAGCAGAGAAGAACAAGAAAGGTATTAAAGCACCCAGGGAGGCTGCAGCCTGGAGGTTAGGGCTTCAAGGAAAAGACTACATTAGAACTTGTCTTAGGGTTAATTCCCCTCCTCCTCTCAGCAGCATGATTATAAAGGTTAAGCCCACCAGTATTTCAGTTGTCCTATTTTTAAGCAGTTCTGATTAGGATGACTCAGGTACTTTCCTGCTCAATGATTACTTCCTGCCTTACCTGAATGTGCCTAATTCTAGACCATTACCTCTCCTTTTATGACTCCTAACTACAGAAAACATTTTCCCTTCCCTCCCACTTAAACTTCAGCTCCTGAGTGTAGCTTAAAGATAACTGACCTTAATTTCTTTCTTTCTTTTTTTTTTTTTTTAAACTCAATAGATTTCTGATCTCCCTCCATTAGCTCCACTTCATCTTCCCCAAGTACGTGTCTGCATTATTTTAACTGGTCTTTTGGAGATTTCTTTCCATGGGTGATTTTGTACCACAGTTTAAAGCATGGTCATTAGGACAAAGGTATTACCTTCCATTATGCAGGGCTGAGAGCTACACATAGAGAGCCTAAATCAGCCCACTAAAGTTTCTTCTTTTCTCCAGTTTTCTTTCTAACTCCAGTCCCAGACCAGACAAGTCTCATGTGGGAAACAATGTGTTATACAGCTAACGCAAAAAGTCACCCATATCATAAAAGAGTATTGCTTTATCCAGGAGAAGGCTTACAGCATCCTTAAAGTTCAAAGTTATTAGCCAGGCAGCTGGTACCCTCTCCTGTAGTGGCTATTTACACAGCAGAGTACCTGTCTTGGGCATAAAAGAAGAGCCCATTTCCTAGCAATGTCCCTCCTGAGGACCGTGAACAACTAGGCTTTGCTAAGGTCTGGAAATGGGAGAGAGAAAACAAGTTTAACCTCTAGGCCTTATTCAGAAAAGGAGGGCAGAGCTTGAGGCTAAGCACTAATTATGAGCCATTTAGAAGAAACAATTCTCATCTTAAACCAGAGAATGGACACCATGTTAAGAGAAAAGTCTAGGGAGGAATTTGTGGCTCACCTACCCCAGGCAACAAAAGACTATTTGAGAAATGGTTTTGCAAGTCAATCTTTTCAAAATGAAGTGTAGGAGATGATGCTAATTTTCAAATTAAAATAATAATAATTTTCCTCTATTTGGTGGTTTTGTATAAAAATCATGCTAAAATTATTATTCATAGATTTGACCAAATGTTAACAAATGCATAAATAAATATGATTATTCATCTCAAGCTATCATTTCTCTTTAAACATTTGAAAAACTCATTTTTGATTAGTTTAGATGTATTTTAAATGCCCTGCTCCTATTGCTTCTTCCTGGACTGCTTCCCCTACTTGAATACCTTGCCGAAATCCTATTTGTTTTTAAAACGCAGCTCAAGAAACACTACTAAGTTCTTTATGTCTCCCAGCCTTCAAGAATTAATCAGTCCCTTCATTTTACTACTTCTCTATCTTGTGCATTTCTAATATTGCACTTATCACAAATATGTTATATTTACATATGAGTCAGTTTCCCCTACTAAACTGTAATGCCTTAATATATTTCTGGTTGTATATCTTACAGCAGCACAGGCTCTGGTGAACAGTAATTTATTCAATAGATGTTAATTGAAAAAAATGGATATATGAAGGAAATGGATAGATGGCTGAAAGGATGGATGAGTAGATGGATGGGAGGATATCTGTTACTCTTTACAATTATCAGATGATATCTTTAATACCGAAAAGAAAATGGTAAACATAAATCTGTGAGTCATGAGAGTGGTTAGAAGAGGTAGGGTATCAGGGAGGATTAGTAGGAAATGTATATGGATAAGCACGATAAATTCAAAATGTAATCCTTGCCAGATCAACGGATGGAACAGAGCTTCAGAAAGAAAATATCACTCCAAAAATATGTCTCCAGTTCGTAGAATGAAGGATAGAATAAGATGCTTATATAAGGGAAATTATTCTATTGGACTTTCTGTTTTATAAAAAACCTGGTTTTCCTATTTGAGTATCCATGAGAAGCCTTCATAAGTACATTCTCTAAGAATCAAATCCAATAACAACAATGAATATAAAGAAGCACAGCTCTGATTGATTATGTCTGAGAGATTACAGTGCACAGATACACATGTATATTCATAATCCACAGCAAAACTTTTTCTTTGCTCTCACTTTTCTCAGTCTCAATATTTTTCAGATGCATGCTCTAAAGTCTCTGTCCTATGCCATGGCAAACATCTCAAACACTTCTCTAACTTTGTCCATGGAGTAAGCCCATTTCTAGACCCCTCAGTCAGATCTTCATTACTTGATCATTGTAGCTGCTCACAGCTCTGCTCATTTTTATTTTGTAACTATTACTCAGATTCAGCACAACAAATGAAATATCTCAGGACCTGAAGCAGTAGCGAGAAACATGGGTTGAGATGAGTTTGAGTGTTGGGGGGAGGTTACAGACACTTGTAAGAGTCTCTATTTCAACCCACCCTCAAATATTTGTTAAGTGAATGTTTATAACAAATAAAGAGTTATTCAGAATAAAAGTTTCACTCTTTCAGAGTGCAGATTCTGGGGTCAGATGGACTTGGACTTGTAAATGGGCTCTTCTACTTAATGAGATTCCATTTGCCCTAAGGAAATAATACTGGTCCTTCCATCATAGAAATAGTGTGCATATTAAATGGAATTTTTTAAGATAAAACACTATTCCAGGGTCTGGCATACAGTATACACTTGGTAAATATTATCTATTATCATCATTGTGATTTTTACTAGGCAGTTTTCAGTGAAAGTGGGATTTTCCTAAAATTTAAATAATGACCTGTCAATATCCTTTTTTTTTTTTTTTCCCAGATGTGCGTAGGATTGTGATCCGTATTTCCTATGACAAGATTCTTTCCTGGTGGTTTATTAAGGAAAAGGCTCTTACTCTGTGGTCTTTCTGTGAAAAACATGCTAATCTGGAAAAGCCGTTTCACCGAACACTGGGGCATGTGTCATAATCGGATCTCAACTTTGATGCACTGATTTTTAATGGAGCATCAGCCGTCTAATTCTAATTCCATTGGCAGGGTCTAGCATGCAATTCTGGTTGATGAGCTCATTTCTTGACAAATATGATACGCTTCTTAATGAAACAAGATACTTTATTTTCTAATGGTCTGTATGAGTTATAAAAGCAAACCCAAAGTAAATACCAGAGGAAAGCATGAGGAATTGTCCTATTAGCACGAAACATGTCATGTGAAGCCGTTTTCATTATAAATTAGCCTTTATTTTATTCCAAAGCTGCAGGATCCTCAATAAACCCTCCCTGCCTCTAGTTCTCAAGGACAAGGGTGGGTCACTGGCTGGGGATGCCTTGACACCGTTCCCTGCCTTTCTCGGCCTGGCCTCTGATTAAGTGCCTGCTGCCAAATGTTATGAGGTCATCCAGTCCTGAAAAAACGAACCGGGAAAACATATTCAGTGCTCTATTTATGAGTGTAGGTATGTGTACATTCATATATGTACACACACTCCAAATAATTTTAAATTAAAGCATTTTAAAAATACTTAATGGAGGTTAAGCAGCGTTCTTAACCTCTTTTCGAGTTATTGAATGGCATGTTAAAACCAGTGTGGCTCTAATGTACCTTCTAATGTGCACTGCTGCTTTAACAAATTGCCTATAAATTTTCGTTGAATTAAGCCTATTCCTTGCACATTCCTAGTAAGGTTAGGTTAATAATACATGAGATTTCATTATATGCACCTTCCTTAATAATGCTTTTTACGAAAGTAGGACAAGAGTCCATGTGTACTAGTCTAGGATGGTCAGTGATATTTACAATCACAGATGAAAAAGGCAGGCTGGAGTCCTTGGGCTCCCTTGTTCACCGCCACTATCCGTCCTGCTCCCTCCGCGCCTCGATGCTCGCACACATCAGCGTGGTGTTCCCCCCTGTAGGATATAATCTAGTTCTCTCAGATGCGTTTAAAGAAGTAGAAAGAAAGCTTCCGATTGCAGCAGTGCATTTTAATGTGCCCACTGCAAGGCTGGCTACCGTGAAGCATCCGTTTATAATAAAGATACTTCAGGATCAGGGTTTCTTTTTTTCAATCTAAGTTTCAAGGGCAGAGACGATAAAACCCAGAAAACAAAACTCAAAGTAGTTTCTGAAGCTAGAAAAATGCAGAACAGAAAAAAAAAAAAAGAAAAAAAAAAAAGAGGTCCACAAACACACTTTGACTTTTCCATAGGCTATGCATATGTGTACAGAATACCTTGTGCTGTCCAAAAACTGCATTAGGTCCTTAGGCCACTAGTGTCTTTCCTCCCTTGCAAGGTAGGATGCCATATCCTCCCTATGTGTAGCTAAAGAAACACTCACAGGCTTGCACTATGCCCATGCCTAAAAAGAGGAGAAGGGCATTGAGGTATTCTTCAATGTAGTCATTCACTAGTTCAGGAAATATATATGGACCCCCCACTATGGTGATGTGCTCCACGCCCTGATATAGAGCACTGAACAACCTGAGAAAAGCAATGAGACTTGTAGGCTGGAGAGGAACAACCTATGTCTGGAAATGAGGTCATGGGCATTACAGATCATGGGGGCCATTAGAGTCCATCAACTTTGCTGTTTCCTTACAATGATGGAGAGCCAGTGCAGGGTACGGTGATATGATCTGACCGAAGTCTGAACACATCACTTTGCCTTCATATTGGAGAAGGATAAAGAGGAGAAACAGGGAGTTCAGGCAGCTATTGGGATAGTCCAGGAGAAACGTGACCACGGCTTGGACCAAGATGGATAAGTGAGGGTGGTGAGAAGTGGTCAAATCCTGGATATATGTGAAACCAACAAGATTGATTTTGATAGAAGAGACAAGAATTATGGGAAAACTCAAGGATGACTGCAAGGATTTGATCTGAAAAGATTAAACCCAGAAAATACTAGGGTAACATTTTCAGTTAAGCTTGGTTGATTGACAATTTTTCCCTTCTAAAGTCCAAAAAATTAAATAAAAGAAAAAAAAAAGAACAGAAGAGGAAATTGCCGCTAAGGACAGATGTCTACAAGTAAAAGCCAAGCACTTGCAGGTGGACAGGCCAACAATAAGCTAATTGACGCAGGTTTTCATACCTCTGGGGAAAAAGTGAAACTGAAGGCTTCAGAGATTTCTGAAGGCAGGTGTGACTTTCCCCAAACAGAAGGTTTTCCCTCTCACATTTTGGGAAAAGAAAATGAGTTTTCTCTTTAGAAGTTATGCCAGAGGGGGTTTGTACTCAACAGGTACAGGGATAAAGTGCTACAGTGAACAGGGGGATTATATGCAAGGGTACCTGTGATGGTTAATTTTATGGGTCAACTTGGCTAGATTTGGTGTCCAGTTGTTCAGTCAAACACTGGTCTAGATGTTGCTATGAAGGTGTTTTATAGCTTTTCCCAAAACATAAGAACATTAATCTACAGACAAAATTCCCCACTGAATTACCAGAAAAAGTATCTATCAAAAAAGCAACTCATCATGAAATTTTCTGAAATGAGGGATATAGAAATGGTAAAGCTTCTGGAATGTAAAACAAAAGAAAGAAACAAGAATCTAGTTGGTACTGCTAGAAGATAATGGTGAAATAAATTTATTGAGTGAAAAGGATTCTATATAATGGTACAATTTCAAACAGTTATGAGTATGGAATAAAGATAATTTCAGGTGTTCAAAATTCTAAAAAACAAATCACTTTCTTCCCTATACTCCTTTTCAGAAGCTACTGGAGTATTTGCTCTACCAAATACACAAACAAATCAAGAAAAAAGAACACATAGGATTCAGGAAACAGAGGATCCACCACAGGAGATGTGAAGGAAATCTTCAGTACAGCTGCAAAAGTAAGACCTAGGATACAGCATGCGACAGAACTACAGATCAACAGGCTTAAATCAGAACAGGAGGATCAGGAGTTCAGATCCTCTCATGGACGAATATATTCAGTGGAAAAAAAATACATATATATATGTATGTATGTATGTATGTATATACACACAGACATCTCCTATTGGTTCTTTTTCTCTGGAGAACCCTACCTAATACAGATGTCCCTGTTAAAACTCCTGATTATTTCTCATTTCAGTTAAACAAACCACTAAACTGACTGCATGCAATATACAAGGAATTATATCAATATTGTGGCTATGTAAGTTGCATAATACCTTTACTGTCAAGATATCAAAACTCAAAGGATCTAAGACAACTGCACTAGTAAATAAAATACAAGGTAACTTTAAATATGATAATTATTTTCATTAATAGTGATGATCCCCATTCCATAGCCTCCTTAAAAGAGAGGACAGTTTGCCATACACCTTTGGAGAGGAGTTTTGTGTCATCTGTACTTAGGCAAACAGCTACTAAGAAATTATTCTCCTAAAAAAACAACACTATACCAGATAAATCCCCAAGAGAAAGGGGTCAGGAGACCATGAGAATTGAGTATGATTTTTCCAGTAATTTTAAAATTTTTATTTCTATCAAAATTTACGTGCAGATAGTTTTTTAAATCAAATAGAACTTAAAGACTCAGAATGTAAAATGGCAGCCTGCTGTTCCATCCTTCTCCCAGGAATTTCCCTGCCTAGAGCAATCACCTTCAACTCCTACAGATGTTTCTTCTGGCTTTCATTTCTCTATTTCTGAATAACATACATGTATTTTTACATCTCAACTTTTAAAATTTAGACTACTGTATTTCTACTATAGAAAATGAATATTGAGCTCTTTATACCTCCTCCTCAATAATCTCTTTAGTTGGTTAAATCACTTTTCAGAGATTATCTTATTATGACTACATAAATCTATTTCACAGTTATACCCTATAATATGCTTGATTATATTTCCTTTCTTGAAAAATTTGCCTCTGCTTAGTTTTCTAGGAATCTCTTAGATATTTCTAGGAATCAAAACTCTCCAATAGAACTCTATCCAAGCAATATATCAGTCTCTTTTTTCTACCCCTGATCCTCCTGTTCTGATTTGAGCCCACTGGTCTCTAGTTCTGTGGCATAGCTATATTCTAGGTCAGAATGAAACACTCAATAAATTTGAACCATGGATAACGACTCAAAAGCATATAACATTTGCTCTGTTAACTTTTGCTGGTTTATTTACAAAGAAGGTTATATACATCATGGTTATTTGTGCAGGAAACTGACTACTTTCTTTCCAAAATTAGAGATATTAATAAATAGTGAAAAAAAATCATCTTAGGATATAAAAAATGATAATTGATTGCAAATTTAGAAGGATAAATCTGAAGCTGAAAGAACATAGTACGCTGCAGCTGTCAGGTGGGCCATCTGGTCAACTCTCAATAATCTTCCTGTTTTCTGGGATACTTACCACCTTGCTCCTACCTGAAGGAGTGGTCCCTAGAAGCCATGCTTATTGTATGTGATCCTGACACCACTTGCCACAGTGAATTGGCTCAGACATGGCCACCCTGACAAAACTGAGTCAATTAGAATCTCACTCTTGGAACTGTAACCGAGAAGCAGCTAATGTCTCTCTGTATAGCTGCAACTAGAACCATAAGCAAACTCAGGAGACAGGGGTGGCTACATAACCACGCAGAGAGGAAGAGAGAAGCAGAGTGCCCTGCTGCAGAAAGAGACGGAGGGTGGGAATGAATGAATGAATACATATCAATGAGAGTTTTCCAGTTCCTGAGTCCTGAGTTGCTCCATATAAGGTTTTATGGGACAGTCACTGATAATATAGCCTCCATTTATGGTGAAGCTAGTTCACATTTTTTTCTGATATTTTATCTCAAAGAGAATTAACTATTCATCATTTGTTGTCTGTCTCTTTGGATTTACTTGTCACACTGACCAATGCCAAGGGAGAGGTTTGGTTCAATTCTCCTAAGCCGAGTTCCTTGTTATGCAAAACAAGACTTTAGTCCTACCCTTCCCTGGCAGGCAAATCACCCTTCTGAATTTGCATCACCCTCATTTTCACAGGTTCAGATAACTCAGAGCTGATTTTGCTAGACAGGACAACAATTAGTACAGCTGTTAAACAACCGATATTTATATTTATCATAACCTCGTGATGAATGTATTATAAAGGAAGTATATTGCTTTAGTTAAATCATATAAAGTCAAGGAGAAAGTTATGGATAGGGTCCATCTTTCTTCCAACTGGGAAACCTGGAAAGATGGGTACAGTAGGACTGAACAGTGGCCTATTTTATTAATTTAATGGCATTAAAAATTATTTTAGATGTTTCTATTTGATGCCAGAACATATAACTCATTTAGTAAAAGCACTTGGTCAGCTTTTATTCAGAAAATCAGTTCATCATCTGAATATTTGGCATTGTGTGGATGATCAACTCAAGTTTCTCTTTCTCTAGAATATGAAATGTATTCTTGCTTTTCTTGTTTTTTTTCAGCTGTTAAAAGGGGATTTACTTCAAGTTGAGAAATTAAATGAAAGTAAGTCTCAGTTACGAATGTCTGATTGGCTGGCATTCATCTAAAGGGTCACTCCCAAATACAGCAACACAAATATGCCACATAATCTTAAATAAACTAAATAGTTATATCTCTATTAGATAATGATATAAATGCAACAAAGGTGTTGGAGATTAATTTTTTAGAAGTCCTGACCGAGAAGCAAAGAGGAATCACCTGATATGGGATAAAAAGAAAACCTTCGTGTACTGAAAATGTAACACATTGCTCTCTTACCTGGTTGACACTGATTACACCTTCTTCCTTGACGATGCGGCAAACATAGGCACTGGCCACTGACTGGGTCACAAATGGTCCCAGGTAATGTCCCCAAGGGGTCACACTCACACATCTGGCAGCCTTGAAAATTGCCAACGGTCAGATGGTACCTGTGAGGCTCACACTGATTACAGCGAAGACCTGTTATTCCTAATTTGCAAAGACACCGTCCTGTTGATTTGTCACACAGCAGAGAGCCATTTACTGTCCCAGCCTTATCACAGTTACAAGGCAGACAGAGGAAAGAATTGTTTTGCTGTAGGTAGAAGTATCCCTCCAAACATTCACTGCACCGTCTCCCTCCAACATTGGGATTACAGATGCACTGTCCTGTCCGAGCATCACAGACGGTCCCAGACCGGGACCCAGCTACGTCGCAGTCACAGGCCTTACAACCGGTGGTGTCCAGTCCATAAAAATGTTCTCTGCAGGTATCACACTGAAGTCCTTTGACTTCTTGTTTGCACTCACACTGCCCAGAAAGAGGATTGCAGAGTTTGTTCACTGAGCCGTGGAGGTTACACTGGCAGGGCTCACAGCCATCGTCATTAACACTTCGGAGAAATTTAAATCCAAAATCGCAATGATCACATCTAAGCCCTAAAGAGAAAAATGTGTTTAAAAAGGTAAAGATGTGAAAACAACTGCATTCAAGCTTTCAAGATAGCTGTAGCACAAACAATGCTACTGTCCACATTTAATACAGGCACAATAAAATGTTGAGTGAATTTTTTCACAAGTAATGCCAAAGAGGGCTGATCATATACTCAAAATACGATGGCAATACTTAACTTGCACTCACATACCACTTTATTTTTGCAATGTGCTCTATAAAATTTTATTCATTACTTAATGCAAAGAGAAATGCTTAATGGATATATTGCTTCTGTTGCACACACTGGAACTCTTTTCCTCTTTAACAAATATCAGAACTATTATTTTAAAATTATTTAACTATATTAAAACCATTATTCTTAGTTATTTCATAGTAACGAAGTATGTTCATTTAAAAGTTGAGAGTGAAATACATTTTCAAAGCCATACAGAAGAATTGCATATTACCACATAAGTTATTTTCCTAGAAATCAGCATCCTCCCAAAATGTTTAATAAATGATAAGCTATAACTATTTTTATGATAACAGTACGCATACTTACTTCTGAATCTCACACAATTAAATAATTAATATAAATAAAAGTTATCCAGAGCAACTGTATCTCAATGCTTTTATACACTCCTATATTTTATCATTTTCAATTAATATAAATTATGCTCTCCTTGGCTCATAAAGCAATCACATTGCTTGTCATATTGTGTGATTCAGAACATACCTCTTTAAACACTAAGTAAATTCTGCTGTTTACATTACTTCTACTTAAAGGAGTACAAACATATGTACATTTTACATACAGAGAAAAATGTTTTATCACCTACACTTAAATCTGACAATTTTGTTTTGTTTCAAAAAAGCGTGTTACCAGGGAAAGGAATAAAAAAAATTGAATAGTAAATGTTGAGAGGCAAAATACTTTCTTTAGCTAGTCTTCACATATCCATGAATTTAAATAAGTGACTATGTGAGGTTGAATCTATTGAAACATTTATTTCAAGATATAATAGCATTAAAAAAATTAGTCGTGAAATAACAGTCAAAAACACACTCAGGAAACCATATGCAGAAAAGCATTTCCTAAACTGGAAGGAAACGCATAATATATATGTGTATATATATGGATAAAAATTCAAGAACTCCAATGGAAGGCAAGTTCTTTAACAGTGATGAATGACTCACCTAAGGCATATCATTTAATTTCAATAAGGAAAATAAAAAAGGACCACTATTGCTGCAAATTTTAAAAATAACTGTATTGTTAACAAGAATTATGACTCATTTTGAACTATTAAAATTGGTCTACATGGATTCACATCATATCAGTTTTAAAAATATGCACAGTGCTTATTTGAATATGCCATACATATTCCTGACAGGTAATCTATTCCTAACGATACTCAGGAAGGCCTACAGGGCATCACATTCGGTGTTAAAAAGTACAGGCGAGTTAGCACACTTGGCATTTAATTCACATTCTTCTCCCTTTTTATTCTAGATGAATGACCTACTTTAATAAAATTATTGGTGCTAATGTATTTTACTGGTGATAGAATCATTAGTAAGCTTTAACGGTTTTGTTAAATCTAACAGTTTGCTTTCTGAAGCACATACAACATACACTTGTATTTTCTGTTGTTTTTTTAATCATATGAACAAGGTAAAATTGAATAAGGTTACTTGCTAGTTCCATTAGGAAAAGAAATATATATACATATCAAGTTTACATTTCTATTAAAAAATACTGTATGTGCAGAAATAACCCTAGAGATAGTAATATCAAACTGATGATTTCATCTTCAAAAAGTATGTATTTATATTTTCCTGCAGAAAACTACCTGGATCAACCAGTAACACAGGTAAATGGCAGGGAGGCCATAACAAATTCTAAGTAAATAGTAAAGTTTGATTCTTTGATCCTTCCTTAAGCTCTGGAATCTAACTACCACAGGAAAGATTTTATTGACACAGAGCTGTAACCATTTGATTGTCCCTAAAGCCCTTTCTTTAAATTTTGTTTTCACAGCTTGAATTTAAAGTGTATTTTATATCAAAGAACAAAGCATGCTGTATGGATTGAACTTGGAGGACTTCATTCAATATCACAGATAAACTTATACAAAAGTGTGCTTCTATTTATAAGTTAGTTATTCCTTTCTTTTTGTCCCTGAAAAGTTAGCTTTTGTATGCTTAAAATGCATAAGGGCAAGTTTTGGTAAAGATTTTGATTTAATCTTCTTTAAACCAGAGAAATCTTGTGTAATACCATAAATTGTGTAATACTATAAATCTTGTGTAATACCATGAATATGTGAAAGCCCATATTCTTTTTTATTAAATTAAATGAAATGCTTGTCTAGCTGAATTGTACACAATGATGTATGCATACCAACATATATAAAAGATAAAGAATTAGCTTTAGTGTTATATCACAGAAATGAAAATGTTACTCCAAATGATATGTTCGTGTGTGTGTGTGTGTGTGTGTGTGTGTGTGTGTGTGTGTGTGTGTGTGTGTGTGTGTGTGTGTGTGTGTGTGTGTGTGTGTGTGTGTGTGTGTGTGTGTGTGTGTGTGTGTGTCTGCCAGGCATGTTTTTATTATTATAAGGTTCAGGTCAGTGTTAGAAAAACCATGGAAGACTTGGTGTCTTGAATGACAGTAGAAAGGTAAAGGTCTTTTTTAAACTTCCTATATGAACCAAGACGTGTTCAGTTACAATCCAAGACTCACGTTATCTGGAAACTTTCCTCTCATAATATTCTCATATATCAAAATTTCAAAGTGCATTATGTACATAGTGCATTTCAGGCACTTGATAAATTTTGTCCTTATATGGCTGTGGTTCCCCTCAAAAATGTTGGATGTAATAAATTACTATAATCAAATCTAATTTCTGAAAAATACCTGTGGGAGTAACAAACAAAAAAAGCACGTCTTGTATAAAAAAATGATAAATAACACCAAAGGTAGCTGTTTATTATAATCAGCTTGGTGCTGAATTACAAAATTAAAATTATGTGGCCCTTTATAACTAACCCTAGCAATATACATGATCTGTGGAATTATGTTGACTTATTTTGCATTTCATAGGAACAGTTCAAAGAAATATAATAGAAAAAAATGGAAAGATTTATCACAAAGGACCCTGCAGCACAGAATATTTTGAAAAAAAAATCCATTTATTTTGGTCTATTAAGAAAACTAGCATGGAAATGATTTGCTTAGAACTCATTAAGTGTAAACCATTTTGAAAAAGTGCTAATTTTCTAAAAGAAACATCTATGCAGTAAGCAAATTATATTTTTCTATGACTTATTAGTATGGGACCATGTGAACTAATGCATCTACGGAATAAAGAAACTTCTAAAGGGTTGATTAAACTAAGCTTCAAGCTGTAGTTTGAGAGAATTATTAATTTAGTCATTTTTTAGACAGTTAATTTCATCCAAAATTTTTTTTTTTTTTCCCAGCCTGCCTTGAGCAAGGAAATTTGCTTTACTCTTCAGTGAAGAAATCAAACAGAGGATTTTATTCCAGATGGTAATAGAGATGTGACTGCAAACTTTTGCATTACACATACCAATAACGTTTGCTTTGCACTTGCACTGGCCTGAATTTGGGTGACAGGTAATATCTCCATCCACTGTCCCAGAGGCATTACAGTTGCACAGAATGCAGCCATCAAGATCCCGCTCTTGTAGGTTGTAGAATCCGTTCTGGCACTGATTGCACTGTCTGCCAGACACATGTCTCTTACAATTACACTGGCCTCCGATCTAGAGAAGATACAACATTTTGTAGGATGATGAACGTATCTATTTTTAGATAATTTGCTCATTAGGTACAAGACAGAGAGGGCAGGGAGGGAAAAAAAAGTTTAAATGTGAAACAGACAAGAAGGTAATAAGGTATTTCCCCTCCTGACACAGAAACATGGGAGAGCTTCAGCCGGGTGAATATATAGAACTGAATGGAAATAAACCCCATAGAAGTCAGTAGTGTGTGACTAAAAGGGAAGTGGAATTAAGCCTTAAGCACCATATAAAGAAATCAAAATATAGTCATGGGGAGACTGAAAATAGAAAAGGACCAGCCGTTAATTTAGTCTTCAATCTCCACCTCTCTGTTTCATTCCTCTCATTTACTCCTCGATCCAAACTTGTTCTGCGCATGCCCGGTGCTTCAACTGAGGAAGACTCTTTCTATAATAATATCATCCCACCAAGGTTTTAACAATGTTTAAAACAAAGTTCTTAATAGTATCCATTTATGCCTCCTGATAATGACCCTAATAACATTTTTTTACACAACTCTACTCTTAGGAATATTTCAGCATATTTATGGTTCATTTATATTATGAATTAATCACGTCCAGTATATTTAACTGACTTACATTGTGGTAAAAAATGCAAAAAAGTTACTTGTTTTAGAGCACTGTGAACTAAAATAACAGCTGAACAAAGGAGAATTTTTCCTCTTCAAGCTGCTGTTTGAGAATGAAAATACATAGACTATATAATGCGTATCTACTCTATGCATAGATAATGCTATGTTGGTTAAAGAAAGAGCTAAAACCTTTCACTAGGGAATATATACATATAACACGTGAAATAAATCTGAGAAATTCAATAATAACTTCGGACTTTCACAAGAGATGTGAATACAGACATCAGATCTCTCATAAAGTCACTGGCCTCTCTCCCCATGATTTCCTTCCACTCAGACTGAATCCAGCATGCCACATTTGGAGGCAAGGTTATCACAAAGGGAAGTTACCTACCTGTGGAAAGACATGGTCTGATTTACCTTTAATCTCAGGGATATCCAAAAATATCACATGAGGTTGGGATTCAGTAACAAAGAGGTAGAGAAGGGTTTTTTAATTAAATAGTGGTTAAAAATCTATCACTGACTCATTTTTCCTCATCTAGAAAATAGGAACTCACTGGAATCATTATTTAAGGGTAAGATAATTGATACAAAATGTCTAGTACTCTGAAAAATAAAGGTTTATACATGCACGATGGAGTTGTAGACAATAATGCACGTCAATATCAAAGTCACATATAGGTCAGAAAGATATGCAAGGACTGAGACTTGCCCCATAGTGTCTGGCTTTGTTTCACACCCACACTCTTACCCCGCCCCGTGGAAACCAGATTATGACTCAAAACAGGTATTTGATTTGGTCTGCAAAAATAAATGGCATTTATTGACGGGTATGAGTTACTTAAAGCCATGAACATCGAATAGACCTCTGATTACATACTTATAACACTTCAAGTCCATTACCATTTAATGAATCCCCTATTTTTTTTTGCTCTTGTTTCACATATATTAGTCTTGTTCTCCACATGGCAAGCACCTTCAGGAATTGGACATACTTTATATTTCTCTCAAAGAATAACCTTGCATACGCCCCACATGTAAAGAGCACTCTTTCAAAAATCTAGAGCAAGAAAGAGTGAAAAGGCTAACGAGAAATAAAGGTGTATTCTGTGCTAAAACTTTATCTTCTATTTATTTTGTTATATTCTTATGCAAATGTAAGGCATGTATCACCTGGAGCTTCCCTTCCTCTTGAAATCTAGATAAGATTGCCTGGAACCCTCATTCCACTCCTGTTGAAGGACAAAAGTTCTCCTTCAGTTTTTAAAACTTCTATGTGTACTGATATTCTCATGGCCACCCTGACCCTAAATTTCTGCTTCTTCCATTCGGGAATCTTCCTGCCACCTGAGAGCGCTGCCCTGTATCATTCTAGACATGAAACTTGAAATTTCAGAAGAGGAGCTCTCATTTTTAAAAAAGTAATACATTTTACTAAAGATTTGGGGTGAAAGAAGAGTGAGAACTTTACTTTGCAATTTATAATATCTATTTAGTTTCCCTACAACTAGACATCGCCAAAGGCTTCTGCACCCCAGTTAGTCACCATTTAACTGTCTTGTCTCTCCCTACTCCTCACTCCTCCCTAATGTGTGTCTACTTTTCCTCTTTACACCTAACTCTTAGTCATCTTTTACATAGATCATCTAAAAAGTGTTCATTATTGCCTTGATTTGTGTAACACTTTGGTCTTATGGGGTATTTTTTTCAATAAAATGAAATATCTCCATATGGGAAACTCAGCTGCAAATAAGATAACACAACTTTACTCTTACTTCATTAACCTAAAGGTTTGCATAACGCATATAGCCTATAATTTCTCTATATTAGCAATAGCTTAAAATGTGGTTTAAAAGTAAATGATAAAAGGCTTTATAGTTTATAAATGAGTTCATTGTAATCAGTTTCTCAAAATTCACCTGAAAATACATGTTCACTTCTGTACAACTCACTGTAGATTCTCTCCCTTTTATGTGAGGGAATATAAATCTATTCACACTCTAAGACCAATTCTTGTCCACCAAGAAGTAGAGAGAAGAGTATGACTCCCTCCCTTTAAAAGTACACTTCCCAAAAGTCAGATACAACACTTTTCTGTTTCCATGCTATTTGATAGAATACCTCTAACACTAACCCTCGGTTGACTTATTTGATTTTATCTGGCCAATAGTAAGTCAGCAAATATGATGCAAGCAGAAGTTTGAAATATTTGCAGACTTGGAGTTGATTCTCTCTAGCTGGGCTTGGAACCCTGAGACCACCTTGTAAACAGGTTCAAGCTATCCTGTTGGAGGATTTGAGGACATGTGGAAGAGAATTAGGAGCCCCAGCTAATAGCCTCTCCTATCACCCCAGTTAACCTTCTGCTTGACAACCACTAGACACGTGAGTGAGGCCTTCCTGGATCATCTAACTGCCAGCTGACAAGCTAGCTAACCGCATAAATGAAAGAGCTCAGGCACGATCAGCCAAGCCAGCCCAGACCACCGCTGAGCCAAACCGTAAAATTCTAAACCAAGTAAATGGTTTTCGTTGTTTTAAGCCACCATTTTAGAGGCGAAAGTTAACAGAAACAATACCACTGACCAGAACTTAAATTACATTTCTATACATAACTGCCAGGGAGGCTGAGAAATGTAGTTTATTCTCTATGATTGCATGGCCAAATAATATTGAAATTTCTATTAATAATGTAGAAGGAAAACAAATAATGAGGTACAGTTACTGTTTCTAACAACAAACAAACATGTTCATACTTTAAGCCAGAGAAATTTTCTAGCTCTTAAAGGCTTAAAACACAATCTTGGTTTTGTAAGTTTTGGTCTTGCATGCTTTCAGTCACATGAACAATGAGGGAAAAGGGATGCCCCTATGAGCTCTAGTTAGAAACTCGAAAATAATTTTGATTAGCCTGGCTTGGGTCATTTCTTTTCTTTTTTCTAGTTTCTTAAGGGGAAAGGTTTTTCTCTGAATTTTTTTCTTTTCTAATATAGACAATTTAGTGCTTTTAATATCTTACTAAGGACTGCTATATCAGCAGCCCATAGTTTTGATATGTTGTGTTTTCATTTTCATTCAGTTCAGAATACTTTCTAATTTCCCTTTCATTTCCTATTTGACCCTTAGGTTATTTAGATGTGTGTTATTTAGTTTCCAAATATTTAGGGATATTCCAGAGATTACTCTGTTATTGATTTCCAATTTTATTTAATGATTATGATCAGATAACACACTTTACGTGACTTGAATTCTTTTAAATTTATTGAGGCTTGTTTTATGGTCCAGAATTTGATTCATTTTGATAGATGCTTTGTGTAGACTAGAAAAATATGTGTATTCTGCTGCTGTTGAGTGCTCTATAAACGTCAATTAAGTCAAGTTGGTTGACAGTGCTGTTTTAACCTCTATACTTATGATTTTCTGTCAATTTGTTCTATTAATTATTGAGAAAGGGGTATTGAAATTTTTGCCTACAATCTCGGATTTTTGTATTTCTCCTTTCATTTCTATCAGTTTTTGACTTGTATAGCTGCACAGACTCTGTGGTTTGGTACATAAATGTTAAGAATTTATGTACCAAACCCTTTTGATGAATTGACCTGTTTTGCAATGTGACCATCTTTACCCCGGGAAACACTTTTACTTTAAAATCTATATTTTCTGATATTAATAAAGTCACCCCAGCTTTCTTAGGATTAGTAATTGCATAGTATATCTTTAATCATCCTTTATTTTTAACCTATGTGTGTCTTATATTTGAAATGTATTTCCTGTAGGCAGCATATAATCCTTTGGCAGGGTCTTACTTTTTTTTATCCAGTCTTCCAATCTCTGAATTTTAAATGGAGTATGTAGAACATTTAAATTTAATGTGATTATTGACATGGCTAGTTTTAAATCCATCATCCTGCTATTTTCCTTATATTTGTTTCAACTGTTTGTGTTCCTCATTTCTGCCTGCTTTTCTATTATTTTAAATTTTCTAGATTCCATTTTATCTTACTTTCAGTTTATTAGCTACAGCACATTGTTTTATTATTTTTAGTGGTCTCTTTGAAGTCTATGGTGTATATCTTTATCACAGTCTACCTTGAAGTGATTACATTTAGTAATAAGAACCGTACGATATTATAGTTCATTTTCTCTCTTCTAACATTGTGCTATTGTTGTCATACATTTTAATTGTAAATGTATTATAAACATTTTAATACAGCATTATTGCTTTTGTTTAAATTGCCAATTATTTTTAAAGAGAATTAAATAATCAGATAAATCTTATATAATTACCCATGTAGCTACTCTCTCTGGATCTCTTCAGTTCTTTGTGTAAATTCATGTTTACATCTGGTATCATTATACTTCTGGCTGAAGGATTTCTTTTTAACATTTCTTATAGTGCATGCAGGTCTGCTTGTGATGAATTCTTTCATTTTTATATATTGTAAAAAATTTCTACTTTCCCTTTATCTTGGAGAGATATTTTTGCTAGGTATAGAATTCTATGTACACCATTTTTTTTATTTCTGTGTTTTAAGTATGTTGCGTCACCATCTTTTTGCTTGCGTTATTTTTAATAGGAAACTCTCATTATCTTAATGGTTTTTCCTCCATATATAATTTATCTATTTCCTCTGGCCGCTTTAATATTTTATCTTTATCATTAAAGAGAAAATTATCACTAGTTTGAAGCAATTCAATTATGATGTGCTTTTCGCAGTTTTCTTCATGTTTCTTCTTCTTGGCTTTTCTTGAGTTTCTTGGGTTGGTGGTTTTCTTTGGTTTTCATTACACAGTATTTAGAATTTTTCAGTCATTATTTCTTCAAATTTTTTTCTGTCTCTATCTTCTCTCTTCCTCTTCTTTGGGCACTCCAGTTATACATATATCACAACTCCTGAAGTAGTCTCACAGCTCACTGATGTTGTTTCAATTTTTCTAAATTATATTTTCTCTATATGTTTAATTTTAGATGGTTTATATTGTTATGACTTCAAGTTCATTACTCTTTTCTCCAATGTATAAGTACCATTAATCCCATCCAATTTATTTCCATTTTACACATTGTAGCTTTCCTCTCTAGATTTTTGATTTTTATCCTATTCGTACCTTTTATGTCTCTATGCAACTTTTTGAACATCTAGAACATAGTTACAATATCTGTTTCAAGGTACCTGCCTGGTAATTCTAACATCTGTTTTAGTTCTGGGTCACTTTTGATTGATTGATTTTTGTCCTCATTATAGATTTTATTTTCCTGCTTCTTTGCATGCCTGGTAATTTTTTTTTTTTTTTTATCATTGGGTGCTAGATTTTGTGGACTTTCTCTTTTTGGGTGCTAGATATTTTAGTGTTCCTATAAATATTCCTGAGCTTTGTCCTGGGATGCAGTTAAGTTACTTAGAAACAGTTAGTTCCTTTGGGTCTTGCTTTTAAGATTTATTAGGTGGTTCTGGAGCAGTGATTAGTCTAGGACTATTCTCTACTATTGAGGCAAGATACTTCTGTGTACTCTATTGGATATCCTGTGACTCATGAGGTTTTTCTAGTTTGGCTAGTGGAAACAGGCACTATTCACAGCCTTGCATGAGTGCTCAGCACCATTACATTTAATTCTTTCAGGTTGTTCTTTCCCCAGCCTTACACACATGCAATAATTAATAGTCAGCTGAGTACTTAAGAAAGATACTCTATAGAGCTCTGGGATTATCTCTCTGTGCTGCTCTCTCTGCAAACTCTAGCCACTTTGGACTCCCCACACTGTCAGCTCCACCTCTTCAACTCAGAGAATCCCCTGAGCTCCACCTCCCACTCTGTTCTTTGGCTTGGAAATTCTCTCAAGGTAAAAAGCCAGAAGATTAAGCATGTGCCTATTTCCTCTTTTCCTGATATTTTACTAAAATAGGAATTTTAAAAATTGTAATCCATAATTTTAATGATTAATTTTAAAAATTATAATCCATAATTTTAATGATTAGAGAGAACAATAGAGAACAAATAAATTTTCCCAAAAAGTTTCAAAGACAGCGAATGGAAGGAAGAAATATAAATGAATATTGACAATACTCTCAACTAGTCAGAAGCTACAATATGGGTGCCAGGTGAGTTGTATTTCTAAAACAAGAAAACTGATTTTTTCTACAGAAAGGAAAACCTTAGCCTTAAGGTTCTGAAAGCCTTAAGATTTACAAGTGATAAAACACTGAAAAAAGCAGGATAAGTTCTGAAATCAGAACAATGGCTCTCACCTGGGGGTGATTTTTTTCCCCAGAGGACTTTTAGCAGTGGCTGAGGACTTTCTGGTTGTCACAATTGGGAGAGGGGTTCTATACCATCTGGTGGGTTGAGGCCAGGGATGCTGCTAAACATCCTACAATATACAGAACAGTTCCCCACAACAAGGAATTATCCAGCCAGAAATACCAATCATGCTGTGGTTGAGAATCCTGAATTAGAAGAGCTCTACAAAACAAGTATTTAGAGTTCCAATTCCCTTTTTAATCCTACACAACCAGGTACACTCCTATTCCATGGTGATATTGGTCTTATTGCCGAAAAAAATTAAGATAACCAGCTCCATTGTATTAGACCATCAGCAGTCGGTGAACAGATGAGGTATAGGACAGAAATTGGAGGATTAAGTGAGAGTGTATGTACACCCTCACCCCTTGCCACCATTCCACTTCTCCTACACTGCTTCTAGAAAGCCAGGAGCCAGACTTATTTTCCATTTAAGAGGAAACTGGCAGAGAAAAGCTACAGAGATAAGATCTCTAGAGCTGATACCTGGGACTCTGACCACTGCAAAGAAAAGCTTTCTTGCTGTTTGTACACACAAGAGCAAAGTACAGCTTGGAAGCCTTTTGCCAGTTTATTATAGAATAGAGCAGGCAGCAAAATTTCCAACATGAAAAACAGGGACCAAGAAAAAAAAAAAGGAGAAGAAATAATAATCTATAAGGGAAAGAAGGAATGCAGAGAAGAGAAATATAAAAAGTCATCAACCAATAACAAATAAAACACTGCTATAACTATTATCCCCAGAAAGTTATGGTAAAAGTTGCATTCATTTAAAAACATAGAATGGGACTTCCCTGGTGGTGCAGTGGTTAAGAATCCGCCTGCCAATGCAGGGGACACGGGTTTGATCCCTGGTCCTGGAAGATCCCACATGCCATGGAGCAACTAAGCCCATGCACCACAACTACAGAGCCTGTGCTCTAGAGCTCGCGAGCCACAACTACTGAGCCCGCGTGCCACAACTACTGAAGCCCATGCACCTACAGCCTGTGCTCCACAACAAGAGAAGCCACCACAATAAGAAGCCCGCACACC
The DNA here is from genome assembly GCF_009873245.2 of Balaenoptera musculus. NCBI lineage: Eukaryota > Metazoa > Chordata > Mammalia > Artiodactyla > Balaenopteridae > Balaenoptera > Balaenoptera musculus. The sequence continues at coordinate 169,966,582 of NC_045785.1, read as the reverse complement.
GCAACGAAGAGTAGCCCCTGCTCGCCGCAACTAGAGAAAGCCCACACACAGCAAGGAAGACCCAACGCGACCGAAAACAAATCAATAAAAATAAATAAATTTATTAAAAAATAATAATAAAAAATAAAAACATAGAACAGAAAAAGCCTTAGGAAACAACCTGTGAAGGAAAGAACTATTGAATATTAAAAATACAATAGGCAAAATAAAAATCTCAATAAAAAGACTGTAAGATAAAGTTAAGAAAATTCTTCAGAAAGAATAAAAATAATAATAGAAGAAAAATGACATAAAAGTATAGAATTTCCAGAAGGACAAAAAATAGAAAAATGAGGAAGGAAATTATCAAAGCATTAATACAACATAAACATTTTTCCTTACATGAAGCCACAGTTTAAAAAGGCTCACCATGTGCTAGCAAAATTAATGGGTAAAATATGAAGCTACATTAAGGTACAATCTCATGAAGCATTCAAATACCAGAAATAGAAAGAAGACACAAAAATTTCTAGAGACCAATAAATCACATATAAAAGAAATATAGAATATCATTGAAGTGTTCTGTAATATTATTGCAACCTAGAAAACTATATCCTACTTTCCAAATTATAAATAAAATTGTCTTCAAATTATAGGACACGATACCTTCTAAATTATGAATAAAATTATTTTAACTTATTGGAAGCAATACTTTGTAAATTTAATTCCCATTCTCAGGAAGGTACTGGGACATAAGATACCAGCAAATGAGAAAGTCTACAATAATAGCAACAAGAATGCAACTACAATGAGGTATCACCTCACACCCATCAGAATGGTCACTATCAAAAAACCTACAGGGCTTCCCTGGTGGCACAGTGGTTGGGAATCTGCCTGCCAATGCAGGGGACACTGGTTTGAGCCCTGATCTGGGAAGATCCCACATGCCGCAGAGCAACTAAGCCCGTGAGCCACAACTACTGAGCCTGCGCATCTGGAGCCTGTGCTCCACAACAGGAGAGGCCGCAACAGTGAGAGGCCCGCGCACCGCGATGAAGAGTGGCCCCCGCTCGCTGCAACTGGAGAAAGCCCTCGCACAGAAATGAAGACCCAACACAGCCAAAAATAAATAAATTAAATAAATAAATAAATAAAATTTTAAAAACCTACAAACTATAAATGCTGGAGAGGGTGTGGAGAAAAGGGAACCCTCTTGCACTGCTGGTGGCAATGAAAAATTGATACAGCCACTATGGAGAACAGTATGGAGCTTCCTTAAAAAACTAAAAATAGAATTACCATATGATACAGGAACACCACTTCTGGGCATATACACAGACGAAACCATAATTCAAAAAGACCCATGCACCCCAATGTTCATTGCAGCACTATTTACAATAGCCAGGACATGGAGCAACCTACATGTCCATCAACAGAGGAATGGATAAAGAAGATGTGGCACATATATACAATGGAATATTATTCAGCCATAAAAAGGAATGAAATTGGGTCATTTGTCGAGATGTGGATGGACCTAGAGACTGTCATACAGAATGAAGTAAGTCAGAAAGAGAAAAACAATGTGGAATCTAGAAAAATGGTACAGATGAACTGATTTGCAAGGCAGAAATAGAGACACAGATGTAGAGAACAAATGTATGGATACCAAGGGGGGAAAGCAGGGGGTTGGGGGTTGGGGGATGGGGGTTGGGGGTTGGGGGTTGGGGGTTAGGGGTGGGATGAAATGGGAGATTGGGATTGACACAGATACACTAATATGTGTAAAACAGATAACTAATAAGAACCCGCTGTATAGCACAGGGAACTCCACTTCGCTGTACAGTAGAAACTAACACAACATTGTAAAACAACTATATCCCAATTAAAAAAAATTATAAAAGGAACAGAAAAAAAAAAAAAAAAGAATGCAAGGCATGGGATCCAGGAGATGGAGATTCAGGTATGTGGCAAGCCCATGCTAATAGCTGAGCAGGTAGCCCAAAGGGCCATTGGTCCAGACTAGGTCCAAAAGATGGAACATTCTGAGAAGAAGGTGGGGCTGTACAGATGATGTCATCTGTTATACCTGAGCATGTTAAAAAAAATTTTTTTTAATCTTATAGATATGCAAGCGGCAGAGATGTCAGCATCTTGGGGGAAAAAAAAAAACTAGTGGTATATATAACTATTACTCTGTATATGTCACACTGCTAATGATTAAACAGTAGGTAGTAAATTCATCAAAGGATTGACCATCCAACTTTCTTCAACCTTCTAAAGTACCTAATGGCTGCGTAGCAGGCACTGGCAAAGTGGAAAGGCCAATCCTTTGCATCCCAACCCAGGATTTCCAAGGTTCTGGATGTGTCTTCTCCTCTCTTTTGCTTCCACTCCAGCCACATGGCCTCTTTTCTGTTCCTTGAACACAGCAGGGATACCCCCAGCTTAGGGTGTTTGCATAGGCTGCTCCGTCTGCCTGGGTCCCTCCCTACAGACTTCCAGACAACTAACTCCCTCACCACCATCAGGGCTCAAATCAAATGTCCCCTTCTTAATGAGCCCTGCCTTGACTACGTATCTAAATTCCAGCTCCCTTCCTTCAAATGGCACTCCTGAGGCCTTTTACTTTGTCCTGTTTCTTCCATAGCAGTTAACTTAGTAAAGAGATTTACTTATTTTTACATTGACTGATGATTACTTTCCCCCTCTACTCCCTTACAAAACCACCTTACAATGTAAACTCCATAATAGCAGGAGTTTTAGTCATTGTCCCATTTGGGAAATGAATGACTCTTCATTTTGCACAGCAGAAGAAACTGAATCTTAGATCAAGTTACTTCTTGAGGGCCAGACAGTTAGCTAGACAAATCCATGCTCATAACCACTGCGCTAAGTTCACTCTGCTTGTGATAAGCTACAAATGTAACAGCAGCAATGGCAAGAGTGCTAGACCCAAGCAAGGTCAAGGCAATGGCCAATACCTGTGAGGAGTTGGACCCACAGTGGAAGAAGCAGGTTAGCAGTCCAGTTCCTAATTTGTGACTTTCTCTGAATAGCCCCGATGTTTGCTAACGGGCGCTGTCTACTACCCAGTGACCACGCTCAGGATCTCTCTATTCTGGACCATACTGCAAAAGTCTGCTGTCCCAGGCTATGTAGCAGTGGTGGATATGCACAGTCAATTGTGTAACAATTGCAACAATGAATTTGGCAGGAAGATTAGTGACAACACGAAAGAGTAAGACTCTGCAATCATTATCCTAGTCAGCTTTCTCACCCATCCTCTACATTAAGAGATGGAGTTCTATCACGGTGATTCGAGGCATCAGATAATCCATACGTGATTTCTTTTGTGTGTGTGAAAAATATCATGTAGAGATAACGATGTATGAGTTAAAGATTAATAAATTAGGTGAGAACAGTCAATATTTATTAGAGGTTCTCTATGTAATAGACACTATATTTTAAGTAATTCAAAGCAACGCTTTTAAAACAGGAGAAATATCTGTCTTCTTAAGCACTCATTTGGCTGGTGGTAGAGGAAAATCTAATGTTCTATAGATTACATCTTCTCACAGAACTCACTAAAAGCCAATGAGGTAATGTGGACGTTGCCAAACAAAGTAAGAATTTGAAAAGCAAACTCAAAAGTTTAAGAACGGGAAGTCTGCCCTGGAAATTAAATTAGATTTTCAGGGTTTTGTTTGAACAGAAATACAAATGAGGGCAAAAAATCTTTTAATTAATGAGTAGATTCTTTAGAATAGTCTTTTCTTTTATAGAGATGACTATAGATTTTTTTGAATAGAAATTCTTTAACTCCTATTCCTCTTTGCTGGAGAACTCATTCATTCATGCTGTTATCAACAAATGTTTGATAACATACAACCACACAGTATGTACCCTGTGAGTTGCATGAGGTCATAGTATGCGAGCAATAACTCAGTTTCTACCAGTTCTTCCCTCAGAATTGCCAGCATTGCCCAAGAATTGTATGCAGAATGAAACATCAATTGATCACCAAGTACTAGCAGTTCTAAGCAATGCCTGTAACACACTGCTCTCCCCGACTTGGCACACCACCATGTCACTTCTGTGCTCAAAGATATTCAAGAGCTCCCTATTGCCTACCTAACAAAGTCCAAATTCCACGATGTGACCCCAATATGCCTCTCTAGTGTCATGTGACACTACTACCATACCTCAGTGATGGCCCCAGAGTCTCTACTGGAAGGGCTTGATGGCAGCAATCTGGATGGCACTGCTGCTCAGGGATTGTTTTGTAGCTACATCTGCATGGCAAAAACACTATTCTTCTTTAGATAATTAACCAATTTGTAATGGCTTTATGGAGGACAATGGTAGGAAGAGAAAAGTGATAATGTAGGGTGAGGGGCTTGATGTCTGCCAGGCAATGTTTTCTGTCTCCACTGTCCATCTAGTATCATGTTTTCTGCAAATAACAATACTTTTGCTTCTTTTTTGACATCCGTGATTTTATTTTGTTCATTTTGTACTATTTTCAACCTCTGTTACAGCTTTGAACAGAAGTTATAAGAACACGGATCCTTGTTTTGTTCCTGATCTTACAGGGAAAATGTTTAACGTTTATTGTTAAGTATGATGTTAAGTTTCTTTGAAGATGCCCTTTTCAGATTGAGTAAGTTTTCTTCTGTTTCTAGTATGGAGAGTGTATTTATCATGAAAGTGTTTTGAATTTTTTCAAAAGTTTTTCAACACTTATTGAGATTATTATGAGATTTATGTTGTTTATTGCACTAATTGATTTTCAAATGTTAAACCAGTATTGCATTTTTGGAATAAATGCCAATCAGTCATGATGCATTACCTTTATTGCATATTTCAGGATACAATTTGCTAAAATATTGTTAAGATATTTTACATCTATGTTCATATGGAACATTTGACTTGTTCAAATGTTATTATATATTTCAGGATTAATACATTTCAAGATTCAATTTGCTAAATTATATTGTTAAGATATTTTACATCTATGTTCATACGGAACATTTGACTTGTTCAAATGTTATTATATATTTCAGGATTAATATACTTCAGGATTCAATTTGCTAAATTATATTGTTAAGATATTTTACATCTATGTTCATATGGAACATCTGACTTGTTCAAATGGACTTGTTTTTAAATGTTTTGTCAGGTTATGGGATTAAGGTTAAGTAGCCCTCATTAAACACTTTGGAAAGTACACGTTCTTCCTCAGTTTTCTAAAAGAGTTTATGTAGGACTTACATGATTTATTCCTTTATGTTACTGGAGAAGTCACCAATGAAGTCATCTGGGCCTGAAGTTTTCCTTGTTGAAAGGAAATTTGAATTTTGATTACAAATTCAATGTCTTTATAGGAAGCTGTTTAGATTTTCTATTTTTTCTTCTGTTAGGTATGTATTAATGTTCTATTTCTTTTTGTGTTAGTTTTATATTAATTTGCCTACTTCACTTAGGATGTCAAATTTCTTAGGAGAGAGTTTTTCATAATATTCATTATGATCCTATACAGGTGTTTGTAGAATGTGCTGTGATGTCCCTTTTTTTATTTCTGATGTTGGCAACTTGTTTTTCTCTTCTTTCTACTGATCAGTTTGTCAGTGTTATTAATCTTTATGGAAAAAACACAACTACTGAGTTTTTTCATTTTCACTATTGCTTGTCCAATTTCTATTTGGCTAATTTTGTCTTTTCTTTTCCCTTTTGCCTACTTACTCTGTGTTTAGTTTGTTCTTTTTTCCTCCCCATCATCAGTCTTCTGGCTCAGAAAACAATCAGCTTCCCTCAATGCCTGGCTGCTACTTGCTGATGCAGTCATTTTGCTGTTCATCCCCACTTGTCTTTATTGCCTCTCTTACCTGTTTCATAAGAGACTTAAACTATCAGAAAATAAGTGGGTGTGGGGTGGGTGTAGGGAAAGTTGAGTGAGTACAGTTGAATATTGTGGTGAGTAGGTGAAAATGGAGGAAAGGACAGTCACTGATGGTGAAATAGGTTGAGAAAGAAGGAGAAGGAGAAGGCATCACATAGGAAGACAAACAACAAAAGAGCTTGGGCTTACATTTCTTCCATGTATTCTATATATTCAGTTTAAGTTAGGCAATACAAGTCAAAAGAGGCTCCAGAGGAATGAGGGACAATGATTACACGGTCACAGAGTTTGTGAATTTCTTCAAATCCCCAGATAAAAACACAACTGAAAAGCAAAACCAGAAGAAGCCAAGAATAATATTTATAACAGAACTAGGTGACCAACTATCCCTAGAAACCCCCAAAGAGAAGCAAGTGCAAAAAAAAACAAGTCACAAGACTTGTATGGCATCAGTGTCAGTGTAGGACAAAGCAGATAGAAGTCACAGGGCATCTGACTTTTGAAAGACCCGAAAACTCGAACCCCAAGTGCAGGACACTATTTTGAGAACGGGCGACTACAAATGGGAGGGGTACTGCTGATCCAAAACAAGTGATGGCGAGAGATCTACAGTGGGAACTGAAGGGATTGGAGGAGCCTAGCTTCTGGGAACTCTCAAAACTGATGGACCAGGGCACACATCCGTGGCAAGACCCCACGCTGAGGAGACACTACGGAAAGTGGATGGGCAGAATGATGTTTAAAAGAATATGCTTAAAGACAGAAATTCTGAAGCTGGGGTGGGTTTATCACTGGCAATGAAAAAAATTCAATCTTTCCAAAGTTTATTCCTAGATAATGTTAGTAAACAATACATTTCAGGAAGGTTAAATTTCATTTACCAGTCCCTGAGTGATTCGTTCATTCACTATTATGTAACCTTGATTAGCACAGTGCCAAGTACATAGGGGCATCCCCTAAATATGTGTTTACTGACTGGATGAATTATTTAAAAATAATTGTTATAGCATTGAAATGTGCTTAGGAGGTACTTCAAATATTAGAGAACTATAAATCACAAGTTCTACTCGGTTGTGGTAGATTTAGTAATATCTGGAATAGGTTCTTAGAAAATATTTACTCCAAAGTCTCCTTCATTCAAATGTAAAAATAAAACATATTCACAGTTTTAAAAATATTTGTCTCAAAGAAGGATACATGCCATTTTTAAATTCTGAAAATGTTTGAATATACAAACCTATATCCAACATATGTTTAGTATATTCCAAAGTTGAGTCCTTTGACTGCCTATGACCAAATCAATCAGACCTATAGAAATAAAAGTCTCTGAAGGACAAGCCCAGGAATCTTCATTTTTAAAAATTTCTATTGGTGATTCTTATGAACACTAAGATTTAAGAACTAGCTCTTTAAGTACTTGCTACCTATTTTGTCACTGCATTATCAATTCCTAGGGACTCGCTCTTACTCTCTTTTCTTCTGACTTAGTCTTGTACCTCATCAAATTATTGATAGGCCCATCACTGAGCATCAGAGAAACACGGTCTTTCTGAACTGATTTAACATTGGAGCATTTATATTATTAAGCATCTGAATGTAAGTTCTGGAAATAGCCTGGTTTTAGCATTAAAAAAAAAAAAAAGCATCTATGAAATACCTAATCATTTGCAGCTGCTGGTGCTTCTAAGAAAAAAATACGTATATCTCTATTTGTCTATGTATGTATGTATGTATGTATCTACCTATCTATTTATCTACCTGTCTATCTATCTATCTATTATCTATTTAACTATCTATCTTTATACAGTATATTCTCCCTGCTAGGAGCTCACTCAGCCCTAAGAAGTGGACCCTGAGAATTACTCCGTATTTCTAATATAGACACAATGACTTCTTTCCTTAAGCTTCTGCCTCTCTAGAGAAGAAAAGTCCACACTAATGTAACAGGCTACCTTTGTAAGGTATTCAGTCCACTTCAAAAATAAATGAATCTGCAGTGGTTTCTGCCACATATAAATGTCACAAATTGGAGAATGCCAGGTGAATAATGTACATCATAATACTTGTTTCCTTTTAAGTGTTTTGTGATACTGCTGTTTATCATCTTGCTCCGCTATTGAAAATATTCATTTGAGAGGAAAAGCTTCCACACTGGTGTAAAACCAAGATGTCTTTTCTTTTCCATTCTACAATGCCTGTCATTTGTCAGGCTGGTATATTTTTATAGCTCCCCTCCCCCTCCAAAAGGCATTTCCGAGAAAGTGCTTTCCAAACTTCACCACCATAATCTCTAAGGAGAGTGCAGAAAGGTAAAATTCTGAAGTATGCTCAAACAAAGTGATAGTAGGAACGGAATACATTTTTTTTCCTCAATCTTTTGAGTGTTCAAGACGGAAAGCGCGTAAAGAGATTCCCCACATACTGTTGTTCCCAGCAATGGTTACATACTTGAACGGTTTTTTAAGAGGAAGTACTATAATTATAGTCCTTCTGCTTCTCAAAGGGGTATAATTTCATATTGCATCATCCTTTCCCCCTCTGGTTTAGGTCTACTTCACTCAGAGATTATAAGCTATAACTTGTAAAAGATGCATATGATATATGTCACACCATGTTAAATTAGAGCATTTCATAAATGTCATCTGAATGGCACAACTGTACAGTGTGGTCTTATTGTAATTTGCTGCAAAATTACTAGAGTGGTTATTAACAGGATGGGGTTTTGACTTTATCAAAATGAAAGATCTCACAGTAGCATTTAAAAAAATACTTCCAGCACGAAAAAATACATTCTCCATGTGTTTAGTTAATTTTGTACAGAAATAGGCTTTTAGGAAAGTTAACTCATTTGGTTTAACAATCTTTTTTGTTTATTTTAGTAAAAATGATCAAAGTTGCTGTGAACCTATAGAGCAGTATGCTTACCTACTGTACTGTTAGTTTATTGAATCAGTGAAAATGTGAATTCCAAATATATTAAGAGATGTTTATCTGAGATGATAAAGAAACTAAATAAATCAGGCTTTTAAAAGGTGCCTTTACAAAATATTCAAAAACAAATACAGTATACTAACACATATATATGGAATCCAAGGGAAAAAAAAAAAAAAAAGGGTCATGAGGAACCTAGTGGCAAGACGGGAATAAAGACACAGACCTACTAGAGAATGGACTTGAGGATATGGGGAGGGGGAAGGGTAAGCTGTGACAAAGTGAGAAAGTGGCATGGACATATATACACTACCAAACGTAAAATAGATAGCTAGTGGGAAGCAACCCCATAGCACAGGGAGATCAGCTCGGCGCTTTGTGTCCACCTAGAGGGGTGGGATAGGGAGGGTGGGAGGGAGATGTAAGAGGGAAGAGATATGGGAACATATGTATATGTATAACTGATTCACTTTGTTATAAAGCAAAAATTAACACACCACTGTAAAGCAATTATACGCCAATAAAGATATTTTTTTTAAAAATTAAAAAAAATATATTCAAATTAATTTATGTGTAAGATAATAACCTGAATCCTTGGTATGCGTGAAGCACTAACGGGGCTACATTAACTCCTCAGTATCACCCGAATCTCCATTTGAGAATTGTATTGGTTCTAAGAAATTAGTTTGCGACTGAATTATATGCACATTGTTATTTCCTAAATATCTAGAACTTTTTTAATAGTTAGAATTAAATTAATAAGATTTGGAATAACAAGCCCAAAACAAATGGATGTTTCCTTTCTACTTTTGGATAGTGTACATAAATATCCAGTTCAGCAACCTGCTATGGGTTTATGTGCCAGGCACTGTAAGAGTCAGTGTTTCTAACCTCAAGTTGGACTTTGGAAACAGATAATACAAGTTTTGAATTTCTGCTCTACCCCATTATTACTTGTGTGATCTTGGAGGTGTTACCTAATTTCTCCAAGGTTCATTGTCCTTAACAACCCAATGGATAAATCGGTAACTGCTTTAACCAACTTTGGTAAGGACTGAATTAATTGACCAAACATCCTTGGCATAATACTTTGTACATGGCAAGTGCAAAACAAATGGAACCTATGAGAGTCTTACTGACTAGTTTCTGTCCTCATGCATTTTTAGCAGTATGTCATCTGTCTGCCAATCTGTCTTACACATTTCACAATGTGGCACTCCTATGCATGGCACCTAAACCGCGTGTGGGTAGATCAAGGTAGAGACCAGTTCTGCAGTGCACCAGGACCTGAAACACTCCCCAGTTCTGCAGAAGACTGGAAGGCCTAGTGCCCTTGCCATGGGTTTGCCCTTGATCCTGGGAGCACACCTGCCTCTGGAAATGCTCAGCACATTGTGTTGGTGTGCCAAGAAGAAAGGAGGCTGGCTATGTTCTGTTCCTGAATAAATCAGTATCATCAAAAACACATAGAAAGGGTCCTTATGATACACTGACTAATATTTAAAACATACTTACTGTATCTAAATAGATAAATTCTAAGTGAAGTAAGTCAGACAGAGAAAGAATATCATATGATATCATTCATATGTGGAATCTAGTTTTTTAAAATGATACAAATGAACTCAGTTACAAAACAGAAAAAGATTTACAGATATCGAAAACAAACTTATGGAACTTCCCTGGTGGTGCAGTGGTTAACAATCCGCCTGCCGATGCAGGGGACACGGGTTCGAGCCCTGGTCTGGGAAGATCCCACATGCCGTGGAGCAACTAAGCCCGTGCGTCACAACTACTGAGCCTGCGCTCTAGAGACCGCGAGCCACAACTACTGAAGCCCGCGCGCCGAGAGCCCGTGCTCCGCAACAAGAGAAGCCACCGCAATGAGAAGCCCCCGCACCGCAACGAAGAGTAGCCCCCGCTCTCCGCAACTAGAGAAAGCCCACGCGCAGCAACGAAGACCCAACGCAGCCAAAAATAAATTAATTAATTTAAAAAAAAGAAAACAAACTTATGGTTACCAAAGGGGAAACGTGGAGGGGATTATAAATCAGGAGCTTGGGATGAACATACACACACTACAATATATAAGATAGATAACCAACAAGGACCTACTGTAGAGCACAGGGAACTCTACTCAATATTCTGTTATAACCTATATGAGAAAAGAATCTGAAAAAGAATGAATATATGTATGTGTATAACTGAATGACTTTGCTGTACACCTGAAACTAACACAATATTGTAAATCAACTATACTCCAATAAAATTTAAAAAATAAAAAATGTACTTTTTATTTATAATCCCAAATAAATACGGTTTTACTTTTTAATCATAATGTATATATGTATACATTATATCTATCTATCCATATATACATACATATACATATATATGTATCATATGGTGGCTGATCTCGCTAAAAGTTTTAAAATACTCCTAGTTTGAAATCGCCTTCAAGATCTATGATCCCTAAGCTTCGTCCATGCAGTTTTGCTCTTTGCACTTGTCCTCTCATCTGGGAGCACCTAGAGGGGCAGTGATTATCGTCTCACTTGCTTGTCCCTGGGGCCTCTCTCTCATAGGTGCTCATGAATGAGACTTCCACGTTGCATGCAAGCTGGTTCTCCTCCCACCCACGTCCAGGCCTCTTTTGCTAACACGTGCTGACACGGTTGAAGCAGACCACCTTCCACAGGTGCCTCTGCCACTACACAGGATCCACCCCCAAGCAGGCGCTGCCATCCGTGTTGGTCTGGTAACCCCAAGGTGCTGATGAAGTACTGTATTCTCAAGGATTCTCGTTAAACAGAAGCCACTCTGTTGTGTATGTATCAATAGAAGAAAATATACTTCTCACTGTTGGGCTACCTTCTGTCACATGGGCACCGAGCAGAGATGACAGGTTCCGCATCCTGAGCCATTCTCCTCTTCCCTAGTCCACAGCTGCAGCTGGAAAGTGGCTCCCTCCCCAGGGACTACCTTTGTCCAGCCCTCCATTAAACTAGTGCAGCCATGTGACTTGCTCTCCCCCAACAGGATCGTATCAGAAGAGACGCGTGCCTCTTTTGGGCCAAGACCTTTTAAAAGGTGGGAGCTGTTTCTCCCCATTGTCTTGTCCTTTCCTAGTGAAAGGCAGAGCTACGGAGTGGAAGAGGCTGTGCTCTGAATTGTTGTATGGAGAAGAGCCACCAGGCAACCAGGAACAGCCGCCTTGGAGGGGTTAGAGGAAAAAGAAATAAACTCCTATATTGTTTGGGTCACTAGACATCTCGGGGTCTATTCATTACATCTGCTTAGCTTATCCTACCTACTATCGGTAGCAATGCAATTGCAAACCTTGTTATTACCTCACACTTGTTAGTTAAATCAACAACCGCTTATTACTTAACATGCCTGCCAAAATTATCAGCACTGTTGAATCTGACCTTAAATGCCTGAGGTATTCTTACTCTGCCAAGTTTGTACATCCTGGCCCTTGGGATGAGTTCATTCCCAAGGAGGTGCCAGATGTGTCCAAATATGTGGTACTCAACTTAGACTGAGGCTGGGAACGTCACCGTGGTTGCAGCTTCATCTATTTCACTTTCAGTTTACCACAAATTTGAATGTTGGATAACTTCTTCAGAATGAGCCTTTCCACCAAGCTCAGGTCCATTTCCTCCTTCTCTTTGCGTGTGCACCCCAGCACCTTTATCCCTATCTTTGTATCTAGCCCTCTACATTCTCAGGTTGATCACTTATCACTCAGCTTACCAGCTGCAAGAGAAATGTTACTACCCATCTCTCCTTAAGTCTCTGAACGAGGTACCACATGACTTATGACCAAATCTTCATGTCTTTCTTAAAGCTCCACATAAACTCCCCACCTTTCAAATCCTTCGCCATCCTAATGCTTACAGTCAATACCCATACATCATACTATTCAAGGTCAGTCTCCTTATAGGCCGAAGAAACCTGTGCATTACTTCTCTTTGTACACTTTAATATTGGGGTAACACAAAATATAAGGCAATATGTTTCTGGACTTTTGGATATGTTGTGGTAATTAATGACAAATACTTAGTTCTGAGCAGAGGAGAAAGAGTTGATGAACTGCAGGAAATGGGACATTATGCGGAGAAAGTATATCCTGCTCCATTTTTTAATGTATTTCCTTGACAATTATCACCCTGGCAGAACAATCAATTTTCACAAGTAGGATTCTTATTCCTTATGATTCCATCTTCCATGGGTCGAATCTGGAAATACTTCCGTCACTGATGCCTTTCCATTTCATCTAATTCATCTCAACCATTCGACTCCTGCCTTATTAATTTATTTTTTAATGTCTCTTAATCATTTCTCTCTCTTCTGGCTCTATTACAGCCGTTTATTGATGCCTTCTTGAGTATTACAATCAACCATTCTTCTCTCTTTTTATAAAATTACAACTATATTTTGGTTTTCAGCCAACTTTTAGATTCCTTCATTCACTGTTTTTTATTTCCATTGTTTTAAAAAAATGGCTTAGGTTAAATCTTCTGATTTTGAGGACATAGTTTAGGGTACACCTTGACTGCAATTTAACAGGGGCTCAGCGTTGTGGAAAACTTAGAAAAGCACTTGACTTTAAGGTGGAATTCAGAGGATAGGAGAGAGTGAATCCACTCCTGACCAAGTGTGTGCAGAAGGACACACTCACACTTACCACCCCCCAACACAGATCCACATCCAGATTCTTTTCTCTATGCATCTTTGATAGACAGTTTTTTAGCAACTTGGTTATTAAAGACTGGTCCACAGACAGCAATGAGGGATCACCTGGAAACTTTCACAAATACAGGATCTTAGTCCCTGCTCAAGACTTTCTGAATCAGAATCTGTCTTTGAAAAAGCATCTGAGAGGTTCACATGCCCATTAAAGTTTGAGAAGAATTGCGCTGGCTGACCTCCTACATCTTGTCTGTTGTGGCTTCACTCTCACGGTTTCCTCAGCCAGATCCAAGAACACAGCAAAGTAAAGGAGAAAGAAGGGAAGAGAGATGGAGAAAATCCCAAGCAGAAAAGCACTCAGACAGCATTGCTTGAATGCCTTCTGCATGAGGCAGGCCATACGTTAGGGCCTTTCTCTCAAATGTCCTCACCACATCAGCATCACCTGTGCACGTGGCTAGAGCAGGTGGTCCAGGAATCCCAGCAAACACACGAAGGGCAAGGGTAGTGAAGGGGAAGGTTGGAGACAGACAGTTTCTTCCCACGCTGGCTCAGGAACAGCCTGGGATCTCTACATAAATGTACTTTAAGTATGACCTTCATAGGTCCTTCCCCAAATACCTCAAAATAATTTTTTAAAGCATCATCCAGGCCTGGGGCTGTATCTGGTTCTTCTGGACCTAAGTCACACTAGATGAGGAAAAGGGAAAGAATGTTCAACCTCCAACTCAGGATAGATATCCAACAACTCAGGCACTGAGTGCAAAGGAAACAAGGAGGAAGTGCAGTGACATTTTGGGAAACACATTATGCGTATCTCTACTATTAGCCAAGGCTGCTCGTAAGATGAATGGATTTATTTTCCCCAGTGCAGTAATTTTTTTTTTTTTTTGGCCCAGATATATCTTTTGGGTACTGAAAGCTCTCCCTTTAAAGATACATAAACAAAACAAAAACTACACAGATACACTCCCACATACAATTTAAAGGTATGCCCTAAAACTCATCCATGGTAGCCCTAGGGATCCCAGGACTCTATATTAAGGATTCCTCAATAATAATAATGACTCTTCTCCATTTTCTCCTAATAATATTAATATTATTATGTGCTCTAGATGATCTATGACTTTGATGGTCTTGACTTTGGCATCAGCAATTTTAGGGTTTAGTGACTCAGAGCATTACTTCATGCCATTTTCAAGATCTTGGCATTCACAAGAGGAACAATTACAATATTTCCTATGGAAGAATAAGGCAAACATGCCATACCTTATGAGACTGGATGGAGTTTCAAATGACAACTGCCAAAGGGGAAGTTTCCTTTCAGAACACAGAATGCCCAGCACAGTCACTCAGGCCATTTGGGGCTGGCTTGGTTCCTAAGTTATTATAACAAAATGAGACTTGAACTACTGCCTAATTTCCTTGTATGCTCCCTAATATTATTAAGGATTGTAATTGCATGAATTTTAAAAAATGTGCTTGAATTTAATTTTACAGTTTATAATTCTGACATTGTTGACAGCTTTTTTAGTGTCTATTCTGTTATCCCATTGAAAATGACGGTAAGCATTTTTAGAAATCTTTTATAACATTATTTAGGCAAAGGTGTACTTGACACTATATTTCCACATATAATAATAATCCATATACTTTGTGTCTGTACGTGGAGCATGAGAAAACAAAATAAAAATTAGGTAAAATGTAAATGTGATTTAGAGATGGAGAATGTAGAGGTTTTAAATTCATGAAAGTGTTCTATCACTGTATCTACCTTCAGATTCCTATATGTAGCTCTTTCTGGCTACATGTCAGATTTCATGAAAATTCTCTTCATTTTTTTCTGACTATAAAAATTATCAACAAAGCAAATTAGTCAGAAAAAAAGAAAAAAACAATGTTTTTAAAACAAAGAAAAATGTTAATTTTTAAAAACATCTTTCCTTTCATGCATTTTTAAATTAGATTTTTGTACATAGAAAATGACACACAGAAGCATCTTTTAAAAAAAGCCTTTTCTATTCTTGTCTCTCTTTTTCTCCTATTCTCACTCCTGAGATCAAAGTCCATGTTGTAATATATACTTTGTACATTGTAATATGTCCGTACTTTTTTTCCTCTTACTACTGAATAAAATTCCATTGAGTGGATATATTACATTTTATTTATCCACTCATCAGTTAATGGACATTTGGATTATTTCTACATTTTGACTATTATGAATAAAGCAGCAATGAACATTCATGAATAAGATTGTGTGAGGATATATTTTTCCTTTTTGCTTGGATATATAGCAAGGAGTTAAAGTGCGGAGTCATACAGTAACACTGTATTTAATATTTTGAGGAAAACCAGACTGTTTTCCAAAGTGGGTGCACATTTTACATTCCCACCAGTAGTCTGTGGGAATTCCACTTTCTCCACATCCTCATCAAGATGTGTTACTATCTGTACCTTTAATGATAGCTATCTACGTGAGTTTGAAGTGGTGTCTCATTGTGCTTCTGATTTGCATTTCTCCTAAGACAAATAATGTCCACAGCATTTTTTCATATGCTTATTTGCCATTTGTATATCTTCCTTGGAGAATTGTCTATTTAGATCCTTTACTCATTTTTTAATTGAATTGTCTTTTAATTATTGAGTTGTAAAGTTTTTCTACAGACACTAGAGACAAGTCTCTTATTGGCTATATGCTTTGCAAATATTTTCTCCCATTTTTTGGGTTGTTTTTTCATTTTCCTGATAGTGTCCTCTGTAAAACAAGTGTTTTAAATTTTAATGAAGTCCAATTTATCCATTCTTTTGTTGCTTGTGCTTTTGGTGTCATATCTAAAAATTCACCAACTAATCTAAGGACATGAAGATTCACATCTCTATTTTCTTCTAAGAGTTTTATGGTTTTAGCTCTTACATTTTATTCTTTGCTCCATTTTGAGTTAATTTTTGTATAAGGTATGAAGTAGGGAATCCAACTTCATTTTTTGCATATCAGTATCATTTATTGAAAAGACCATTGTTTCTTCATTTGTCTTGGCACTCTTGTTAAAAATCAACTGACTGTAAAAGTAATGGTTAATTTCTAGACTCTCAACTCTATTACAGTGATCTGGGTATCTCTCCTCAAGCCACATCACACTGTCTTGATCACAACATTATAGTAAATTTTAAAATTGAGAAGTGTGAATCTTCCAACTCTCTTCTTCTTTTTCAAGACTGTTTTGGCCTTTTTTGAGTGCCTTGAATTTTAATATGAATTTTAGGATCATCGTATAAATGTCTGCAAAGAAGCCAGTTGGGCCTTTAACAAGACTGTGTTGAATCTATAGACCAACTGCCATCTTAGCAAAATTAAGTCTCTGATACATGAATACAGGATGTTTTTCCATTTATTTAGCTCTTCTTTAATTTCTTTCAACAATATTTTGCAGTGTTCAGAATAAAAGTTTTGGACTTATTTTATTAAATATATTCCTAAGCATTTTATTATTTTGATGCTATTTAAATAAAGTTGTGTTCTTAATTTCATTTTCAGATTGTTCATTGCAAGTACATAAAAATACCACTGATTTCTGTGTACTGATCATGTATTCTGCAAACTTGTTGAAACTTATTAGCTCTGATAGACAGTATTTTAATAAATTTGATAGGGACAGAGTAAAGGGACAAAGTAGGTGATTAAATAGTTAATCCCACTAGGGGATTTTAAGGAGAGAAAAAAGTATGGGAGACATCTGTAAGTTAATGATCACTCAAGAAAACTGGTTTACTTAACCACAAAACCAAACAGGCTTGCTAGCAACAAAACCATGCAACAGAAGCATGAGACATGCCCCCCAAAAATAAAACAATGGTGGCATGAGACCCACATCCTGCCCAGTGAGTTCAGTTAAGTTCATGATTCCTTGGACATGCTCCTCTGTGCACACTAAAGAAAATAAAAGGAAAAGGTGACATTATACTAAAACCTGAGATGATTTACCATTTTTAGCATATGTTACCGCCTTTTTGCTCATTTCCATTGTGCCATGACAGTCCCGGCTTGACCATGTAGGGACAAAAAAGTCCCCCGCCTGACATGGAGGAGGAACTGATGATGGAAGCCTGATGTCTACCCAAGAAAAAGGAAGAAGGTGGTCTTTCCCCCACTTCTCTCTTTTCCTTTGATTGTAAAACTGTCGCCCACTAAGTTCTTGGGGCACGGCACCCTCTCATTAGCCCGCTTGTAAGCCTCACAAGCATCCTATTCTAAAAACTCCCTTCTTATCTATCACTTTGCCTCTCACTGAATTCTTTCTGCACTGAGACATAAAGAACTGGAGCTCCTCAGAGCCACCCAAAACACCACCTAGCGGTTTCAAATTCCTTGGAATCTTGGGATTTTTTACCTACGCGATCATGTTATATACAAAGACAGATAGTTTTACTTCTTCCTTTTCAATCTGGATGACTTTTATTTCATTTTCTTGCCTAATTTCCCTGGTTAGAACCTGCAGTACAATGTTGAATAGAATATTGTCTTATTCCTGATCTTAGGGAGAGAGCATTAAGTTTTTCACTGAAAGTTTTCATTTATAAGTAGGAGGTCAGCTGTAGGTAGGTATTGTGTAGATATTTGTTTTCAAGTTGAGGAAATTCTCCTCCATTACTAGTTTTCTGAGAGTGTTTATCATGAATTGGTGTTAAATTTTGTTAAATACTATTACAGTATTATAATCAGGTGCCTTTTTTCTTTAGCCATAAAATAAGGTGATTGTATTGTTTGATTTTCAAATATTGAAACAGAATGCATTCCTGGAACACAACCACCTTAGTCTTTGTGTTTAATTATTTTAAAACACTGCTGAATATCTATTTGCCAAAATTTTGTTTAAAACTTTGGCCTCTCAATTCATGAATGATATTGGTTTGTGGTTTTCTTTCATGCACTGTTGCTGTCTTGTTTGCTATCAGGATAATATTTCGTTCATTTAACTTTCAGTTGGTTTATTAGACCATTTACATTGAATGGTATTATTGTTATATTAAGGTTTAATAAGTCTGCCATTTTATTTTTTGGTTTTTATTTATTCTATCTGTTTTTCAGTCTCTATTTACTTTCTCCCTATATTATTATAGGTTATTTGAACATATTTTATTTTATTATTTCTTTTTTTTTTACATGAACATATTTTAGAATTCCATTTTGATTTATCTGTGGTGTTCTTGAATATATTATCCTTATAATAAGCCTTTTTAGTTGTTGTCTAGATATTACATTATATACACAGATATCAAAGTCTGGTAGTTTTTTTATTTTACCAATTCTAGTTAAGTATAGAAAAATTACTTCCCCTTATATTTCTTACCCTCTCCATTTTTGATATAATTGTTTTAAATATCTCCTCTAATATATTGAGAACCACATTAGATAGTGATGTAATTTTTACTTCAACCGTCAAAAAATTTTAAAAACTCAAAGAGAAGGGGGAAAATGTGTCATATTTAGCCATATTTTAACTCTGATGTTTTTTATGCCTTCCTGATGTTTCAAGATTCCTTCATTTATCATTTCCTGTTTAGAGAAGTTTCTTCAGCCAAACTTTAGAGTAGGTATATGCTGGAGACAAATGGATGGATGCTTTAAAATCTTTGCATGATAATTCTAACATCTATATCACCTTGATGCTGGTATTGTTAATTGTCTTTTTTCATTACATTTGATATTATCCTAGTTCTTGTAATGATAAGTGAAATTTTATTGGAACCTGGACATTTTGGTGTTATAAGACTCTGAATCTTACTTAAGTCTTGCTTTAACAGTCAGGCCTCCTATGAAACTCTTCTGGTGAGTGAAGAGAGGATGTTGCCTCATTATTGCCTGGTAGGAATAGAAGTCAAGGTTCTCCACTCTGGCTCCACTGACTCAGTAGGGGAGGGTCTCCTTGTTACCACTGGGCAGGACTTTGGGTTCTGACTCTCCACTAGGACTCTGAAGACACTGCCCTAGCTGGGAGGGGAGAAACACCTCCATCTCAAGGAGATCTCAAAGAATGTTTACCTATATTGATGACATCAATGATCAGAGAGGTCCTACCTTCTGAAATGTCATTGCCCTGGGTATGTTCATGTACAATTCCACCCCAAAATTAGATCCACCCCATGAGAGCTGGAGAAAGAGATCCAGAGCCAGTAGTGTACTGGAGCCATCTCCACTGTATGATAAAACCATTCTTCCCAAATTCATATTTGGTGACATCTCATTGGTAGCTTAAAATTGACGATGTGGGCTTTTTATTTTTCTCAGATACTCCAGTGTTAAATATTTACAAGCACAGAATTACTAAAACTGTCTCCTATCCCAATAAAATGGACTTGAAATAGAAATTTGAGAAAAATTAGGTTTTAATTTCTTGCATACTTGAGTTGTAGAATTGAGGGACAAATCTGCTACACTTTACTTCATATGGGTAATGACATATAAATGAAACTTTGGGAGGTGTAACTTTAGTTCACAGTTTTTCAGTACTATATACCAAAATTACTTTACCTTAGATCTTCAGGGAGAAAACGTATTTAAGTGAAAAATTTAAGTAATGCTTAGATTATTATAATAACCATTCTAAATGACCATCTGACTATGAGATTAGTGCTCAGACTAATTCACTTAACACTTATTAAATTCACTTAACACTTATTAAATAAGTATTTATGGGGTGCTTATTATGTGACTGAAACTGTACTGTTTGTGTTGGACAGAGAGAAGACAAGTAAATAAGTGAATTTACTTAATTTGCTGAAGTAAATAAATGAATTTATTTAATTTGCTTAATTAAATAAAGGCTACAATGAAAATAACATGGGATGATGTAAAATACAGTGATTTGAGAATGTTCTACAACTGGGTGATCAGTGAAGAAATCTCAAAATATATATCAATCTTTGAATTGAGACTTGAATAACAAGCAAAAGACATCCATGTTGAAAATTCAGGGCAAATGTGTAAGGGTGAGATGTGTAAAGACAGTCAGATTTTACTAGTCAACACATATAAAACTGTAATATGACTCTCTCAGAAAATAGTGCCTCAATATCACAATATAAAAACAGTAGAGATTGCCTTTTTAGTTATTTTTCTACCTCCCAGCTTTCCAATGAAGCATATCACACACTATGGTTAATCTGAAGGTCTTCAAATCCATATTAGCTCACTTTATATTTGGCTTTTATTTGTTAAAACAGTTTTTAATGCATGCTCCAAGTTATATGACAAATATATTTTGCCTTGAAATTATTATCATTCCATCGTAACTTAAAAAAATTTTTTTTTCTTTAACCAGATTGTGGTTTATGCTCTTGGCCACTGCATTCTCAACTATATGCAAGAGAATATGTAATTATTAAAAATTAATACAATCATTGAATTGATTCTTCAAGGTAAATTTGCCTTTTATCTACTTTCACGTGGTAATATTATCAGAACAGGTAAAAAGCTCTAGCTGAAGACAGCACATTTAAGTATGGAGCTGCTTTTCCTGATGTATAATACAGTTAAAATCTGTGTTCATATAGGTCAGACATCAATATTTGTGATGTTGGTAATTAACATTAATAAAATGATAAAAACCCATTGTACTGTTAGATAGAGAAAAGGTTAAAAGAAATTTAGACCAGAGCTATCATAATTTCCATTTGGATCTATGTGTAAGCGACTTTTGCTATACTATCTTCTACGGAATTTGGGAGGAACACTGTTCTTGTTTACTTAATATCACTTATTAATATTAATTCACCAGTAATTCCAAGACACATACTTAACTTACTTCATTGTTTACTTGGAACCCCCAGCTTCCAAGTTTTTTGACAACTGTAAAATGGACCGCCCAAGTAGCCTTATATTTTATATTGATATGAAAAGTTGCACAGAAACACTCCGAAAGCAACCACCTCTTTGAAATGTGAGCACACACACAGAGGACTTCCTGATATAGCCCTCAGTATCACTGATAGACCATCTCCTAAATTAGTTTCTGGAAGAGAACAATTCTTTCCCTTCAATAGTGAGAACTCACCTGATCGCACAGGAAGCTATTGTTTCTAGTGCCAACTTTATCACAGTCACAGGGTTTGCAAACATCTATGGAGGAAGGATCTGCACCAACTTGTCGGAAAAAGTAGTCCTTACACAGCTCACAGTTTTTCCCTGCGTCGGGGAAAGGTTATGCATTATGACTTCCAATTCATTAAAATCAGCTGCATAATTCAAAATTAAAGACTGTATTCCTTTGAGGGAATTCTATAATTTTAGGGATGTCCATTTTAATGCACCTTTCATCTCTACCTGCCAATTTAGTGATCCACAGCATATGAAACAATGAACCTGTTACAAACTGTGCTCTACTTCATTAAACTCCCATCTGTTATATAATATCACACTTCTAAAAAGCTGTGCTTTGTAGGGGCCCATACATTTTGAAAGAGTTTGTTTCCAAACTTAAATTTTTTATTTCTAGGACCAGGTACTGAATCTAAATCAACTATGTGAAATTTCTACATTCGTGGTAGATGATAGCTCTACAGTTGGAAGCAAATAAGCATATATTATTCAAATATTTTTCCAGAACTAAATCTTATAAAATAGAAGACTGCTTTTAATGTAATTTACTATTTCATAGTTAATGTGATTAAAAGCAAATACTTCTGTTAGTACTTATGGCCATTATTTTTCATTTCAAATATCAAAATAGAATTTTATATTTAGCTACATCAAATAAATTTCATATTAAATATTAGAATATCTTGACACATTAGAAATATGAGGTAATTCCTATTGTTTACAATTTTTTATTCAGAAAATTTCCCTTTCCATTTTATATAAGAAAGCAATCTAAACTACAGGAAGTTTCTAAACTAAATGTGAGTAGCATATCAGATCACTGAAATTGAAATAAAACTGAAGGCTATCAATTCCCCGTTTAAACATGATGCACTCTTCCTCAAATATTGCTGAAACTGGCCCAATATTAGAAAACTATGAAAACAACTTAATCAAATGAAAAACTCACACTCTAATGGATCTTGGCTGTGGACAAATTAAATGGATTTATCATATGCCTAGAATATTTCCATTTCTATATGCTGAGGACTCCCAAATTTATATCTCCAATCTAGAAATCTCTCCTTTATTTATCATTCAATGAACATTTATTTAGTGATTACCATGTTCCAAACTCTGTGCTAAAGGCTGAGGAAAATACAAACTGCACCCTTTTCACAGAGTTACCTTATAGTCTAGCAGGTAAGATGAATCCTAATTAAATTATTACAGGAATAAATATATATTTACAAACTGTGATAACCATAAGATGCTACTAAAGTATATAGATTATACTGATCCTCTCTGAAGCATTATGGAAGGCTTTCTTTAAGAAAGGAGCTTCAGAACTGTGTTTCTGACTGTCCCAAAGAGAGTTTCTTCTTTGTTTCTTGGAAACACACAGTGAACTTGTCCAAAACAGAACTTGCCATCTTCTCCCTCAATTTGATCCTCCTGTATTTCCTATCTCAATGTCTGGTACCAACGTTGACCGTGTTGCTCAAACTGGAATGTTAGGCATAAGTCTTGACTCTTCTTCCTTCCCTTACCTACACTCTGCACCTTGCTCGGAAAATGCTGTCACTGTCTACCCTAAGTGTCTATTGGATCCGCTCATCTCTATCCACACCACCTTAAATGTTTTCCCACATTATTTCTCATCTGGACCGTTGTAATATCTGACTAACATTTTTTCCCAAACCACTTTTGACCCTCTCCAATCCATTCTCCACTTTATAACCAGATGGGTCTTTAAAAAACACAAAATTCCTTTCCTTAAGTGCCCTTAAGTGGCATCTCCTTAACCTTAGGATAGAAGCCAATCTCTTTATCATGGCTTAGAGAGCTCTCCAGTATCTGGGCTCTGCCTTTCTTCCTAGTGCCTTTTCTAACAATCAGCCATTTGCACTTTCATCAGTTCTTCAAGGGCACCATGTTTCTCTCTCCTCTAGGCCATTGTACAACTGTTTCTCTTACTGGAAAACTTCATTCACGCTCCTAATCCCCATCCCCGCTCCTTCACCTGGTTAACTCCTACTATACTTCCCCATTTTAGCACTCATCAGACAACTTTTTAATTGTTCCTTTAATAGGGTGCCTTTACCACCATGTAATAATCCATACAAAGACAAGAAAATTCATCATCTTGTTAATCCTTATATTCCCAGCACCTAGCCAAGAGCCTGTCCCACTTTAGGTTATCAGTAATTATCTAACAAATTCATTCATGCTTCAGAGTAGCACACTTTCAAACCCATCAGACTTGGGCCATTATACTTTAAAAATTCAGACATTGTCTATTTCTGCTTTTAACATATCAGCCTTTCAGAAAATAGTAATTTTTCAATGACTAGTCAAAATGCTGGATGGTTTTAGGGACAAGACTCTTATAATTATTTTATGCATTTAATGAACATTTTTAAAAACAGTATTCCCTGATTACTAGAGTCCATGCCAAATCTGAATGATTGTAAACCTCTCTACATGGGAATCCAGACATAATGGAAGATCAGGGGTCACACAGAAAACTTATTTCAAGGATGTATATACTCAGAATAATACAGTAATTCCTGATGTATCCAAAATATATTCATGATCTAATCAAATGAAGTGAACTTATTTTAAAAAAAAACATTTTCCTGAAAATATATAGTCTAAGACTAGAGTGTTATATCTGAAAACTACCTAATCATTTGGAACATGAAGATTCAGTAAACCAGAGTAGTTTTCGAACTTAATGGTATGAAAGCACTTTCTTAAATAAGATAGCAATAACATAACTTAAAATAATATGCATTATATATAGAAGCACATGGGCTTCAAGACCAAGTCAGCGTCTGTTATTTGTGTTATTTGCTGGTTACCTGTAGTGTTATGCTCACAGTCATCACAAACTCCTCCACCTCCTCTGTGGTGTTCAAATGGAAAGGGATCCACTGAGATGTTGTAGTGGCAGCTTCTGGAATGGCTGTTGCATTCACAGGGTTTACAATTGAAGGTGTGAACTTGATCACTTTGGCGAAAAGGCTTGTCATTATAAAGAGGCAGGCAGTGATCACACTAGAACAATAAAGTAATATCAGAATGATAAATATATAAAGTTGTGCTTTGTTTCTTCTTATTTACATATCCGGCACTTTCACTAGATAGAAAGCTAATATCAAAGAGTTGAAAGCCAGCAACTATTGTATTTTTAAAAGTGTTTTATAAATCAGAAATTATCATATCACAGTCATGGTAGTGCAGAATTGTAAAAGTGACAATGCAAGCTGAAACCATGTAAAGTGATCTTAATAACCAATGGGGAAAATTATGATTGTTCCACAATCTGAAATTTTTTGTGAAAACATTAAAAGCTTGACTTCCAAGTCCTGGTTCCACAAGTAAAGAACTTGGAATTGCCACTCCATCATAACAAAGAATAAAAAGTTGAACAGACTGAAGAATCAACAACTCTCCCTGGATCCCTAAGTGGGGGGCACAGGGCAAACATCTGTCCCCAGGATTGGAGAGACAGGCAAATAAAGGGAGTCTCAGCTATAGGATCAAAGACTCACTAGCAGAAACTTCCATGGGAACCAATGCTGGGGTAGAAAATCTGAATTATAATTGATATATTGCTGGAAGTTCACTGTGAACAAGTCTGATAGTTGAAAACTCCAGGGTAGTGTAGTTATAGGGGACCCTCAGCATTCTGTGAGATTTTCTTCCAGCAGCTTGACCAGGTTCTCACAGTAAATGAACTCAGGGGAAAATCCCCAGGTGCTTCTGGCAGAGGGAGAAGAAATGAAGCATTTTGAAGTACATCAGAGCACTCTGTTCTTAACGATATCTGCCTCAGGATAAATTAGTTAACCAGAGCCTAGAGACCTAGAGAAAGGAAATACTCAACTCCAGCCCCCTCTAGTCACTCTGTCCCACCTAAAGGGGAGGTGGGGAGAGGGGAAAAAGAGGCACACATGAAGTTCACAGTCCAGAGGCAAAGGCTTACTAAAAGACTGAAAACTAAAGGGAAGTAGAAAATAGTAAAACTAACATTTAATAATCATAAGACTATAGAACACTTGCCCTCCCCTCACTCCTCACCAGCACATTGCTAAAAAACCTATTTACAGTAGTTCCTCTCACCTGGCACATCATGTCTGGCTTTCAAGAAAAAAATTACAAGGCATACCAGAAGGCAAAAAACACAATTTGAAGAGAACAAGCAAGCATCAGAACCAGATATGACAGAGATGTTGATGTTAGAATTATCAGGCAAGGAATTTAAAACAACTATGATCAATATGCTAAGTGCCCTAATGGAAAAAGTAAACGGCATGCAAGAACAGATGGGCAATATAAGCAGAGAGATGGAAATTCTACAAAAGAACCAAAAAGAAATGCTAGAGATCAAAAACACTGTACCAGAAATGAAGAATGCCTCTGATGAGCTTAGTAGTAGATTGAATAAGGCTGGGGAAAGAATCTCTGAGCTAGATGAAATATCAATAGAAACCTCAAAAACCGAAAAGCAAAAAGAACAAAGACTGAAAAATCAGAACAGAAAATCCAAGGACTGTGGAACAACTATAAAAGGTGCAACATATGTATAATGGGAAGGAAACAAGAGGGAGAATGGAATAGAAGAAATATCTGAAACAATAATAACTGAGTATTTCCCCAACTTAATGTCAGACACCAAACCAAAGATCCAAGAAGCTCAGAAAACACCAAGAAAGATAAATGTCAAAAAACAAACAAAAAACCCCACTATACCTAGGCATATCATTTTCAAACTACAGAAAATCAAAGATAAAGAAAAAATTCAGAAAGAGAAACCAAAGTTAAAATACACCTAACCTATATAGTAACAAAGAATTATATCTAACTTCTCCTCAGAAAACATGCAAGCAAGAAGAGAATTGTGTGAAGTACTTAAAGTGTTGAGAGAAAAAAACCTACCAACCTAGAATTCCATACTCTGCAAAATTATCCTACAAAAGTGAAGGAGAAATAAAGACTTGTCAGACAAACACAAATTGTGAAAATGTGTTGCCAGGAGACCCTACTTGCAAGAAATGTTAAAAGAAGTTTTCTAGAGAAAAGGAAAATAATATACATCAGAAACTTGGATATACATAAAGAAAGGAAGAGCATCAAAGAAGGATAAGTGAAGATAAAACTGTAAAAACTTCCTATCAGTTACAAAGGTAAAGGGAAATAGAAAATAGTAAAACGAACATTTAATAAACTGTAATTTAATATTAGAAACTTTGAGAATTATTTTCCTTGTAAAAAATTCATTCAGTATCTTGAATAATGCTTGCTTTCCTATTCTGTAAATTTCCATATTGAGCAAGCATCTTTTCTCAGCCTTGAGAATTGTCATACTCCTTTCTAAGTATGGATCAGCCTGCTCCCATCATTTTCATGTTTGTGCTTTCACTGACGTGCAATATCTCTGAGATTCCTTTAATGTAAAGTTTTTGTTGGCATCATTTCCTCTAGGACATCTTTACCTATTCATCACAACCGATGTCCTCATTTATGCTAAATTCACATTCATTAAGTTGCCCTGGCTGCATATATAAAGTATTCCAAATGATGACAGTGATCAGCTATTTGTTCCCTAAAAAGAAATATTTAATTGAAATTTCACTCCCAAAACATTCTTTCTTTCCATCTTTGTTGGCCAATTCTTCTTTTTTGAATATTCATATTTACAAAATGTCACATGGGTTTATCAAGAGGCTAGACCACTACAAGCTTCTCTGTGAATGAACTGATTAATGGATGTGCACTGACCAGTCACCAATAGAGTGAAAGAAGCTGCATGATTGGTCACTGATCATGATGTGCAACAGTTATATATATAATTTGTAGACTGACAAGCCAGCAGCAAAATTTGTATTTTATGAAATTACTTACAGGTAATATACCATGATAACTAATATTTGAACCATGTTTTTAGAGGATTGGTGTTTAACTAAAACAGACCTGTTATGTACTGGATCAATTAAAGCTAGAAATTTTTTTTAATTAGTGCTTTTAGCATCTAATATACATACAATTTATGGACAAAGCAAAATTTATTCCATAGATTAAGGAACTATTCATGGGAACTGTGGTAAAATTTTAGCATAATTATGTACTTAATAAAAGTAATACTATCCCTTTCATAAAATAAATGAAGTAGAAAATTAAAATCACTGATAATTCAATTGCCAAATGATAAGCTACAATATTTTAATGATTTTTTTCAAAACTTATAAATGTGTATTTTTTTCCTTTTTCTCAAAATTAAGAATACACAAAAACACACATATAACCCATACTATTACATAGTCTCTTATCATTAAATATCATGAATTTTATTGCATTATTTATCATATTCATAAAATAACTTATTTAGCCAGTCTGCAACTACAGCAGAAACTCTTTGCTTCTTCTAATTTTTTGTTTTTCTTGTGGATATTTCCTTAACAAAATTATAAGTGATAAAGTTATATCATAAGAATGTAAATATTTTAAACGATTTTGTGAAATATGACCACTTTCTTATAGAAAAATTAAACTAATTTATAATCCCACAAGTAGTATCTGAGAATGTCCATTTTCCTGTGTTCTGCCCAACTAAAGTCTATGATTATCTCTTCACTATTTTGATTTTAGAAAAGTATCAATCACTGTTTCAGTATGTATGTTGTTGACTACTAGTAAGGTTTTATATTTTTCATCTAGTTTTGATAAAATATAATATTTTTGTGAGAAAATTGCTCATTTTTATTTTGCATATTCATTTTTTCTTATTGTTTTTAAATATCTTTTCATATATTAGGTACATTTTTCTTTGCCTGTCAAATAGTGAGGATTTAGTTCATAATTTTCAATATATACTTATATTTTCTTTTCTTTTTCTACTTTACTTCTACATTATTGGCCAAAAATTTTAGCACCATAGTTAATAAGTATGCCATAGTGGTGACGGTGGATGTATTTGTATTATTTCTGACTTTAATGGAAATGTCTTTAATATTACAACTTTTATAATGATGTTGACCATTGATTTCAGGTAGATGATCTTTATCACTTAAAAGGAGAAATCTCTATTCCAAAATAAACAAGGTGATTTTATATAAAAACAAAATATTGTCAATTTTATTAAATGTTCTGAATCAACTGACCTATTGAACTGAAAAATTATGTTATAGGTTAACAGGTTAATTAAAATCTATGCTTGCATTCTTAGAATAAACTCAACATCATTAATGGCAAATAATAATGGTAAATAATGGTTAAAGTTATGTAGGATTTCTGCATTTATAGTCATAAATTCTATTGCTCCATGTTTTTATACAGACATTAAAATAAATAAAACCTTAAAACTTTAATAAGGAATAAATATGTATTTGTATTAATTTCAATGTCTGAATGATTAACAAATTTTCATTTTGTACACTAAAACCTATTATAGTTTGTCAAGTTACACTGCATTTAAATTATGATTGATTCTAGATAAGATCTGAAATAAATATGTACATACCAATAAATATGTACATTCTTACCGTTTTTTTTTTTTTTTTTTTTTTGGCTGTAAAATACTTAACGTGACTTCTGAAAGTACCCAACTTTTTCCATAGTCACATACATAAATTAGGAACCAGAAGAGTCAAACCATGTAAAATAAAGTATCAAAAAGTCTCCTCATATGTTCACAATAATAGTCCTTTGTTTTTTTTAATTAACATTTTTTAAAACTATTTTGATATTTTGGACAACAAATGTCATTCCCTTTTTCTATTTTCTGCAATAAGTATCTACTATTTCAGAACAGTTTATTTGACATATTTCATAATTATTATTGGAACAAACTCTAGTCAAAAGCATTTTATCCAGTATTTATTTTGCCCTACTAGTTCATGGCTGAACAATTTCTTCCCTTAATATTTTTAAACGTAGAAAGAAAAATAATAAGAATTTAATTGTCCAATGTGCTGTTCTTTTATGGTATGCTGAAAAGTTTAGTATGTAAATGCATTGAGTCCTTCTACTTAGCTGAGGAGGAAAAGAAAAAAGACAGACAGAGAAGAGAATGAGAATGTAAATGTTAAGTCAGTTTTCATGTCAGGTAAGGCTGCATTCTAATTATTGATAAAGTATGCACGCTTACACTTTGGCCTATTAAAAAAATCGGTATCATATTTGTCTTGGAATGAAGAAGATTGTTTTCCGCAAGATCATTTATAACCCTTTGGGCTGAATAGCTGTCCCTCTTCTCTTCTCTCCCTGCACTCTATTAATACCTTGACCCTGCTCCTATCACTTTGAACTCAAATGATTGGTTTGCTTACATGTATCTTTCAGGAAATGCAACTTACTGATTTTTATACTCCTGTAGTCATCCTCACAGTAGGAGTTTAATAGACAATTGCTAAGGTGCTAACTGAAAATTCACTTCTAATGATATTAATGTCCAAACAAAATCATTCTTGAAAAAATTTAGAGAGGGGTACAATGGGAACAATTAATAAACAGTAATGTTTATATAAAGTGTTCACAATTGCATGGTATCTGATGACTTGCAATAAACCACCTAAAAATATAAAATGAAACACATTTTGTAAAAGATATGTAGCATTCAGTAGGGTATTGTCAACTATGGGTCTTTGGCCAAAAAAAATTAAAAGTGGGGGAATTGACCTCTTTAAGTTTTCTCTCATCAGCAATAACCATTTATAAATCAATTTTATTTTGTATAGTCAAAAGTTAGAAATTAGGCATAGGCTGAAGTCAGACATCTTAGTTCAATTATTGGTACTGCCACTAACTGTGAAAAGTAACATGAACTGCATACTTTCTATGTTCTGGGCACTATATTAAGCATTTAAAATGAATTATTACATTGAATCCTCTAGGCTTTGTATTATATGGTATCCCACATCTGATTTCTGTTCTTGATTTTGCTAGCCCTGTGTTCTTGTATAATTAATTCTATCTCTTTAAGCCTAATTTTTCTCATCTAACATGGGGGGTAATAATTCCTGCCTCTTAGAGATGTAAAGTCCAAGTACTTAGCAGAGTGTCTGTCACATCATAAGCCCTCAGTAAACATTGTCTACTACTTTATTGTTAGATTAGCAATTGGGGATCAAAGAGGTTAAGTAATGTGAAAACTATCATTGAACAATAAGTCCCTGAGTCTACTTTAACTCTGAATTTCAGATTCCTCATCTCTAAAAGGAAGGCAATGTAACACAACACCTTAACTGTTACTGACTCAAAATAATCTGAGGATAAGTGGCAATATTTTAAAAATGCTCTACAGCAGACAATAACACAACATTGTAAATCAACTATACTCCAATAAAAATTTTAAAGAAATAAAAAATGTTCAACACAAAGCCTGGCACATACTACGCTTTCAAAATCTGGAAGTTACAAGATGCAGGAGGAGGAATGAGGAGGACGAGCAGGGTAAAAATCCAACAGAGGGGGGGGCTTCCCTGGTGGCGCAGTGGTTGAGAATCTGCCTGCCAATGCAGGGGACACGGGTTCGAGCCCTGGTCTGGGAGGATCCCACATGCCGCGGAGCAACTAGGCCCGTGAGCCACAACTACTGAGCCTGTGCGTCTGGAGCCTGTGCTCCCAACAAGAGAGGCCGCGATAGTGAGAGGCCCGCGCACCGCGATGAAGAGTGGCCCCCACTTGCCACAACTACAGAAAGTCCCGCACAGAAACGAAGACCCAACACAGCCATAAATAAATAAATAAATACTTAAAAAAAAAAATCCAACAGAGGTGTTGATCTCAAGTTCAAATGACACCAGCAGTATGTAAGACAGTCCCTATGTAATATATTGTCTACAACCATTGATAGGGGATTTTTGTGATCATAAACGTACTGGTCTGATTTAGACGATGTAGGAATTTATGACCAAAATGCATTTCTGGTTTATCATCTGTAGCTACAACTACTGAGGAGGTCTCATCTACACTTCATTCCTAGTAGCCATCAGACATCACCAGGATATCATTTCTAGTAGCCCTAAGTGTGGATAAGAATGATAGATGAATACTCACTCTGACCTCCTGGCTTTGGAGAAGAGAAATGCACTTATTACATTTTATTCCCCAGGTCAATTAGCCATGCAATTAACCTCATTCCCAATGTTTTAAAAACTCTATCCCACTGCAAAACCTTGGCCAAATGCAAAATTTTGCTTCAATGCCTGAAGTCTATTTTTTTTTTTTTACTTCATTTAAAAGTATTCTTATTGACGTCTGTGCTCTCCCAATGATGGTGTTAATATTATTCAAGTTACGCTTTCTTGCATAACTTGGTGGAAGTGATGATATGCAACCTGTGGTCCTGTCACACTGATTACAGATGCAGTTTGTCTTCAACAAAGCAACTGCCGGCTGTTGGAGTTTGGGATGTTGCCTACATGAACTAGTGGAGTGAATCCAGCAAAAGCATTCCTTTGATATTCTTACAAAAACAACGTTTATGCTTTTAGACTGTGATCTAAAAAATTCCTTTGAGATTTTATCCTTATTGTCAACTTAGAAGCCATTATCAAAAAGTCTTTTTGTAAATAATACTGGAATAAATACTTTACTGATATTCTAAAAACACAGTCCTCGCTCCTTTAATGTTTAAAAACAAAGTGGAATTTGCCACTAATCTAATGGGTTGGTTTGGGTCTGACCAAGTAGTTGTTAGGTGGCTAGCCTTCTTTTTGTGGACAATAAAAAACCTACAGAAATATTGGTAATATTTTAGTCTTTTCTAGAGAAAGCAAGCATAGCTAGCATTTTTCAACTCTCAAATTTTTTTTGGAAAAAAAAAATTATAACACTAGGGTGCAAGAGTTTGTAGAAAGGGCCAGTACAGACAATATTTCTAGGATGGGAGTTTGTCCACAGCTTTCAGGACAGCATATGTGTACATTCCACTGGACCCAACAATTCCACTGGGAATTCAGAAAAGTACATTTTTAAAACTATTTGAGAGAGAATTTTTTTATAATGTGGTCTTTATAATAGGAAAGAAAAGGATACAAGATAAATGTCCAAAAGTAAAGAAATGGCTAAAAAATATCATATATCTTCAAAGAAATATAATGCAACCATTCATAAGGACAAATGTAGATAAGTATTTATAATACAATTTGAATTTAAAAACCAAGTGAAAAGTAGTATGTAGAGTATAATCCTATTTTCTAGATAAAGGTAGAATCATCTGTGAATATGAATACAGAGATACAACTTTAAGAAGACAGAGATAGATGACACAGATTTCTTTAGTAGAATATCAATAATAAAGAATCTGAAAGGATGGAAACTATTTGCCAAGGTTGTCTAGGGGCGGTAGGGTTACAGATGACTTACTTTTTATAACATTATTTCTTTCCACAGTGTGCATTTATTAGTAATGTATTAAAAATTGTGTGTAAATAAAATGCAACTGCATGGATGATTACAAGAAAATTATACATTATTTGTATCATTTGCATGTAACATTTTGCTAAGAAAAGCTAAGAAAATTAAAATGTTCTTATTTTAAATTACACACAGATCAATAAGACACTACAGAGAAAATGACTCTCTCTTTGAGCATAATGTAGGCTGAAAGAGTACATGAATTACCAGTAAACAGAACATGTTTTTTAAACGATAGAAGATTTTCAAAATGATGAGATTAACATATAGAAGCAAGGATTTTGAGAAATGACAGCTTAAATTTCTGTTTTAAAGTTTGATTTAAAACATACACAACTATGGCACCTTGACACACATTTTGGCCTCTGATCTTAAGGATGAAGCTGTGTTT
Source organism: Balaenoptera musculus (assembly GCF_009873245.2). Taxonomy (NCBI): domain Eukaryota; kingdom Metazoa; phylum Chordata; class Mammalia; order Artiodactyla; family Balaenopteridae; genus Balaenoptera; species Balaenoptera musculus. Next base: position 169,933,192 of record NC_045785.1, on the reverse strand, counting down.
TTATCATTTTATGTGGTTTACAAAGACAGATAAAAGAGAAGGAATACTCTGTAGCCTATTTTTTTATTACACCATTTCATAAAACTGTTACATTTTTCATCTTATAATTCTGTTTCTCACAACTCCTTTTCGATAATACAAAGAAAATCGTGACAAAATGGAAGAAATAATAATTAAGGGCATGATGAATAAGTGTTTGAATTCTCACAATTATTTCTATCTTTTCTGTTAATGACTTTTAAAGTTTCATTTAAAATCTAGAAATAGTTGTATATCTTATATTTTGGTTCTGAACCAAATGTTTTTCTACCTAATGTTCCCCTGATCTCCAGTTGATCACTTGTCACTTTTGATTATGTTTCAGTTTCTTCTGTACCAACTGGATTCCCCCTGATAGGTCCCTGGTTATTCAAATTATAAGGTTAGACAATGGTTATATCAGGGTGAGGACCTTTATCAACTGATTCATTTAATTGCTTTCATTCTGATAGCATCTTAAAGGCTACTAATCAACTCCCCTAAGTTGCATCCAAATACTTTGACATGTTCAGGTAGACAAATCATAGAATAATCATTGAATATAGAAGACACTGATGACATTTATTTTACTACATTATGTACTAATATTACACAATGACATTTCTCTCTTCTGGACCATTAAACTGGAATAGTGTTCTTTTGTTACTATTACAGACTAGCAAAGACAGTCTTTCAAAGATTATCCACAGGTCCAAAAGCACTTTTATCAACTCTACTCCCATCAGTCTCAATTTTGATCTACTATTGCGAATATTTCAAATCTGATCCAAATTTACAGAAAAAGCACAAACATACATATAGTCCCATTTTCAAAAATGTAACTATAGCAGCAACACATTTCTTCATTCACTTATCCAGCAATCTTAAATGCTCATTATGTGTCTTTGAAGGAAGGAAGAAAATGTCCTCTTAGCCAAAAATACATAAAGACCATGGGAAAATGGGAGGTGGGTGGGGTCGTCCTACAAGTTACTAACAGAAGAGTTCAACAGACTCAACCGTCCAACAGACTCAATGCCCTTTGAAAGCTCAAGTTCATAATGATGACCATGAGTCATCGAAAACAACTTGTCTTTAACAGTCACAGGTTAAGAAAACAAAGAAGTGAACAATTTGTTTTTGAATGATTTCAAAAAACAGATTAAAACTTCTTTTAATGTTCATTTTAAAAGATCACATCTGGAAAATTTACAAAGAGTAGTTAATTCCACAATTCTGGTAAATAAATGAAATAATCCTTTTTTTAAAGTCTAGTGCATACCATACAGGCTAAAATTTTAGAGGTGCAAAGAAGAACTATGGGTACTGACTTATCTCCATAAGCATGCATAGAGAAAACAGCATTTTGTCTATACTTTTAAAATCACTGCAATTATCATAGAATATTATAATAGTACTTTACTTCTCTGTTGTCCTTGTTAGATTCTGAGCTTCCTTAAGCAGGAACCAGATTTTATTGATCTAATGAATCCCAGCATAATGCCTGGAACTTTGTAACTGCTCAATAAATGTTTATTGGGTGAGGGAATGAACAAATGAATGTATGAATAAGTGAATAAATCAATGAACGGTTGATGCAACGAAAGCTCATTTCTATCAGTGAATTCATTTCTTTCATTCCTGGCTCTAGCAAAAAAAACAAAAGTGAGACAAAGTTATTTCCCTTTCTACCCTCAACAGTAAAATGCCCACAGACGTCTTTATCTAGGCAATGCTTCCCATGTACTAAGAATAGCTAAGGCTTATGGTGTCAGGCCTAAGCGCTTCCTATGTATTTGATGACTAAATCTCTCCAACAACCTATGAAGTAGTAGTTGCTATTACCTCTGTTTAACAACTGAGAAAACTGAGGAATAGGAAAGAAATTGAATAAATTTCTAAAATCATCCAGTAGAATGTCAACTAGTATAAACTAGAATGTAAAAATTTCTAAGGGCAGAAAAGTTTGTTGGTTTTTATTCATTACTATATTTCCAGGGCCTAGAGGAAGCCCTAGCACATAGCAGGTATTCAGTTTAGATACACAAATGATAGATACATATGTACATACATACATAGGTAGATAGATAGCCCTTGCTCCTAATCACCATGCTAGACTGTCTCCAGGGATAGAAAATGACCTCTGAGGGAGGGAGGTGTTGAGTGGATTCACTATGGCTAGATGTCCATTCTTACCTCCTTTTGCTCAGAGTCTAAACTGGATGGCAGAGCCCGGGAAACCCAAACTAGGAGTCACCCCACTCCTGGCTGGAAAATTCAGAGGTATGTAGGCATCCCCTGCCTCTATGGGAAGGGAAGCAAGGCAATCTGTTTCAAAGTGAGAGATTATAAACTGCTCACTTTTTAGTCAGTATAGTACTACTTACTGAGCTAAAAGAGGTTGTTACACTATTCCCAAATGGCCTAAATGAATTAGAGATCTTTGGAAGGTCTGTAAATTACTCCTTTCTCATCAGTAGAAGCCAGACAGTAGGTTGGAAATTTTAAGAGTCTTAAATCTCTAATAATAATAATTGTCCTCAGGCCCTATTCACAACTTCCTCTTTCCTTCAAATGTAGTGGTAGTTGTATTTCAAATGATGCAATTTTGTGTAATTTCTTTTGTCTACTTGATAGAGAAATCATCTTTATAAACATAAAAACTTCAGTGTACTCATGTAACTATTTTTCCAATAGAAGTTTCTCCAGGTATCTCTAACGTTCCAATCATAAAGGTATTGTTACACAAACTTGTTAATTTATCATCACGATAGATTGGGTGGGGTGGGTGTGGAAGCATAGATAAAACTTCCAACTCTGGAGAGAATCTAGACAGAAAATGGCTGAATGCTTTGCACACAATAAGTGATCAATATATGTTTGATAAATGCATGAATGTATGGAGGAATGACCTAATAGATTGCTTACATTTATAACATGCTGCAGGATGGTACCTTAGTACGTGTGGTATTTAATTAAATAGTAACATAAAAGGTTTAAAGGTAAATGCAATATTTTACCTGCAGAATTTTACCTATGGATTACTATGTAATCTTAATTAGCAAATTTAAAACAATTACCATGCTTCACCATTGAGAAGACTGAAATGTTCATGTATTTATCCTTCAATGATATATTCCTTTCTCAGTAATTATCTTTCCCCTAGTTAGAAATTCTCATATAATTAAAGTGCCCACAGAAAAATTCTACTTACCTGCTTTCTAGGTGCTAAAATTAATAGCATCAATTAAATAACTACTAATACTATTCGACAATACTGATCAGACATTGGTGGCAATACAATGATTGTGAATACTTAATATACAAAGCCTGTCTGGCAATTCAACTATTGATATGTGGTGGCTACTTTTAGAAACTTTCTAATTCATGCAATGCCTTGTCTGTACCTCTACAGGCACTGTGCAATGGAGGATTAGAAAATCATCCAATAAAACAAATTTTAATAATGTGTGAAACAAAATCTACACTTGCAAAAGTAGACTGTAGGCAGAAATATTCAGACAACTGATTCAGTTCTACACATCATCTCTGTATAAATATAACTGATAGCCTATGTACTTTTAAGCACAGGGTTCTTTACCATGTGATTTGTGAATACAGACCATCTAACTATGGCTAGTTGTTGAATGAAGCAGAAGCACCTGGATGATGGGCCCCGGAGTTTTATTCATTAATTTTGAATACTGATGGTGTTTGATATTTGATTTTTCCCTTGAGCTTTCTGTTCTTTGTTTTCCCCCTCTTTCTTTTTATTGTGTGACTTGCTCAGTGCACTAAAAAGACACATGTGAAGATACAACAGGTTCCCCCTAGAGTCCAGAAGGAGGACTTTAAGATTTGCTCAGGTTTGTGGGTAGTGGCCAAGCCAAAGCAATTCCACTGTGTAATATAATAATTTAACCCTGTTTATAGGCCAGAAAATATGGCCTGGAGTAAATAACACATTTGTATAGTATAAACTGCATATTTTGAAAAGAAACTTAATGAAAAAGAAGTGGATTATATTAAAAATGTTCTTTACATGCAACTGTTCCAAATAATATATGTAATACAAAATATGGATTCATATGTTAAGAAGCATAATCCATTATCTCTGTCGTTTAGTTTAATGAGTAGACATAAAAATGCATTTGAGTTACTATTTGGATATAAAGCCAACTTACATTCCAAATTTTATCTAGTGCTAGACATGAGTACTAGATTAGTAAATTAAAAATCCTTTTATTAGTATAGCTGCATTTAATTTTTCTTTTTAAGATTTAAAATGTCAACAATATTTATATTATTTGTTAATTACAAATTGTCAGCCTGAATCACTTGTTTGTATTAAAGTCATCTCCATGTATTATAGTAATTAGTGTCTTCCAGGGAATCTTTTTTGAATTTCATAAATGAAAGTCCTTCAATATTTTCAAATACTTGCACCTATAATCAAGATTTTACGGTTGTACTCTAGCATAAGGTTCTACATATAGAAGGCATTTCATAAATATTTGTTAAATGAAGAGAGCAAATGATGAAGCTTCACATTAGAACAATAAGGGTACACAGTAATCATTAATTTTGTAATGGTGATTCCATGCTGAAGAGAGTAACACCACCTCCACTGTCCTTACCGATAGCAAGAATACTTAACATAGATAATATGTTCCTAATAGACTAATAAATCAAATTATTATATTTTAGGAAAATTATGTTGAGATATTTAAGACATGCAAAATTTATAAAAACAGCAAATAATTGTGTTCCTTATTCACCACCTGACGAAAATAAAATAAAATGCCGTATACATTCCACCCTACCAATAACATCTGAATTTAGTAATATTCATTCACAAGTATTTCTTGATAATTATACTTTATATTTTTGTATTACTTGTAACATAGTATTGTTCTACATGGTTTTAATTTTACATAAATGGTATACTGTATGTATTATTCTAAAACAAGCTTTTTGCACTCCATTGTTTGAGAAGTCTAATGTTGACACAATACCTAAATTCATTCATATCCACTGCTGTATTTCTTTAAATATTTGCAGATTGTTTTTCCACAGTGGTGGCACCTTCCCATCAGTGGCATATCAGTGCTCAGTACGTAATTCACATCTTTGTCAGCATCTGAAATTTTCAGATTTTTTCATCTTTACCAACCTCATGGGTATAAACCGTTATCTCATAGTTTTGGTTACTTTATCAATAACCAGTAAAGGTTCAGATGTTTTCATATGTATATTGACCATTTAAGTTGCCACTTCTGGCCTCTTCTGTGAATTACCCATTCATTATTTTGGTAAGTTTTTCAATTAGTTTGTATGATTTAAAAGTTCCCTTGGTTATATGCATTGTGTTGCCAATACCATCTGCTAGTCTGTAGTTTTTCTCTTTTCTTAAAAAGGTAGCTTTTGATGATTAGAAGTTTCTAATTTTAACATAGCCACATTTACCAATTTCTTCCTTTGTTAGTTTGTGCTTCATGTGTCCAAAAGTCCAAGGGAAAAATGTTATTTATCTTCATAATAAGACATCAGTGGCGTATCCCATATTTTCCAAGGGAAAAATATTATTTATCTTCATAATAAGACAATATTGCAAAGGGCAAGATCCTGCCACTATCTTCCCCAAATTTATTTCCACTGTTTTCACTCCTCTAATCATCTTTACGTTAGAATAAGTTTGTCAAGTCACAGAAAAAAAACATCTGTTGTAATATTTTGATTAGAATTAAATTGAATTTATATTATGATTGGGGAGAATTGACATCTGTTATATTAAATCTTCCTCTACATAAGCATGGTGTAGTTCTCCAATAATTTAGGTCTTTTAAATATTTTTCAATAATGTTTCAACCATACACATCATTTGGTAGGTTTTCCTTTGGATATTCCTATTAGTATCTCTTTTCAAATTAAGCTTCCTATCTGTTATTTTGTTATATAAAAGGCAATTGATTTCCATGAATCCATCCTACATCTAGGATTACTGAACTCATCAATATTTAATAATTTGTCGAGTTTTCTGGCATCTTATGACCGAATCATCTTGTCTTCATATACTGGCAGTTCAATTATTTCTCTTAAATATTTTTTATTGAATTATAGTTAATTTACAATGTTGTATTAGTTTCATGTGTATAGCAAAGTGATTCAGTTATATGTATTGATATATGTATATATATATATATATATATATATATACACATACATGTATATATTCTTTTTCAGATTCTTTTCCATTATAGGTTATTACAAGATATTGACTATAGTTCCCTGTGCTATACAGTAGGTCCCTGTTGGTTACCTATTTTACATATAATAGCGTATATATGTTAATCCCAAATTCCTAATTTATCTCCCCTCTACCCGCGCTACCCACTTTGGTAACCATAAATTTGTTTCCTGTCTGTGAGTCTATTTCTGTTTTGTAAATAAGTTCATTTGTATCTTTTTTTTTTAGATTCCACATATAAGTGATATCATATGATAGTTGCCTTTCTCTGACTTACTTCACTTAACATGATAATCTCCAGGTCCATCCATGTTGCTGCAAGTGGCATTATTTCATTCTTTTTTACGGCTAATATTCCATTGTATATATGTACCACATCTTCTTTATCCATTCATCTGTCAATGAACATTTAGGTTGCTTCCATGTCTTGGCTATTGTAAACAGTGTTGCAATGAACATTGGGGTGCATGTATCTTTTCAAATTAATTTTTCTCTGGATATATGCCCAATAGTAGGATTGCAGGATCATATGGTAATTCTATTTTTGTTTTTTTAAGGAACCTCCATACTGTTCTCCATAGTGGCTATACCAATTTACTTTCCCACCAAGAGTGTAGGAGGGTTCCTTTTTCTCCACACCCTCTCCAGCATGTATTATTTGTAGACTTTTTGATTATGGCCATTCTGAGTGGTGTGAGGTGATACCTCACTGCAGTTTTGATTTGCATTTCTCTAGTAATTAGCCAGGTTGAGCATCTTTTCATATGCCTGTTGGAATTATTTCTTTCCAATTCTTTAAGTGTTTATTTCTTTTTCTTATCATATTTAACTGGCTATATCCTTCAAAAATGTGTTGAATAACAGACAATCTTGTCTTATTGCTGACTTTAAAGGAAACCACCATTATGTGCACTGTTGTTTCTAGAAATTTGTAGATTTTTTTTTTATCAGGTTAAGGAAGTCTGCTTCAATTCAGAGTGTGTTGAAAATATTAATCTAGATGGATGTGATATGTTGTCAACTGCTGTTTTCCAAATCTATTGAAATGAGCATGTTTTTCCTCCCTTCATGAGTTAATGTGGTAAATTACATTAATGAATTTATTAATACTAAATTTCACTTGCATTCCTGGAAGAAACCCAATTTGGCTACTCTATATTATTGTATTTATAAATAGCTAGATTTGGTTTGTTATTATTTTAAAATTTTAGTCTTATGTTTACAAGTGAGAATGATCTATAAATTTTCTTTTTTGTACTGTCTTTGTCTGATTTTGTTTCCTGGCCTCACTTCTATTGATAGAATTCAAAATAAAGATCTGTGCCCTCAGATAAAAACTTGGCATGCTGTATATTTAACTTATTAATTGCTGTTGAGTCTTCTATCCCCACCACCAATGCTTAAGAGAATGCAAAAACCTCTTCAAGAATAAAAATTGTGCTTTGCTCAGAGATGTAAATCTATTGCTCAGTAGATGAGTACTCAATAAAATTTTATTGGATTAACAAAAGATTCATAATTTTAGTTGGGGGTTATATTCTCTTATTCTATTTTCCTTGATGATTTACATAATGGTGAGGTGATTCAATGCAGTTATTCACTGAAAACTATTTAGTTAATGCCTACAATGTGTTCTGATTACAAATTCTATATAATTTATTAAGACCATCTTTATTGATTAATGCATGATCACTGTTTATAAATTTTCCACATGATCTTGACAAGAATGTGTATTTTTTCATTGCTGGACACAGGAATCTACTAGTTTAGGCTTCAAATTAGTTCAATCCTCAATTACTAAGGTTTTTCTTATTTATTTGTTCATTTCTGGACTGCCTGTTTGATCAATTACTAATGAGATATTATTAAAGTCACCTATATTGATGGTGGATTTGTCAATTTCTCCTTCCGGTTCTGTCAAATTTTGCTCTGTACTTCTGAATCTATAAGATGCATATAAGTTTAGAATTGTATCTTTTATCATTATGTAATGCACCTCTGTATCCCTAATAAAACTTTTTAAAGTCTATTTTACCTCATATTAATATAGCTTAAGCCAGCTTTCTTACATTTTCAAACTTTGTGTGTTTGCGTTTTAGGTACATATCTCACAGTCTAGAATCAGTATCATACTAAGCCATATTCAAGCCTGATCCACCAAAATATGTACTCCTATATACACTTATAAAATATCCTCCCACAGTTGGAACCAAGTGGTCTGAGAGCACACATTGTATGATTTCTTTTAAGTTTGTTCAGGTGCGTTTTATGGCCCAGAATGTGGTTAATCTAGTGAATGTTCCAAGTGAGCTTGAGAAGAATGCATATTCTGCAATTGTTGGACAAAGTAATCTACAGGTGTTCAGTTATATATCCAGTTGATTGAAAGTGTTGTTGAATTCAACTATGCCCTTACAGATTTTCTGCCTACTGGATCTGCCCATTTCTGAGAGAGGGGTGCTGAAGACCCTAACTATGACAGTGACTTCATCTATTGGTACTTCTTCTTCTATCAGCTTCTGCCTTGTGTACTTTGATGCTCTGTTGTTAGGCACAAGCACATTAAGGATTGTTATGTCTCCTTGTAGACTTGACCCTTTTACCACTATGTAATACCCCATCTTATCACTAATAATTTTCCTTGCTCTTAACTGTGCTCTGTCTGAAATTAATATTTCAGTATTTACTCTAGTGTTCTTTTGATTAGTGTTAACATGATATATCTTTCTCCATTCCTTTACTTTTAATCTATATGTGTCTTTATATTTAATGTGGGTTTCTTGTAGACAACATATAGCTGTGTCATGTTTTTGATCCTCTCTGACAAACTCTTTTAATTGATGTTTAGGTCATTGATGTTTAAAGTAATTACTGACATATTTGGAGTAATGCCTATTGTATCTGTTACTTTTTTCTATTCATTGCCCTCATTTTTGATTCTATTTTTATCTTCCACTCTTTCTGCCTTTTGTTGTTTTAATTGTGGATTTGATGTGATTCCATTTGCTCTCTTTTCTAAGCATATCAATTATCCTTTTTTTTTTTTTTACTTTTTAAAAAAGTGGATGTCCTAGAGTTTGTATTATACATTTCCAACTAATTTACAATAATTTACAACTAATCTAAGTCCACTTTCAAATAACACTACACCACTTCATGGGTAGAATAAGTACTTTAACAAAACAAAGCACCCCTAGATCCTCTCTTTTGTCCCTTGTATCATTGTTGCCACTTGATTCGCTAATACATAAGTTATAATCATCAAGTATGGAGTTGGCCAAAAAGTTCATTCAGGTTTTCCATCTTACTGAAAAATCCGAACGAACTTTTTGGCCAATCCAATATATTGTGCAATTATTATTTTAAACAAATTGTTATCTTTTAGATCAATTAAAATAAGAAAATCAAATGTTTTATTTTATCTTCACTTATTTCATCTCTAAGTCACTTCCTTTCTTTATGTAGATCCAAGCTTCTGATCTATATCATTCTCCTTCTCTCTGAAGAACTTCTTTGTTCTCTGAAGAAATCTCTGAAGAATTTCTTGCAAACAAGTCTACTGACAACAAATTCCCTCAATTTTGTTTGAGAAAGTTTTCACTTCTCCTTCACTTTTGAAGGATAATTTTGCAAGTTACAGAATTCTAGGTTGGTGGGTTGTGTCTCTCAACACTTGAAATATTTAATTTTCCTTGTGTGCATGGTTTCTGACATGTCAGAAGTAATTCTTATCTTTGTTCCTCTATAGGTTAGGTTTTTTTTGTTTTTTCTTTCTGGTTTCTTTTCAGATTTTTTCTTTATCTTTGATTTCCTGTGGTTTGAATATGATATACCTGGGTGTAAATTTTTGGAATTTATTTTGCTTGGTGTTCTCAGGCTTTCGGGATTAGTGGTTTGGTGTCTGACATTCATTTGGGAAATTCTCAGTCATTATTGCTTCTTCTTTTCCATTTCTTTCTTCTCTTTCTAGTATTTCCATTATGCATATATTATATCTTTTGTAACTGTCCCACAGTTCTTGGATATTCTTTTTTTTTAATCATTTTTCTATTTGCTATTCAGTTTTGGAAGTTTCTACTGACATATCCTCAAGCTCAGAGATTTTTTCTTCAGCCATGTCCAGTCTACTAATGAATCCATCAAAGACATCCTTCATTCCTGTTATAGTGTTTTTGATCTCTAGCATTTTTCTTTTTTTTTTTTTTTTAGAATTTCCATCATTCTGCTTACATTACCCATCTGTTCTTGTATATTATATCATTTTCCCATTAGAACCTGTAGCATATTAATTATAGTTGTTTTAACTTTCCAATCTGATAATTCCAACATTTCTACTATATCTGAATCTGGATCTGAAGTTTGCTCTGTCTCTTTAAACTGTACTTTTTGTCTTTTAGTACGCCTTTTAATTTTTTTTTGAAAACTGCACATTATGTACTGGATTAAAGGAACTCCATAAAAATAGGCCTTTAGTGATGTGGTCTAAGGTGTGGGGTGTGGGGAAGTGTTCAACAGCCTTATAATTAGGTCTCAGGCTTTTAATGAGTGTGCAACAGTCCCTCAGTCTGACCCCTTAGACACAGCAGGATGACTAGAGGGGGCTGGAGTCGAATATTTTCCTTTCCCTTAATTGTATTTTAATGTCCATTTTAGGCGTATCTTGCTATTTTATACACTCCACCATCTGTAATGCTATTATTAATAGAGTTTACATTTATTATTAAATATATCATTATTAAACAATGTTATTATTTAATACAGCTTATATATATTTACTGGTTCACTTGCTTATAATTCCTTCTTGCATATCAGGCCTTTTTTTCTGAAATCATTATATTTCTTTATGAAGTATAGCCTTTAAAAATTCTTTTAGTGAATCTACTGGTGGTAAAGTTGATAAATTTTGGTTAGACAAAAATGTATTTTTTCTCCCTTGTTGTTAATTGATAGTTTAGCTACAAATACAATTCTAGGTTTGTTGGTTACTTTCTCTTTGCAATTCAGAGGTATTGTACTATTCCACTGTCTTCTGGCTTCTACTGTGGATTGAGATATCCAATGTCACAGTTTCTTATAAATTCAGATCTATAAATAATTTATCTTTTTCTCTGGTTACTTTTTAGTATCTACTCTTGGTCTTTGATGATCATCAGATTCATTATATCTTACCTATGTATTTTTTTCATAGTCTACTTAGGATTCAGAAGAATCATGCCATTCCTTAGCTTTGGACAATTATTTACCCTTATCCCCTAAAATATCATATTTCTTCATTTGTATATGTTCATCATCTCTATTTACTTCTTCTATAAAGCTGTCACAATCTATCCCCTTGATCCTAACCTCTTTTTCACGTTTTAAACTTGCATTTTAAAGACATTTATGTATATACCTATCTCAGGGAAACAAGTATAAGTGTTTTTCAAAGATTAATAATATCATCCACGTGTCACATAGGAAATGAAATTCTTGACCTTGACTCACTAAATGTACATCTAATGGAGATTCTATAATACAAACTGCCAGAATGCTAGTTACATGAAAATGAATTAATTCATTAGTGTTACAAAACTATTGTATAAAATGAAATACATTTAGAGTAAAACATTTCTGTGAGCAAACAGAAAACATAAGTAGTCATAAAGCTCGATGTGTAATAAAAATATGACACAAGTTAGTCATGATGACTCATACTTCTGGACTTCAGTGCTCTAAAGGAATACACTCTCTCAAATAACAGGAAATATTCATTTACATAAAAAGCAATGTAGAGTGTGACGCTGGCACCACTCAAATTATTGAATGGTAGGAAAGTTTATTATATAAAATGCTTTAAGCTGGCTCTGCTATTTATAATACTAACAAAAATGCATACTGATGGTTTGATTTTAGTTAAAATTCATAAAATCCATGATTAATGTTATAAAAGGGTCACAAATCAGAGCCACAGAATAAGGGAAGTATTCATGGTTCCTAATAAATTGCTCTGTGAATGCTTGACCACCCCTGCAGACAATGATGTCACACGATGATGAAAGACTAGTTAAGCAGCCAACAAAGTGCCAGTGCTTGGCAGAGGCAGTGGTCAGCGCATCATTCTTGGCCCAGAGCCCTTGAAAGGTGCATGCAGCTATTAAAATGAAAAATTCTAAGGATGCAAGTTTCAACGGATAACACTTTTCTTAAAGCTAGATTCTAACAATACTTGAACTCTTAGAACAGGTAAAGAAAGTACCAGACAGGAGGAGAAAAGAAGTAAGACCTATATTGTAGCTATACCACCATGTTAGTTGACATAGACTAGTTAGTTCCATACACAAGCTTCCAATTTCTAGGTTGTATTCTGCCCCTATGATCTTAACACATATTTTTTGATAGTTATAATGGACTTCCTGAGCAGGTGAACCAGAGGTACTTTATTACAATAAAGCTAATAATACGACTAGTTAGGAAATGATCCATAAAGTACAAAGGAGTTGTGGGGATGGGATGTAGAAGCTGTCAACGACAAATTGGCACTTGCCGTGGGCACTGGCCATCTACCTTCACAAGGATTAAATTATGTGCTGCTGCAGCTGCTGACTTTCAACACCCCCTGAAAGGAGTTCAGGTGGAGAGCAGCAGTGAGGCCCTCTGTGCTCTGGGAAAAACGGGTAGAACAGGTCTTCAGATAGATATTTTCAGGAGCCAATTTTATGAGCCCAATTCTTGTATCTCCTCATATCTAGAAAAGCACTAAAATCCTTCACGGTGCTGTCTGCTCCCCGTGACTAGCAGAGACCTTCTGTAAAAAAATATGTGCTTGACTGCACGTATTCTCACTTTAGCAAAATCGCATATATACTGACCTTCTCCCCTACCTCTTTGGAGCAGTTTCTCAGAGCTACCTGAAATGCTGTCTCCCAGGCTGCAGTCCTCATTTTGCCCCAAATAAAACTTAACTCACAACTCTCATGTTGTGCATTTTTTAAGTCGACAAAGCCTATGTACCAAAATAACACATACTGAATAACTCCATGATATGACATTTTAGAACAGGCAAAATTAATCTACAGTGACATTGAACAGATTGGTGGTTTCCTGGGATTGAGGTTTGGGGGGAGACATTGACTACGAAGGAGCACAAAAGAGTGGGGAGAGGAAAACATTCTGTATCTTGATCATGGTGGTTATTGCACGAGGGGACACATTTGCCAAAACTCATCAAACTATACATTTTTTAAATGTGTATATTCTATTGTACGCAAATTATACTTCAAGAAAGTTGATTTAAAAAGAAAAAACAGTAGTTCTGCAAGATGTTCCCATGAGTCATATTTGGTAAAGGGGACAAGAAATCTCTTTGTATTATTTCTTACACTAGTATATGAATTTACAATTATCTCAAAAAATTATTTAAGCTAAAAATACATATAAGTGAAAATAATTGTCCAAATAAAATAAAATTACTCATTTTAAAACAGTATCAACAATCATATGATCCATGCAAGTTCAATGCCATGTAATCCTGAAACCTACTTTAAAACATTCAACTCAGCTTAAAAGTTTTTGAATAGTATCCAGTCTGTTGGGATTTGTTTTTCCATAGATTAATCCTAAAATGGACCAGTAAATTAATTACTCACTGCTTCAGTCATTTGGAGGGAAGAAATGTGACAGTATGCAAAAATTATTCTCTATTAATGAAATATGCCATTCTTATTTATTGCATACATAATACATTAAAGTCAAAGCCTTAAGATTGCCAATACCATACCAAAATATGTCAGAGTTCCCAATCCAACAGCACTGAGGAGAGTCAGTAAGCCTCCCGAAGATAAATGCTTTAGGTTTCACAAAAAGTTTAAGAAAAAGTAAGTGTGGCTTTAAGTTCATCTTAGAATCAGTGGTGTTTTTGGTAATAGATTTTCTTGAGTTGTTTTTGGTTATTTGTTAGTTTTATAATTTTATGAATGGACAAAATAAATAGGAGCTATGAAATAGACTGCCAATCCAGCTATACCCAAAATAATTAATCATGTATTCTGGCTACTCATGGAAGTCTCAATATTAGTGCGTTTTTGTACTTTAGGGTTCAGAAGCGTAAAAGTGTCTGAAGACAGGTAGTTAACATGAATGAGGTCACCTAGATATAAAGCTAAGGACAGTAGTAAATTTAGCAGCAACTGAAGAGTGATAATGCTCTGAAGATGGTAATTGCTACCCTGAGTTAGCCAACTGTTGCCATGGGGAACATGGGCATAGTATTGGACTACTTTCTAATTAAGAGAACTCAGAGATGTAACCAAAAAAAAGAAAGAAAGAAAAGTGAAAACTTTTGTTGGAAATTAAAAAAGAAAACTATTTAAACACTGTTCCCACCTGAGGACCACCAGTTCCTAACATCAACTTTATAAACAACTAAAGAATGTTTCATACAGAAAATTCTCTAGAATGGCTACATACATGAACTTGCTTCTGAATTCACCATTCCATTCCTTTCCCCCGACTTCATTCATTTTCACTTCCACTAAAAACACTTTCTCATAGGACTGACAATTGCCCAGAACTGGCATATTCTCAAGTCTTACGTTTTCATCTGTTTACCAAATGGCTGTAATATAATTCACAAAAGCCCTGTTTATTGAGTAATATTATTAATGGCTAGCATAATACTGTGAAATTGAAGACATTCTTTTTGGATTATGTCCAGATCTTTAAAAAGAACACTGGTTCCAATAGGATATGGATGGCTTATACCAAAACTTATTATTTTAAAAAGTGGAACAACGTGAAAAGCATTTGAATAAATATATTTTCAAATTATTTTAAGACAACTTTTTCAGATACCTAAGTCCCACATGTATTAAAATATCTAGAATGATAACAAAAGAGAAGCTCATGCTATGAATGCTTTATAAAATCATTTTTTATTTTCATCACACCGTTGAAAATATCCTAAGACTGAGAAATCATTCAACTTAACAGTCTATTTATTTTTTCCCTTCAGCTGCATTTGCCAAACTTTGGTAAGTGAATGATACTTGTTGCTTTTTTATTTATGGCTACATTCATGAATTATCAAAATATGACAGGAGGAAAATAACAGAAAAGTCAACTTTGAAACTTTTTGTTTTCAAAAGGCACTTAGTGTCGAAACAAGAAGCATTAAAACATATTCTCAACCTAAATTATAGTTAACTATTTCACTAGTTCATAATCCAACAGTCACCACCTGAGACCAAGTCTGAAAATCCCAACTTGACTTCTGAAACCAATCATAAGCCGTGATTCATTTAATGGCTCTATTTTTAAGGGGAAGCATGAAATCACACAAGAATCATAAAATATCAATCACTTAACTGTGAGCGGTTAAAGAGAGAGAAAAGGGAAAAAATGGAATGAGGCATGAAGAGGAAGAGAGATGGGGGTGAGGGCGGAGGAGAGGAACTAACTAGCCAAAATAAAGCAAGAGAAGCTCAGAAAACAACATATCAAATGAATGTGTTAACCAGTCCTCAGTTTGCATTTACTAGACAGATTCAGATCAAAGTGCCCTATTCAATTCATCCCAGAGCATTTTTTAATTAGGTAATTCGTAGGTTTGGAGAGGAAGGGTGAGGTTAATGAAAGAAATCACTGACTGCCAGGAAAGAAGTGTCTATCTTAAAGGATTAAAAGGAGAAGACACTAAGAAAAACTGAATAAATGTCACTTTAAAATCAAGAACAAATCAAAATCCCCAAAATTTAAACACACAATTATGGCTGAATAAAGAGTGAGTCAATCAAGTTAATCCAATTAATTTCCTTTCTGCGACAATATGATAAGCCATACAATGAAACATTAACATCAATGCTTTTTCAAAAGATTTGTTTTCATGATATACTAATCAAATCAAACTCAAAGCCTCCAGTGTTAGATATCCAAAAAATGTAGAAGATTCCTTCTTTCAGAGGGATTATCAACTAATGGAGAAGACTAAATGCATAAATAAAAAGATCAGCAGTATAAAGCAATGATCTGGAGAAAAAGTTCAAAGGGGCCTCTGAATTAGAACATGAAAGTTTTGGTTTGAGCACATAGAAAGGTGGCTGTAACCAAATCAAAGACCATGAGTTGAAACTGAAGATCAGCACTACATCCTAAATGTGCCAGAGGAAGCCTGCATTTTAGATAATATTCTTGCCATTGATCTATATGCACTAATGTTGTAGTCAAAAACAAATTGGATTAGGTTAAGAATCTCAGAAGACAGAAATGGAGTTTGCCAAATCCTTTACAGATGGTTTTTAAAGAACAAGATATTCCATGAAATTCTAAAACAAACTACACAGAGAAGTGAAGTGACTAACTAAACACAAGTCAGGGAAAGATCTAGAAGGCAGGTAAGCTCACAAGTCATACAGGAGTCAAAAGACAGTGCTATTATTTTAAAAGCTAAAATACACTAACATATAATCCCATATTTATGTAACAAAAGATACAGATACAACCATTCCATACTCTTGTCAATGCAGAATTGCTTTTTAGAATGACAACTACATAATGTAACTCATTGTATTTACAACTTTAATTTAATATACATATGGCCAAATTATCCTCCAAAATTTTTGTACCAATTGGTAGTTCTGTCAATGATATATTAAAAGTTCACATTCTCACAAATCTAAATGTTACCAGTTTTGAAACTTTTTGCTAATTTGATAGGTTAAAAACAATATTTTATTATAATTTGCAGTTTTCTAATTAAAACTGAGGTTGGGTAACCTTTCATGTGTTTGTTGAAAATTGTCAGTTCTTCTTTGTAAACTACTTGTTAACATATTTGCTCCTTATTATTATTATTAATTATTTTTCTAATTATTCTTAAAGTGTTCTTTGTATATTAGGGTTTGTGACATAATAAAATATATTATATTTTTGGGATCTGGCACACAGCTCCTAAAACTCTTGTAATTTCCTAACTGATAAGAATGATAGGGACATATTTTGTTATAATATCTGGTTTCTGTCCCCAGTTCCTAAAATAGCTCCAGAACAAAAAGGTAAAATAGCATCTTTTTTTATTCGTAACAAGTCCCTTTCAACCCCACCTGAGTTTATTTTAATGAGGTGATTCTTGGAAACACCCTAAGGACAGGGGCTGGTTGCCAGGGTTAGAGGGTTGGAACTTTCAGCCCCATATCTGGATCTCCAGGGAGGGAGAGGGGCTAGAGGTCAAGTTCAATCACCAATGGCCAATGATTTAATCAATCATGCATAATGAAGCTTCCATAAGAACTCTGGCTGAAGAGGTTCAGAGAGTCCACAGATTGATAAATACATTGAGGTGCTGGGAGGGCGGCATGGTCAGAGAGGACAGGGAAGCTCTGTGCCCCTTCCTCCTTACCTTCCCTATGCATCCCTTCCATCTGGGCTGTTCTTGCATTGCATCCTTTTATAATAAATGGTCATCTAATAAGTAAAGTATTTACTTGAGTTTTGTGAGCCATTCTAGTAAATTATCAAACCAAAAAGCGGGTGGGGGAACTCCCAATTTGCAGCTAAGTCAGACCGAAGTCGTAGTTAACCTGGGGACCCACTACTTGCAGCTGGCATCTAAAGTGAGAGCTCTCTTGTGGGACTGACCTCTAAACCCATGGGGTCTGTGATAATTCCAGTTAGTGTCAGAATTGAATTAAATTGTAGGACACCCAGTTGGTGTCCACAGAGAAGTGGATTGCTTTGTGTAGAAAAACCCCATGCATCTGGTGTCAGAAGTGTAAGCAGTAGTTGTAGAAGAACAGTGTGTTTTGCCTTTTTAGAGGGCTCTCAAATCTTTATCTGTTAATATGATGTAAGTATTTTCTATCAGCCCCATCACTTATCATTACACTATAGTTATTTTAGTCCTTACACTATCAAGAATTTTAAATATTTATATGACAAAATATATCACTATTTTTTCATGACTCCTGATAGGCTTCTTTGTTTTTTGTGTATTTCATATGCTACACTTATCTAGACCCCCCACCTGAGATTTATAAATACCGTTCTAATCGTTATTTTAATAAATTTACAGTTATTTTTACACTTAATTCTTTAAGCGCCTAGATTTTTGTACATGCCATGAGGTAGGCCTCGAACTTTATTTTCTTACAAGTTGGCAGCCAATTGCTTCAAACACCATTTACTGAAGACTCCATACTCTTAACTTTTATTTTTGGTATGATTGTTACTGCTGCTGCAACCCTCTTTCATATGAGCTATTACTGATGTTTATGCTGAATATTTCTAACAAATCTCTCTCAAATTTTTTTCATTTACCTCTTATTCCTAAAGATGTAGCTAAATTTCCACTTCAACTATGAAACTTACCCTGCTGATCATAGACAAGCTAAAATAATGTAATTTCTAAGTAATTTTACTGTAGATTTTCAAATTAACTACTTAAAATTCCTGATATCAGTAATGAATTAAACTTGATTGATGCAAGTACATAAAGATCTCTCTATATACCTTTGCACAAATTTACCCTTTAGGTGTTGTAATGTGACCCTTTTTTTTTTAGTGCCATCTATTCAGATACCTTAAAAATTGTTTCATAAAATATGATAAACATGATAATGCTGATGAAACAAAGATGAAAAAAGAAAGGAAAAAGAAAGTCTCTGGGTTTAGTATTGGTTGTTATTTCTCCCTTAGAGTATTTTTAAATGAAATTTTCAAATTTATTGATGGCTTTAATTTTTCTCTATGAAAAAGTTTTCTGAAATAATTAACATTTTAAGTTCATATCAATTTACTTTTATTCATACCCAGAAATTAGACCAAATCAAGTTTAAGAAATTTATATTCAACATCCCACCCCCTCTTTTTTGAGATTTCCATGCATAAACAGAGAACTCACATGAAGTCCTTCAGTGAAACTTTCCCGAGAGCAGAGGCATCTATAGGGCTGGCTTCTCGTGTCACAGTTATCAGCATGACCACAGCACTGACATCTGTGAACATGAGCGTCAGACAACTCCTTAGAAACACCAGTTCAATCATGAATATATTTAAAGACCTACATATATATATATATCCACTATGTGAATTCAACAAGGGAGACAAATGTGTTAATCAACACAAAAATTAGTTTCTCTTTAATCATGTGTATATTCATAACAGTTTTAAATTAACTTAAGTACGGGAAGGATCGTCATTAATATCCAAACCACATTGACCGTGAAGGTAATTTTCAAGCCCATCTTGGGTTGTTTACACCTATATTAACCATGTGACAAACCTGCCAAGAAAAGGCATTTACTGAAACTATTGAAAACATAGTTAAGACTAGACAGTTCAGAATAAACTGGAAAATAAAGTTAACAAATTTCAATTTTTTCCCCAAAATTAGATGGTGAAAATTTAATAGTATTATTTTTTCACTGTGCTATGACTTAACAAATAACACTTACATGTTGATATTCTGATCTGTTTTGAAAGATGTTCTTTATTCACAAGATATATCATTCTTCTAGCACAAACCAATTTTAAATATTGTCTATATATGCACAATTTCCATACTAGGGAGTATGCTGCCTCCTAGTTCTCCAGCTATTCGTTTGTTTAAATTTGTTCTCAATTAGATCAGATATCTATAAATTACTTAGAGTATATGAGATTTTTCCTTTAAAGGAAAACAGATATTCCTCATAAAACTTTGAATTGTGGACTCAGGGAGACCAAGCCCAGCACTTATAAACTAGCTGGTACTATAGTTGTAACTCTAAATCTAGCTCCTGCTCGTTGATTTCAAGAATACTTGAAAATTATATTCCAGAACAAACTAAGCAAAATATTTGGTAAATATTTTCTAAATTGGATTCATAGTATCATAACTTCTAAACCAAACAGCTTTTGAAAATTGATTTTATAACAATGTGATATTATGTACAGCAAAGACTCGCATACAAATCTCCCCACAAAATCTTAAGAGTAGGAAACCAATTCAATACATGAAGATTAGAATCTGGCTTGCTCTAAAATGTTAGTTAATGTATTTTAAAATAAGTATGACAAAAGTCTAATTAGAAACAATATTCATAATGAAAAGCACACTCGAAACCTTGGTCATGAACACTACCTTCCAGTGATGGTGATTTCATTGACCCCGTAGTATCTGTGTCTGGGGCTGACAGAAGTCTCAGTGGTATGATACTGTCCATGGAAATGAAGTCGTACTTGTGTGGCCTTTACAAACTCTTGAAGAGATGGGGTATTATAGAAATTATTGTATCCAGGACGATGATTTGGTCCAGGTGTTACGATGCTAAAGGTGACATTACCACGGGAATATGGAGTAAAACTGTTGATGAAATTTGAAATCATAAGATATTCATATTTTTGACAAAACAAAAATCACAACACAATATTAATAATAGCTTAAATTCTTCATGCTGGGAGAACAAACATATTCCATATATTTCATATACAAACAATATAAGAGCATTACAGAAAAATATAGTAAAACATTTCCTTGAGGACATAATAAAAATTCTATTAATATAGATAACTTGGTAGACAATCTGGAAATCAATTTTAAAGCACAAGTGAGACTGTAAGCAAGAGATACTCTAAAGTTTTACAAGAATTTTAAACATTGTTTAAAACTCAATTTAGTGAGGAGTCCTAGAAAAATCTGCCCTAAGAAAGTTGGTGGTAGAAGGAAGTCTCTACCAACCTGGTTAGCTTACATGTAGGTTACTACTGCTCATTAGTCTCTTAAAATTAACTCCTAAATACATTCAAAGACAATCATTTAAAAATATTCATACTTGGGAAGTTGAAGACAGTTGACAGAATCAGAATTTTGTAATTCTCCATTGTTTTTCATTCCGAAAGTGCTGCAATTTCTAGCAAAATACTGCCAATCTTCCCAGTCTAGGCTGTTGTCTTTCTTCCTTTGAATCCTTATTGCTGTTGGTTGTGGACTAGAGAACTGAATGATGATGTAAAACACCTGAAAATGGATGTTAATTATTGTCACTGAAGTTTTAAGTTTGACGCATCAGTATAAATCATGGAATTGTTAGATTCAAATATAATAGCTTACTTCTTTATGATGATAATTACCAAATATTTATTAGATATCCAGAAATTTCATAGCCATATAGTAAAGGCCACACATTCTATAATTGCATATATGTCCCTCTTCTCAAGAATTTTATAAATTAAGGTGGAAATTAATATTAAGTTTGTTATAAAGATGAAAAAAGAACATTACTTATATGAAATAATTGTTATATATTTCTTCTTAAGTAGTAATTTAAAATAAGGACCTCAGTTTTTATTAATATGTGCTACTTAATATTGAAAAGATGTTTCAATATTTCATATAGTTTTGACACAAACCTCTAATTTTTCTCTAAAAAATTAGGTCCTACATACCTTCTTTGAAATATTTTTATTTCATACATTATAATAAACTACTTTAGTAAGGTAATGGTCAATTGCCTAACTCAGTTTTCACTTTATAGTTGAATTGTGTCCCCAAATAGATGTGTTCAAGTACTAACTCTTGGTACTTGTGAATGTGACCTTATTTGAAAATGGGGTCTTTGCAGATGTAATTAAGTTAAGGGTCTCAAGGGGAGATAATACTGGATGTAGGATGGTGTTCATGAGAGAAGAAAGAGAAAGAATTGACATACACCCAGAAACAAGGAAGAAGGCCATGAAAAAAGAAAGTAGAGATTGGAGT
The DNA here is from genome assembly GCF_009873245.2 of Balaenoptera musculus. NCBI lineage: Eukaryota > Metazoa > Chordata > Mammalia > Artiodactyla > Balaenopteridae > Balaenoptera > Balaenoptera musculus. The sequence goes on along the minus strand of NC_045785.1, from coordinate 169,911,218 downwards.
TACACTGCCATGAACCAAGTAATGCCAGGAGCCACCAGAACCTGGAAAAGGCAAAGAAGGATTCTTCCCTAGGGTCTTTAGAGGGAGCATGGCCCTGTCAACACCTTGATTTCATACTACTGATATTCAGAACTATAAGAAATTTCTGTTGTGTCAAGCCATTCACTCTATGGTCATCTGTTGAAGCCACCGCAGGAAACTAACACACATCCCACTGTTTCAAATTACCTGATACTGCCCATTTTCCAAATCTATTGAAATAGTCACTCCTTGATTAAGCTGGGTCATGCTTGTAAACACATGGGAAAGCCACGAAGTACCAATATTGTTATCATTGACAAAAGAAAGAGGATGGGCTTCAGGATTCAGCCGTAACACCCTATTATTGCTTGTGTCTTCTGCATCATTAGGAACACAGTACCGCTGTTCCAAACGAGGAACCCGAGGGTGGCTGCCAGGGCAACGGCAATGTGACTGGGTATGCAATCTGGGCAGATCTCCAGAGAAAACTTCCTGAATCTCTCTGTGGGAGTCAAGAAGCAGACGGTAAGGACCAATAGCTCAACAGTGACAGATCTTCTAAGAGGTGTTACCAATGACTATCACTATTTTGTTTTGATTTGCAGCCATTTAGCTTTAATAATTTTCTAAACAGAAGATAAAATCAAAGTCATTCCTGACCAAATAAACATACTCATTCTCAGAAAATGGATGTCAAAAACATCGGTACATTTTTTTAAATGAGGCATAGGTGATTTACAATGTTGTGTTAATTTCTGCTGTACAGCAAAGTGATTCAGCTATACATACATTCTTTTTTATATTCTTTTCCATTATGGTTTATCACAGGATATTGAATATAGTTCCCTGTGCTATATAGCAGGACCTTGTTGTTTATACATTCTAAATATACTAGTTTTCATCTGCTAATCCAAAACTCCCACTCCATCCCTCCCCCACCCCGCTTGGCAACCACAAGTCTATTCTTTGTGTAAAAACAGTACTTTCTTAAGTGTTAACGTTGTACATCAAGAAGCATGAACAAGTTCTTGACTGCTTATCAAGATATTTATTAAGATATAGTATTTTACTGGGCCTATTTGTAATAAAAAGAAAGGCAACATTAACTTAGGTTGTTAAGCTGACTTACCACTGAGAGTGAACAATAACGTATTGAAAATAATGAGAGTTATAGATAGGGTCTCTCATTTATCCATGGGAAAGAAGTAAGAAAATAAGTATCATTTTATCTGCTGCTGTTTTAGGCAAAAGGACTGAGGCCAAGACCATTTGTCAATGGTTTCCTGTGACTCATCAGTACAGATTCTGGCACCCTAAGATGCTTCAATGGCTTCAGATCATATGGTCGCTGCCAACAGTCAAAGAAGAACGCCAGTTTCAGGCAGATATATTTAATTTTTCCATTAAGGGCAATATACTGATCTAGAGCAGAATCAGTCATTCTATTTATAGGCATTCTTCCACATAGCACCTTTCCAGACATTTCAGGTAGGCCAACACCAGTAACCCAGGTCTAAGTAAAGAGACTAGACTTCTCTCCAACCCCACTGAAGGCAATGGAGGAGGTAAGAAGATTTTTCATTCACTAAATCGCATAAAGGCACACCTTCTTCTTTAAATCTCATTCATAGTTTTCAATTGATATCACATGTTGCATGGGGCCAAAAGTGACCATCCAGTGAGACCTTTATCTCAGGGAAATCTTTATTTGCAATGCTGCTCATCAGAACTTTAGACAAAGGTGATTTAAAACATGGTGAGGCTAGTGGCAGTAAATCTCCCCAAGACTGTGTTTCAGTGGTATAGCATCCTATATTTAGGCATCTCTGGATTATATAGACTAATAAAAAAATGTGTATATTGCTAATGGACATACCACTGACCACTGCAGCACCACAAGAGCAATGCTTTTCAACTTTACAAGAGCTAGTCCTGTCATTTGGAAATTCACCATACTAATCTACATTTCCCTTAAAGAAATAGGAATAAACATTCTTCTTTTTGAATTGAATAAGAGCAACTCCTCCATACAACAATTTACTATTATATCATCAAATCATAACTTGGGAAACAAACTTCAGAGGATGTCTCAGGCAGAATTTCACTTGAACTTTCTGAACAGAATGGATGCCTACATGTCTTGAAAAATGCCTAAGAAAGATTTCCCACCTATTCTCAAGATGAGGAAATACTTCATTAAATATAGTCCAAGTCTACATAATTATTTGTTCACTGGAAATAGAAATATATAATAATACTTCAAATTACTCACTCTTCTTGTCTCCAAGTCAAATAGCCCAGTCTCTTGAGATTTTTCCATATATCAAAATAATTAATCATTTCCATTGTGCTACATTCTCTAGCATTTACAAATTCAGCAAAGCAATTTTAAAAGGCAGATATAGAAGTTTCTTCTTTTAATTTGAATTTTATTTTATTTATTTATTTATTTATTTTTATACAGCAGGTTCTTATTAATTATCTATTTTATACATATTAGTGTATATATGTCAATCTCAATATCCCAGTTCATCCCACCACCACCCTTCCACCCCGCTTTCCCCCCTTGGTGTCCATATGTTTGTTCTCTACATCTGTGTCTCTATTTCTGCCTTGCAAACTGGTTCATCTGTACCATTTTTCTAGATTCCACATATATGCGTTAATATATGATATTTGTTTTTCTCTTTCTGACATACTTCACTCTGTATGAAACTTAAAAGCTTTTGCACAGCAAAGGAAACTATAAACAAGATGAAAAGACAACCTGCAGAATGGAAGAAAATATTTGCAAATGAATCAATGGACAAAGGATTGATCTCCAAAATATATAAACAGCCCATGCAGCTCAATATTAAAAGAAACAAACAACCCAATCAAAAAATGGGCAGAAGACCTAAATAGACATTTCTCCAAAGAACACATACAGATGGCCAAGAGGCACATGAAAAGCTGCTCAACATCACTAATTAATAGAGAAATGCAAATCAAAACTACAATGAGGTATCACCTCACACCAGTTAGAAAGGGCCTCATCAGAAAATCTACAAACAACAAATGCTGGAGAGGGAGTGGAGAAAAGGGAATACTCTTGCACTGCTGGTAGGAATGTAAATTGATACAGCCACTATGGAGAACAGTATGGAGGTTACCTAAAAAACTAAAAATAGAATTACCATATGACCCAGCCATCCCACTACTGGGCATATACCCAGAGAAAACCATAATTCAAAAAGACACATGCACCCCAATGTTCACTGCAGCACTATTTACAATAGCCAGGTCATGGAAGAAACCTAAATGCCCATCAGCAGACGAATGGATAAAGATGTGGTATATATATACAATGGAATATTACTCAGCCATAAAAAGGTCATTTGTAGAGATGTGGATGGACCTAGAGATTATCATACAGAGTGAAGTATAGCAGTTTCTTAAGTATCAGAAACAACTTCATACAGAACATTTAAACAAATGTATCCAAAATTCTATAATACAACTTGTTCAAAAGTCTAGTTTTCTTAGAAGAAATCCTTTGTACAGAATTTGATCAATTTTATATTATGAGGAGTTACCCAATAGAGTAGCACTAGTGAATAACAACCATAGACTAAGCCACGACAAACACTGTAAACATTAATTAGATGATGTTTCCCAAATACTGTAAAGATGGAAAATGCTGTAATCTTCATGACACACTTACTTAAATGAATTCATCATTTATCCTTACACTTCAGGTATAAAGTTTTACGATCTGCTTACCTGTTTGTAAGCGCCACCTGGTATAATCGAAAATCTTGCATTCTTCCAACAAATTGCTCTAAACCTGCAAAATACATATATGTATATAATATGAGAAGTCTCAGTTTACCAAGCAATGGCTGACAAATGTTCAAGTGAAATTCTTTTAAAGCTATGAAACTTTTTTATTATATTAGTTTCAGGTATACAGCATTATAATTCACCATCTGTATATATATATCATTATAATTCACCATCTGTCTCAGTTTACCAAGCAATGGCTGACAAATGTTCAAGTGAAATTCTTTTAAAGCTATGAAACTTTTTTATTATATTAGTTTCAGGTATACAGCATTATAATTCACCATCTGTATACAGTACAAAGTGGTCACAACCACAAGTCTAGTTACCATCCATCACCATATGAGTTGACACACTTCATCAGTTTCACCCACTCCTAACCACCTTCCCCTCTGGTAACCACTAAACTGTTCTCTGTATTGATGGGTTTGTTTGTTTTTATTTGTGCATTTGTTTTGGTTTTTTTAGATTCCACATATGAGTGAAATTATACAGCATTTGTCTTTCTCCTTCTGACTTATTTCACTTAGCATAATACCATCAAGGCTCATCCTTGTTGCCACAAGGATGGATTTCATTCTTTTTTATGGCTGAGTAGTATTCCATTTTATATATATATGTATGTATATGTGTGTGTGTGTGTATATATATATATATATATATATATATATATATAGACATCTCTTGAATATATAGACTAATAAAAAGAATGTCACACACACACCCCACATCTTCTTTATCCATTCATCAATTGATGGAATCAGGTACATAGGTCGTTTCCATATCTTGGTTATTGTAAATAATGTTACAGAGAACATAGGGGCACACACATCTTTTCAAATTAGTGTTTTCATTATCTTCAAATAATACTTAGAAGTGGAATAGCTGGGTCATATGGTAATTCTAGTCTTAATTTTTTGAGGAATCTCCATACTGATTTCCATAGTGGTTGAACCAAGTTACAATCTCACCAACCCAGAAAAAGGTTCCCTTTTCTCCTCCTCCTCTCCACAGTGTTTATTTCCTATCCTTTTGATAATAGCCATTCTAACATGTATGAGGTGATATCTCATTACGGTTTTGTTTTGCATTTCCCTAATAATTAGTGATGTTGAACATCATTTCATGTGCCTGTTGGCCATCTGTATGTCTTTGGGAAAATGTCTATTCATATCCACTACCTACTTTTTAATTGGGTTGTTCATTCTTTTGTTGTTGTATGAGTTCTTTATATATTTTGGATATTAACCCCTTATCAGATATATCATTTGCAAATATCTCCTCCCATTCAGTAGGCTGCATTTTCGTTTTGATGATGGTTTCCTTCACTGTGCATAAGCTTTTTAATTTGATGTAGCCCCATTTGCTTATTTTTGCTTTTGTTTCCCTTGACTTTGGAGTCAGATCCACAAAAACATTGCTAAATCGGATGTCAGCGAGGTTACTGCCTATGTTTTTTCTAGGAATATTATGGTGTCTTTAATCCATTTTGAGTTAATTTTGTGTATGGCATAAGATAGTCATCTAGTTTCATCATTTTACATGTTCAATTCTCCCAACTGGAAAGAGACTATCCTTTCTCTTGTATGTTCTTTCTCCTTTGTTGGAGATTAATTGTCCACATACATGTGGGTTTATTCTTGTGCTCTCAGTTCTGTCCCATTGATCTGTGTATTTGTTTTTGTGCCAACACCATACAGTTTTGATTAATATAGCTTTGTAGTAGAGTTTGAAATCAGGGAGAATGGTACTTCCAGCTTTGTTCTTCTTTCTCAAGATTATTTTGGCAATTCAGGATCTCTGTGGTTTCCTACAACTTTTAGAATTATTTGGCCTAGTTCTGTGAAATATGCCCTTGGAGTTTTGAAAGGAATTGCATTGAACTTATAGATTGTTTTGGATAATATGGACATTTTAGGATTATCAGTTCTTCCAATCTATGAATAAGAAATATCTTTCCATTTATTTGTGTCTTCAATTTCATTCATCAGTGTCCTATGTACAGTTTTCAGTGTACAGGTCTTTCACCTCCTTGGTTAAATTTATTCCTTTTTTAAAAAAATATTTATTTATTTATGGCTGCACTGGGTCTTCATTGCTGTGCACAGGCTTTCTCTAATTGTGGTGAGTGGGGGCTACTCTTCATTGTGGTGCATAGGCTTTTCATTGCAGTGGCTTCTCTTATTGCAGAGCACGGGCTCCAGGTGTGTGGGCTTCAGTAGTTGTGGTACACGGGCTCAGTAGTTGTGGCGCACGGGCCCAGTTGCTCCGCACCATGTGGGATCTTCCTGGACCAGGGATCGAACCCATGTCCCCTGCATTGGCAGGTGGATTCTTATCCACTGCACCACCAAGGAAGTCCCTATTCCTTTTTTCAATGCAACTGTAAATCTGATTGTTTTCTTAATTTCTCTTTCTCATGGTTCATTATTTGTGCATAGAAATGCAACAGATTTTTGTATATTGATTTTATATCTTGCAACTTACCTTACTTATTAGTTCTAACAGGTTTTGGGGGGAGTCTTTAGGGTTTTCTATATCATGTCATTTGCAAATAGGAACAGTTTTCCTTCTTTCTTTCTGATTTGGATTCCTTTTGTTTCTTATTTCTTGCTAATTGCTGTGGATAGGAATTCCAATACAATGTTGAATAGAAGTGGTGAGAGGGCATCCTTGTCTTATTCCTGATCTTACAGGAAAAGCCTTCATATTTTTCACCATTGTTAGCTGTGGGTTTGTCATACATGGCCTTTATTATGCTGAGATATACTCCCTGTATACCCACTTTGCTGAGAGTTTTTGTCATAAATTAATGTTGAATTTTGTCAAATGCTTTTTCTATATCTATTGAGATGATCATATGACTTTTATCCTTCATTTTGCTGATGTGATTTATCACCTCAATTGATTTGTGCATATTGAACCATCCTTACATCCTTAGAATAAATCCCACTTGATCATGGTGTATGATCCTTTTAATGTCTTGTTGGATTCAGTTTGCTAATATTTTGTTCAGGATTTTTGCCTCCATGTTCATCAAAGAAGAGTTTGAGAAGACTAGGTATTAAATCTTCTTTGAATGCTTTGTAGAATTCACCAGTGAAGTCATCTGGTCCTGGGCTTATTTGTTGACCTTTTTTTTTTTTACTGTTTCAATCTCCTTACTAGTAATTGGTCTATAGGTTAGAAAACTTTTATGTTTGTATCACAATCCTTTCAAATTCTTACAGACCCTTATATATTTTTCTAATTACAAGTGAATAACAATAATAATCATAGTTATCTCTATATACATTATAGGACTTAAGTCAGAGTTAATATTTTGGCCAGCCTATTTACTGACCCAACTTATGATCTCTATCCAGAATACCTTCCCCAAATCAAATTTCTCTGTAGTTTATAAACCTATAAATCTATCATCTCATCAGCCCTAAATGTGATTGTCATCTGTTTCGCATCCTGATTTTCAGAGCATTCACATTACCAAGAACAAGACTCCCCACTTTTCCATCCCACCTGTTCTATCCCCAAGCTCCAGGGCATCAGCTTGGGTCTTCTCCAAACTAAGATGAATGCCTCATCTAGAAAATCTCCAGTAAGTGAGGATAAATTGAAAACCTCCTATTCATGAGTTCTGAGTTATTCACATGTATCAGTGGCATCCTAGCTCAGTCTCCAAATTCCATCACCTCATGAGAATTTTTCTAAGACAAGTCATGTTCAGAGCCCAATCTGCTTTGAATTAGGTGACTTTTCAAGATGTGGGTATATATCAACTTTAAACCACATATTATTTTATTAATTCACCAAATATTTATTTAGGATGTACTAACAGATAAGCCCAGGGAGAGTAGGAACAGAAAAATGTAAGAAAGCTAAGGTATTTTTGTTTTTAATAATGAGAAAAACAATGAAAATGGTAAAATTCTACCTAGAGTTTAAATCATGGGGACACAAAAACGATATGATCTAAAGTATAATGCTAGTTCAGTAACTGTGTTTTTTAAATTAAACTCGGAGCAATGGCCAATCACCAAATGACTATTTCCTTAAATGTGTTTTTTTTAACAATTCTATTTTTTAATTTTATCTTAATAATAGAGTTTTAAGGAATGTTTGATCTATCTTTGCTGCAGTTTTTTGGTGGTGCTTCGGAGGAACCTGGGGCAGAGTGAGGTCATGGCAGATGAATAAAAGATGTAGAGTAGAATTAGCACACCAAATAGTCTGAGATGCTGATCTCAGAAGCAGCAGGAGATGAATGAGCAAAGAAAGATGGGACTCAGCGGCATAAAAAGAGTAAGTGTCTATGTGTGAGTTTGTGTGAGTGTGTATTTTATCTTCCTTCTTATAATTATATTAAAGGCTGTAGTTAAGAAACTAACAATATTTCATATATGAATATTTCTTCATGAATCTAAAGTTTTCCAATTGATACATTCTAAGAAAAAGTATATCTGTAGGGCCCCTCTCCACTTCTCTGCCTCAGTTTTCCACACACCCCACAACCCAAAGCCCAAAGAAAACAATGCTCGATGCAGCCTTATGCTCTGACTTTCCTGTTAGGAAAGTTCCTCTACCTTTTGTCTAGAAATAGGCAATTGAGGCAAGTGCAAACTAATTATTACTTAAAGCAGTGTTATGAAGAAATAACAACAATAAACAAACAAAAACCCCACTCTATTAAAATGTCATAGAAATCTTTAGATTTCCAACACAAATTGCTTTAAAATTTATAATTAGTGAAAAGAATAAAGAAAACATTATGCACAGTTCATTTGACAAATTGGCCATCCAGGAAATTTGGTAAATTGCCCTGGATCAAAGAGCTGAAGCTAAGCAAGGTAGGAAATGATATAATGAAGGATACACCTTTCTTTGACATAGAGGTAAGACAGGAAGAACAGGTGTGAATACATTTAAGTCATTGTGGTTTTGTTTGAAGAGTAGGGAAGACAAACAGGAAAATCACTCCTTATGGTATGAATTTTCTTTCTGAGGAAGAGGTAATGTCTGCCTGGAATGAAGGAAGTTGGATCTGTCCCCTATTTATTTCTTCACCTTCACCTACCCCACTCACACCCAGCCCTTCTCCCCCAGAATCCTTCATACGCCATATGGTGCAGGTCTACAGACTACCTGTAGTACTCCACAAGGACCAAGGTCTCTCAGCCCTAAGGTTTTGCACATGATTTTGCCTCTACTTCCAATGTTCGCACTCTATCCCAGCCCTTAATTTCTCAGCTTTGAAATATTTCCCGTGGGAAACTTTCTGTGGCCCAGCAGGATCCTATATGTTCCTGTAGCACTCTGCACTTCTGATTCTGTTCTACAAATGCCTATTTACTTCTCTACCATGCTTATGAAATGTAAAAGTCTTCCTTAGAAAGACACACAAGGTAATAACTGGTCTTATCTGCTGTTCTATCCCTAGCTCATAGCCAAGTTTCCTGGCAAAGGGTAAACTGTTCAAAAATTATTTACTAATGAAGGGAAAATGAAGGAGGGAAGCGAGGAGGAATAGCGGTATTTATACCTGTAATAAAAATGTATAATGAACGCTATAAAAAATGAGTGAGAAGGTTGACCAGGGAAAAATACATGGATCCTCAAGAAGTATTTTGAGGGCCATCTGAAATCAGAGACTGTAACTTTGCAATGGCACGAAAGCTAAGTGATTTCCCCAAACATGCTGACAACTCAAGAGAAATATCAAATGATTAGAGGTAGCCAGCGTTGAGGGTTTTCAGGTACAGTATATCAAACAAGGAGAACAGGAAGGTAAGATTCCAGTAATACAGAAGAAATAATGCACCAAAGTACTTAAGAGAACAGGAAAGTGAAACAGGGTGAGAGGTAATAGACCAGAGAAAAGAGAGGAGTCAAGGTAGTGGGCCTCGGATTAAGTAAAAGAAGAGTGCAGTAGAAGTGAGGAAGCAGGCTATTTGAAACAATCATAGTATTCACTATAGTGCTGCCTGGGGACACAATAAACACTGGTGCTGCTTTTGGCAGCATTGACGAATGAAGCAACAGGAAGTTTCCCATCATACTCGAAGCATGCTATGCCATCAAGAAACACTCCCCAAATAAAAAAATATGGTTATAGGTTGAATGGTGCCCTTCCCAAATTACATGCTGAAGTCTTATCCCCCAGTACCTAGGAACATGACCTTCTTTGGAAACAGGGTCTTTGCAGATATCATCAAGGTGATGTCATTAGGGTGGGCCCTAATCTGACTAATGTCCTTACAAGAAGAGGAAAATACTATGTAAAAACACATTCACACAGGGAGAAGGCCATGTGACAACAAAGGCAGGGATTAGAGTGACACAGCTAAAGAACGTGGAATACCAAGGACTGGCAGCCACCACCAGAAGTTAATTAAAGACACAGAAGGATTCGTCCCTCGAGGTTTCAGAGAGAACATGGCCCTGTTAACACCTTGATTTTGGACTTACAGCCTCTAGAACTGTGAGACAATAAATTTCTATTGTTATAAACCACCCAATTTGTGGTATTTTGTTATGGAGGCCCAGGAAACCAATTTAATCATCATTTCCTATGGCTGTTAACATAATGAGTTACCAAAGAGAAAAAAATAGTGGCAACATGTATTCCACGTTATCTAATTTGTCTTCGCAGTATAAAAAAAAGTCTGAAACGTTATATATACAACCTCTAGGGAATATTTTAATTCAAAGTACCCAGAAAATACAGATCACAACGAATAAGGGATAATGACTTCTGGTTTTGAAAGCCCTAATATAACTGAAGGCAAAATTGTTGAACACTGTGATTTTGTCAAAGGCTGAATCACGTTGTTTTTTTTTTTTTTAATTAATTTTATTGGCGTATAGTTGATTTACAATGTTGTGTTAGTTTCTGCTGTTCAGCAAAATGAATCATCCATATGTATACATATATCCCCTCTTTTTTGGATTTCCTTCCCATTTAGGTAACCACAGAGCACTGAGTAGAGTTCCCTGTGCTATATAGTAGGTTCTCATTAGTTATCTAATTTATACTTAGTATCAATAGTGTATATATGTCAATCCCAATGTCCCAATTCCTCCCACCCCCCCTTACCCCCTTGGCATCCATACATTTGTTCTCTACATCTGTGTCTCTTATTACTGCTTTGCAAATATGATCATCTATACAATTTTTCTAGATTCCACATATATGTGTTAATATACAATATTTATTTTTCTCTTTCTGACTTACTTCACTCTGTATGAAAGTCTCTAGGTCCATCCATGTCTCTACAAATGACCGAATTTCATTCCTCTTTATGGCTGAGTAATATTCCATTGTATACATGTACCACATCTTTTTTTTTTTTTTTAATCTTTACTGGAGTATAATTGTTTTACAATGGTATGTTTGTTTCTGCTTTATAACAAAGTGAATCAGCTATACATATATATATAATCCCCATATCTCCTACCTCTTGCGTCTCCCTCCCACCCTCCCTATCCCACCCCTCTAGGTGGTCACAAAGCACTGAGCTGATCTCCATGTGCTATGCGGCTGCTTCCCACTAGCTATCTATTTTACATTTGGTAGTATATATAAGTCCATGCCACTCTCTCACTTCATCCCAGCTTACCCTTCCCCCTCCCCATGTCCTCAAGTCCATTCTCTACATCTGTGTCTTTATTCCTGTCCTGCCCCTAGATTCTTCAGAACGATTTTTTGTTTTTTGTTTTTGTTTTTTGGTTTTTAGATTCCATATATATGTGTTAGCATACGGCATTTGTTTTTCCCTTTCTGACTTACTTCACTCTGTATGACAGACTCTAGGTCCATCCACCTCACTACAAATAACTCAATTTTGTTTCCTTTTACGACTGAGTAATATTCCATTATATATATGTACCACATCTTCTGTATCCATTCATTGGTCGATGGACACTTATGTTGCTTCCATGTCCTGGCTATTGTAGATAGTGCTGCAATGAACATTGTGGTATATGACTCTTTTTGAATTATGCTGTTCTCAGGGTATATGCCCAGTAGTGTAATTGCTGGGTCGTATGGTAGTCTTACTTTTAGTTTTTTAAGGAACCTCCATACTGTTCTCCATAGTGGCTGTATCAATTTACATTCCCACCAACAGTGCAAGAGGGTTCCCTTTTCTCCACACCCTCTCCAGTATTTACTGTTTGTAGATATTTTGATGATGGCCACTCTGACTGGTGTGAGGTGATACCTCATTGTAGTCTTGATTTGCATTTCTCTAATGATTAGTGATGTTGAGCATCTTTTCATGTGTCTGTAGGCCATCTGTATATCTTCTTTGGAGAACTGTCTATTTAGGTCTTCTGCCCATTTTTGGATTGGGTTGTTTGCTTTTTTGATATTGAGCTGCATGAGCTGCTTGTAAATTTTGGAGATTAATCCTTTGTCAGTTGCTTCATTTGCAAATATTTTCTCCCATTCTGAGGATTGTCTTTTCATCTTGTTTATGGTTTCCTTTGCTGTGCAAAACCTTTTAAGTTTCATTAGGTTTCATTTATTTATTTTTGTTTTTATCTCCGTTTCTCTAGGAGGTGGGTCAAAAATGATCCTGCTGTGATTTATGTCATAGAGTGTTCTGCCTATGTTTTCCTCTAAGAGTTTGATAGTGTCTGGACTTACATTTAGGTCTTTAATCCATTTTGAGTTTATTTTTGTGTATGGTATTAGGGAGGGTTCTAATTTCATTCTTTTACATGTAGCTGTCCAGTTTTCCCAGCACCACTTATTGACGAGGCTGTCTTTTCTCCATTGTATATTCTTGCCTCCTTTATCAAAAATAAGGTGACCATACGTGCATGGGTTTATCTCTGGGCTTTCTATCCTGTTCCACTGATCTATATTTCTGTTTTTGTGCCAGTACCATACTGTCTTGATTACTCTAGTTTTGCAGTATAGTCTGAAGTCAGGGAGCCTGATTCCTCCAGCTCCGTTTTTCTTTCTCAAGATTGCTTTGGCTATTCGGAGTCTTTTGTGTTTCCATACAAACTGAAATTTTTTGTTCTAGTTCTGTGGAAAGTGCCATTGGTAGTTTGATAGGGATTGCACTGAATCTTTAGATTGCTTTGGGTAGTTTAGTCATTTTCACAATGTTGATTCTTCCAATCCAAGAACATGGTATATCTCTCCATCTGTTTGTATCATCTTTAATTTCTTTCAGCAGTGTCTTATAGTTTTCTGCATACAGGTCTTTTGTCTCCTTTGGGAGGTTTATGCCTAGGTATTTGAGTCTTTTTGTTGCAATGGTAAATGGGAGTGTTTCCTTAATTTCTTTTTCTGATTTTTCATCATTAGTGTATAGGAATGCAAGAGATTCCTGTGCATTAATTTTGTATCCTGCTATTTTACCAAATTCATTGATTAGCTCTAGTAGTTTTCTGGTAGCATCTTTAGAATTCTCTATGTATAGTATCATGTCATCTGCCAACAGTGACAGCTTTACTTCTTCTTTTCCAATTTGGATTCCTTTTATTTCTTTTTCTTATCTGATTGCTGTGGCTCAAAATTCTAAAACTATGTTGAATAATAGTGGTGAGAGTGGGCAACCTTCTCGTGTTCCTGATCTTAGTGGAAATGCTTTCATTTTTTCACCATTGAGAATGATGTTGGCTGTGGGTTTGTCATATATGGCCTTTTTTATGTTGAGGTAAGTTCCCTCTATGTCTATGTTCTGGAGGGTTTTTATCATAAATGGGTGTTGAATTTTGTCAAAAGCTTTCTCTGCATCTATTGAGATGATCATATGGTTTTTCTCCTTCAATTTTTTTTTTTTTTTTTTAAATAATTTCCTCCTCCTTTTAGCTACTTTTATTTTTATTTATTTATTTATTTTTGGTTGTGCTGGGTCTTCGGTTCGTGCGAGGGCTTTCTCTAGTTGCGGCAAGTGGGGGCCACTCTTCATCGCGGTGCGGGGACCGCTCTTCATCGCGGTCTCCTTCAATTTTTTAATATGGTGTATCACATTGATTGATTTGCGTATATTGAAGAATCCTTGCAATTTTGGGATAAACACCACTTGATCATGGTATATGATCATTTTAACGTGTTGTTGGATTCTGTTTGCTAGTATTTTGTTGAGGATTTTTGCATCTATGTTCATCAGTGATATTGGCCTGTAGTTTTCTTTCTTTGTGACATCTTTGTCTGGTTTTGGTAGCAGGGTGATGGTGGTCTCATAGAATGAGTTTGGGAGTGTTTCTCCCTCTGCTATAGTTTGGAAGAGTTTGAGAAGGATAGGTGTTAGCTCGTCTCTAAATGTTTTATAGTATTCACCTGTGAAGCCACCGGTCCTGGGCTTTTGTTTGTTGGATGATTTTTAATCACAGTCTCAATTTCAGTGCTTGTGATTGGTCTGTTTATATTTTCTATTTCTTCCTGGTTCAGTCTCAGAAGGTTGTGCTTTTCTGAGAATTTGTCCATTTCTTCCAGGTTGTCCATTTTATTGGCATATAGTTGCTTGTAGTAATCTCTCATGATCCTTTGTATTTCTGCAGTGTCATTTGTTACTTCTCCTTTTTCATTTCTAATTCTATTGATTTGAGTCTTCTCCCTTTTTTTCTTGATGAGTCTGGCTAATGGTTTATGAATTTTATCTTCTCAAAGAACCAGCTTTTAGTTTTATTGATCTTTGCTATTGTTTCCTTCATTTCTTTTTCATTTATTTCTGATCTGATCTTTATGATTTCTTTCCTTCTGCAATCTTTGGGGTTTTTTTGTTCTTCTTTCACTAATTGCTTTAGGTGTAAGGTTAGGTTGTTTATTTGAGATGTTTTTTGTTTCCTGAGGTAGGCTTGTATTGCTATAAACTTCCCTCTTAGAACTGCTTTTGCTGCATTCCACAAATTTTGGGTCATCGTGTTTTCATTGTCATTTGTTTCTAGGCATTTTTTGACTTCCTCTTTGATTTCTTCAGTGATCTCTTGGTTATTAAGTAATGTATTGTTTAGCCTCCATGTATTTGTATTTTTTACAGATTTTTTCCTGTAATTGATATCTAGTCTCATAGTGTACCACATCTTCTTTATCCATTCTTCTGTTGATGGACATTTAGGTTGCTTCCATGTCCTAGCTATTGTAAATAGTGCTGCAATGAACACTGGGGTGCATGTGTCTTTTTGAATTGTGGTGTTCTCTGGGTATATGCCCAGTAATGGGATTGCTGGGTCATTTGGTAATTCTATTTTTAGTTTTCTAAGGAACCTGCATACTGTTCTCCAAAGTGGCTGTGTCAATTTACATTCCCACCAACAGTGCATGAAGGTTCCCTTTTCTCCACACCCTCTCCAGCATTTATTGTTTGAAGATTTTTTGATGATGGTCATTCTGTCTGGTGTGAGGTTATACTGCATGGTAGTTTTGATTTGCCAATCTATGACAGAGGAGGCAAGAATATACAGTGGAGAAAAGACAGCCTCTTCAGTAAGTGGTGCCGGGAAAACTGGACAGCTACATGTAAAAGAATGAAATTAGAACCCTCCCTAACACCATACACAAAAATAAACCCAAAATGGGTTAAAGACCTAAATGTAAGGCCAGACACTATAAAACTCTTAGAGGAAAACATAGGCACACACTCTTTGACATAAATCACTTCAAGATCTTTTTTGACCTACCTCCTAGAGTAATGAGAATAAAAACAAAAACAAACAAATGGGACCTAATTAAACTTAAAAGCTTTTGTACAGGAAAGGTAACCATAAACAGATGAAAAGAGAACCCTCAGAATGGGAGAAAATATTTACAAATGAAGCAACTGACAAAGAATTAATCTCCAAAATATACAAACAGCTCATGCAGCTCAAAATCAAAAAAACAAACAACCCAATCAAAAAATGGGCAGAAGATCTAAATAGACGTTTCTCTAAAGAAGACATACACATGGCCAACAAACACATGAAAAGATGCTTAACATCACTAATTATTAGAGAAATGCAAATCAAAACAGAATCATGGCTTTAAATTATCAGGGTGGATTCATTCTTTTATGCATTCATTGACTCAACAAATGTTTACTGGGAACCATCTACATGCCAGGAACTTTCATGGGTTTCAGGAATACATCAGTTAACAAAACAGGCACAAAAAAAACTCAAACAAACTAACAAACAAACCAAAAAAAACTTGCTTTTATGGAGCTTGCATTCAGGCAACTAGATTAATATAATGAGTAATTTATGTAGTATATTAAAACAAGATAAATGCTATGAAAAATGGGGAAAATAAGAGCAGCTTGGAGAGCATGGCTGGACTTTAATTTGGATAGTATGTTAAAGAGAGGTCTCATTGAGAACACGGTATTGACAGTGGAAAGGGAACAATCATATATATAAATTGGGGCAAAATATTCCAGACAGGAGTCATTGAGTGCACAGACCTAAGGTAGTATGCTTGGCATATGAGAAGAACTGCAAGAAGCCAGTATCCTGGAGCAGAATAAGAGAAGTGAGGCTATTGGAAGATTAGGTCAGACAAGTAACTGGCTGCCGGGGATAGGGCAGTGGGGGTGGGGGTGGGGGAATTGGGTTCAAATTGTGAAAAGCCCTGTAGCCCATTGTAAGGACTTCAGTTTTTATTGTATATGAAAGAGGAAGTCACTGGAGAGTTCAGAGTAGAGAGTGACATGAACTCAGGTTTATTCCAAAGTGTTAAAAGTAGAATATAGGGGGCTTCCCTGGTGGCCCAGTGGTTAAGAATCCACCTGCCAATGCAGGGAACACGGGTTTGATCCCTGGTCCAGGAAGATCCCACATGCCACAGAGCAAATAAGCCTGTGTGCCACAACTACTGAGCCTGCACTCTAGAGCCCGTGAGCCACACCTACTGAGTCCATGTGCCACAACTACTGAAGCCCATGTACCTAGAGCCTGTACTCTGTAACAACAGAAGCCACCACAATGAGAAGCCCACGCACCGCAACGAAGAGTAGTCCCCGCTCGCAGCAACTAGAGAAAAGCCCTCGTGCAGCAATGAAGACCCAACGCAGCCAAAAAAAAAAAAAAAAAAAAAAAAATCAGTAGCCCTGAAAAAATTATATATATATAAAAAAAGTAGAATATAGGATGACAAGAGTAGAAGCAGTGAGACCAGTAAGGCTATTACAGTCATATTACAGTCATCCAAGAGAAAGACAATGGTAGTCAGACGAGGGTATAGAAGTGGAGGTGTACATCTCAATACTGATAAATTTGAATTCTCTTCCTATATTTTAGTAATAGTTAAAGAGAAGCTTTGCTGAAGAGGGATTATGAAATCTATTTTATCACCTATAAAATAAAGGGGCTAGGCTTTATGACCTTTAAAAACCATTTTAGTTTTAAATTTTGGAATCTGAACATAAAACAATCACATCTTCTACCACAGAATTCATATTTGAAGGGAATTTTTAAAGCTAAAAGTGTTCTCTAAAGACCTAGAGTTAATGTGAATCATCCACTCCAAACAGGAGAATTATGATTTGACTTTGGGGGAGAATATCATAAAATATTTCAAGGACATAGTCTTAAGAGTGAATTTTACTCATTCCTTTGCTAGTTGCCAACTTTTTGGCAACAGATATTCAGTGGAATAAACATTTCATAAAGAGATTCTTCTTTGAAAAATATTCATATGGTAAAGACAGGTCTAAACTATATAAATTGATCAAGTAAATAGATATGACTCATACCAGAAAGCCCTCATTGTTGTCTATTTAGAAAATATGTAATGACTGGTAAGAAGCAGTACAGCCACATTATGATTGGTGGCACAGCAAAATTAGTTAAATAGGAAAACTCTGAGTAAATAATCTAATATATAAATCAAGATGAAAACAGTTTCGCTATAAGGCTAATTTTTTAAAACGTCACAACAATTGGAAAAGAAGAAATAAAATTGCCTCTATTCATGAGTAATATAATTGTCTCCTAGGAAATCCCAGTGAATTTACACAAAAGCTACTAGAAGCAATAAAGAAATTTAGCAATTTTATGAGATACAACTTGAATGTATAAAAATTAATTCAAT
Source organism: Balaenoptera musculus (assembly GCF_009873245.2). Lineage (NCBI taxonomy): Eukaryota > Metazoa > Chordata > Mammalia > Artiodactyla > Balaenopteridae > Balaenoptera > Balaenoptera musculus. The sequence goes on along the minus strand of NC_045785.1, from coordinate 169,893,352 downwards.
TTCTATACACTAGTGATGAAACACTGGAAATGAAACTTTTTAAAGTAACATTTATATTAGCCCCAAAACATGAAATACTAGTTATAAATCTAATAAAGCATGGCAGTGTCTGTTGATAAAAGTGCAAGATAATGATTAAATAAATTACAGGATGTCATCAGGTATGGCAGAGTAAGAACAACTGAAAATTCTGCCATAAAAGCAATGATAACACTAGCAAAGAATGTCAAATCCAGTTTTCTAAAATGATGGAAATTGACCAAAGATTTGCAACAATCCAGGGAGTGTTTTCCCCCCCTATGGGTGAATAATAGTAAGAATATCATATTTTGTGGCATTTTAACTTTCTCTATTCCCATCTTCCTCTCTATCACTCAGCAGTTAATCTTGAAATTGGATATTCTACAATCACAGTGAAAAACAGCAGCCTAGCATCCACTGGAGGAATGAGAATGGGATTGGAGCTCTTTCAAAGCCCCAACCTCAGAAAACTGTCATTATTTAATCTGTCTAGCAGTACTCTAAAGTCCCCACAAGTATGGCTTGAACTGACTCAGAGTTTGCCCAGTCATTTCTTTAGGATGTTTGTTGAAAATAATCAGTGGCAACTGCTTAACATTACAGTTGCCTAAGGCAGCAATAACAGCTGGGGAAAACAACAAACAAACAAAAAAAGGTAAAAAAGGTAAAAGGAAAGCTGAGAAATGACATGTCCATAAGGGGCTTTGCAAAGCTCCAACATATTCCCAGAAATCTAGAAGGCCATGATCATGCAAAGGGGTGTGTGTACACACAGGGACATGTGCATTCCCAAGAGACATCTGAGAAGAACCTAAACCCTCACCTCCTTTTGACCTTGTGGTTCTGCACAAGCAGCAAATGGTGACTAAAGAAGAGTGCTCATCTGTCTGACTGAATGTTAAAGGTATGCTGCAACACACTAACAGAGCCCTCAAAAAAGGCTAAAAAAAGTTATTGGTTCTAGGAATTTATGAAATTCTCTGTTCCATTATTAGCTCAGCACTAAGCTAACTGGACAGTGATTTCAATGACCACACACGACAAAAATACATATTTTATGTAACTTGTTTAGGAAAGTCACTAAGCAAGCAAACAGCAGCAAAAAAAATCCTGAGGAGAAAAAGACTCTGATTTCTATATTTGCTCACTGTATTATTTAAAATGTCCAGTTTTCAACAAAAAATTATGACACATGCAAAGAAACAAGAAAGTATAGCCGATACACATTTGGGGGGAAGTGGCCATAGAAAATGGGCCAATTAAAATCCCATACATTAAACATACTAGATAAATACTTCAAATCAACTATTTAAATATGTTCAAAAAACTAAAGGAAACCATATCCAGAGAACTAAAGGAAAGTATGAGAATGATGCCTCAGCAAATAGAGAAGATGAGTAAAGAGACAGAAGTTATAAAACAAAGAATTCACTAAAGGAGCTCAACAACAGGTACAAATGGGTAGAAAAAAGAATCTTAAAGGTCAACTGAGGGCTTCCCTGGTGGCGCAGTGGTTGAGAGTCTGCCTGCCAGTGCGGGGGACGCAGGTTCGAGCCCTGGTCTGGGAGGATCCCACGTGCCGCGGAGCAACTAGGCCCATGAGCCACAATTACTGAGCTTGCGCGTCTGGAGCCTGTGCTCCACAACAAGAGAGGCCGCGACAGTGAAAGTCCCGCACACCGCGATGAAGAGTGGCCCCCGCTCGCCGCAACTAGAGAAAGCCCTCGCACAGAAACGAAGACCCAACACAGCCAAAAATAAATAAATAAATACATAAATTAAAAAAAAAAAAAGGTCAACTGAGATTATCTAGTCTGAAGAATAGAAAGAAAAAATACAAAGAACTAAACAGAACTTCATGGACCTGTGGGATCCCCATTAAGTTTACAAACATAAGCCTAATAGTGATCCCAGAGAAGAGGTAAAGAAAAGAGCAGGAAGAATATTTAAAAGAAATAATCACTAAACCTCCTCAAATTTGATGAAAACCATAATCTACACATCCAAGATACTCAATTAACTTCAAGAAGGATAAATTCAGAGATCTGTACCCAGGTATATCATAATCAAACTGCTGAAATAAAAAGAGAAAATTATGAAAGCGGCAAGAGAGAAATGATCCATCTCATACAATGAATCTTCAATAAGATTAACAACAGATTTCTCATCAGAAACCATGGCGGACAGAAGGTAGTGAGATGACTTATTTAAAGCACTGAAAGAAAAAAAGACTGTCAACAAAAATTCTCTTTCCTGTAAAACTATTCTTTAAAAATGCAGGACAAATTAAGACATTCCAAGGTAAACAAAAACTGAGAGAATTTATGACTTATAGACCTAATTTACAAGAAGTACTAAAGGAAGTCTTTAGGCTGAAATGAAAGAACACTAGACAAGAGTTCTAATGAACGTAGAGAAATAAAGAGCATTTTTAAAAGTAACTACATAATAAATATAAAAGATTATATAAATATTTCATTTATAATTCTTTTTTTCCTGATTAAAAAGAGAATTGAATAAAGCAATAATTATAAATCTGTGTTGATGGGCATCTAACAACACAATTTGAATGACAATAACAAGGGGGAGGAAAACAAACAAAATATAGGCACAGAGTTTTGTATACTATTGAAATTAAGTTGGTATTAATTCAAAATAGGTTATTATAAGTTAAGATGTAATTGTGATAACCTGAGAAACTACTAATAAAATAAAAACAAATATAGTAAAAGAAATGGCAAGGGGATTAAAATGGTACATTCAAAAACATTTATTTAACACAAAAGAAAAGAGTAACGGAGAAATAGAGGAACAAAAAAGGCATGAGACATAGAAAACAAACAGCAAAGTGACATTACAAAGGTAACTATCTTATCAGTAATTGCATTAAAAGTAAATGGTTTAAACACCCCAATAAAAAAATGAGATATTGGCAGAATGGAAAAACAAACCACAAATATGATTCAACTATATGTTTTCTACAAGACACAAGCTCAAAGAAACAAATAGTTTGAAAGCTAAAAAATAGCAAATATATATATATATATATAAATCACATAAACTATAACCAAACACATTCCCAATAACCAATAGGTGAAAGAGGAAATTACAAGAAAACCAGGAAATCCTTAAGACAAATAAAAATGAATATAAAACATATCAAACTTCATGAGTTTCAGGTAAAACACTGCTTAAAGGGAAATGTGTAACTATAATCATCTATATTAAAGAAGAAAGTTATCAAATCAATAGCCTAATCTTCTACCTTAAGAAACTAGAAAGAAGAAAGGAAACAAAATCCAAAGCAATCCAAAGCAATCCAAAGGAAGGAAGTTATAAAGATTAGACACAAATGAAATAAAGGGAAAACCAGCAAAATCAAAAATTGGTTTTTTGAAAAGGTCAACATATTTGACAAATCTTCAGCTAGACGGACAAAGAAAAAAGGAGAGAAGACTCAAATTAGTAATATCAGGAATGAAAGAGGGGACATTACAACTGACCTTACAGACATAAAAAGATTATAAGAGAATCCCATGAACAATTTATGCTAAAATTAGATAATCCAGATCAAACAGACCAATTTCTAGAAAGGTACAAACTACTGAAACTGACTCAAGAAGAAATAGGCATCATCACCAAAAAACTACCAGAGCTCATCAATGAATTCAGTAAAGAGGCAGGTTACAAAATTAATATACAGAAATCTGTTGCATTTCTATACACTAACAATGTTAAAATGACCATACTACCTAAACAATCTACAGATTCAATGCTATCCCTGTCAAAATACCAGTGGCATTTTTCACAGAAATAGAACAAATAATTCTAAAATTAGTATGGAAACACAAAAGACCCTGAATAGCTAAAACATTCTTGAGAAAGACCCAGAGGTGTCATGCTCCCTGATTTCAAACTATACTGCAAAGCTACAGTAACCAAAACAGTATAATACTGGCACAAAAACAGACACATAGATCAATGGAACAGCATAGAAAGCCCAGTGAATATGGACTTATATGGGCAATTACTCTATGAAAAAGGAGGAGGCAATAATATACAATGGGAAAAAGACAGTCTCTTCGACAAATGGTGTTGGGAAAACTGGACAGCTAGATGCAAAAGAATCAAAGTGGACTACTATCACATTACACACAAAAATAAATTCAAAATGGATTAAAGATTTAAATGTAAGACCTAAGACCACAAAGCTTCTAGAAGAAAACATAGGTATTTGCTCTTTGACACTGATCTTCATAATATGTTTTTGGATATGTCTCCTTGGGTAGGGGAAACAAAAGCAAAAATAAACAGGACTATATCAAACTAAAAAGTTTTTTCACAGAGCAGGAAACTATCAGTAAAACAAAAAGGCCACCTAGTGAATGGGAGAAGGTATTTGCAAATGATATATCTGATAAGTGGTTAATATCAAAAATATATAAAGAACTCATACAATTCAACAACAAAAGAACAAACAACCTGACTGAAAAATGGGCAGAGGATCTAAATAAACATTTTTCCAAGGAAGATACACATACACAGATGGCCAACGGGTAGATGAAAAGATGCTCAACATCACTAATCATCAGGGAAATGCAAATCAAAACCACAATGAGATATTACCTCACACCTGTCATAAAAACTATTATCAAAAAGGCAACAAATAACAAGTGTTGGCAAGGATGTGGAGAAAAGGAGAACCCATGTGCAGTGTTGGTGGGAATGTAAATTGGTGCAGCCACTATGGAAAACAGTATGGAGATTTCTCAAAAGATTAAAAATAGAACTACCATATGATCTAGCAATACCACTCCTCAGTATTTATCCAAAGAAGCATAAACACCAATTAGAAAAGATGTATGCACCTCTATATTCATTGTAGTGTTATTTACAATAGCCAAGATATGGAAGCAACCAAAGTGTGCATCAATAGACGAATGGATAAAGAATATGTGGTGTACACACACACACACAAATAAAATCCTGTCATTTGCAACGACATGGATGGACTTAGAGGGTATTACGCTTAGTGAAATAAGTCAGACAGAGAAAGGCTAATAATGTATGATATCACTTAAATGTGAAATCTAAAGAAACAAGTGAACAAACATAATAAAACATAAACAGAGTTATAGATACAGATAACAAATAGGGGTTTGCCAGTGGGGGGGGGCAGGAGGAGGAAAGAAATAGGTGAGGGAGATTAAGAGGTACAAAATTCCAGTTGCAAAATAAATGAGTCACAGGTATGAAATGTACAGTGTGGGGAATATAGTTAATAACTATGTAATATCTTTGCATGGTGACATATGGTAACCGATTTATTGTAGTGATCAGTTTGAAATACACAGAAATTTTGAATTAATATGCTGTGTAACGGGAACTAACATAGTGCTATAGGTCTATTATACTTCAAAAAAATAACAAACAAACTTACAGAAAAAGAGATCAGATTTGTGGTTACCAGAGGTGGAGATGGGGTGGAGGGAGGGGGAAGTGGATGCAGACAGTCAAAAAGTATGAACTTCCAGTTATAAGATAAATAAGTACTAGTGATGTAATGTACAACATTATAAATATAATTAACACTGCTGTATGTCATATACAAAAGCTGTTAAGAGAGTAAATCTCAAGAGTTCTCATCAGAAGAAAAAACTTTTTTTCTATTTCTTTACTTTTATACCTGTATGACATGATGGATGTTCACTAAAATTATTGTGATAATCACTTCATGATGTATGTAAATCAAATCATTATATTGTGTACCTTAAACTTATACAGTGCTGTATGTCTATTATATTTCAATAAAACTGGAAGAAGAAACAATAAAAACAAAGAAAATTGATAGTGAATGAAAAAAGAAGAAATAGACATTCTGGATAGAGTGATAATAAAAAAGAGATTAATTTAGTAAAAAAATTTTTTCCACAAAGAAAATCCAGGATCGATGTCTTCACTGAATTCTTATAAACATTTAAAAGAGGAACAATGTCAATCCTTCACAAACTCTTCCAAAAAACAGAAAAAGTAGAAACACTTCCCAAATAATTCTATGACGTTATCTTACCCTGATACCAAAACCAATAAAGACATTACAAGTAAAGAAAGTTACAGATCAAAAATATCTTCATAAAATGCCAGTAAACCAAATTTAACATCATAAATAAAGGATTATACACCACAAGCAATTGGGATTTATCCTAAAGATTCAAGGCGGGTTCAACATGTGAAAACCAAATAATGAACAATATGATAGAATAAAGGACAAAAACAAATGATCATCTCCATAGGTGCAGAAAAAAGCATTTGTCAAATTCCAACATTCTTTCATTATAAAAACAATAAACATTGAGAAAATAGAAATTCCTCACCTGAGAAAGAGAATTTATAAAAATCAACAGCTAACATCACACTTGAAGGCAAAACACTACTCTCCCTCTATGATCAGTAACAAGACACCAACATCCACGTTTACCACTTCTAGTAAATATTGTTCTGGAGGTACTAGCCAGGGCAATTAAGCAAGAAAAAGAAAAGGCTTCCAGATTAGAAAGGAAGAAGTAAAACAAATGTGTACAAGAAGAAACATACAATATGTTAACTATGAAATTTCCTAAATTATAAAGAAACAATTCTTAACATGGGAACAAATACATAATATATGCTTTTATTCACAAAATGGAATATTAATAGGGCAGCTAAAATGAATGAACCAGACCTCAAAATTTTAAATTCTCAAAAACTATTTTTATGAAAAAGCCAAGGTGAAAATACACTATAAAGCCATTTATGTAAATTTTAACAACATGAAGACAATAACATGTACATTATTTAAGTATACTTATATTAGGTTGAAATAGTTAATATCTGACTATTTTTAGTCTGTAAGAATGGCAATTTTATATGGTTCAACCTTATAATAAAGGTATAAAAAAGACATGAGAATGATAATTGTAAATAGAGAATAGGAGAGGGGGATCTTCAAGAATCTTTAAAAATTGTTTAAGCACATTTTGATATTTCAAGGTCATATATCTCCATTACCTGGAAAAAATGACTGATGTAAGGAAAAATTTCTAAATTATTTTAGAAAGTTAGATGTTACTAAAAATGCTCAAGTCAAATAAAAGGAAATAGCAACAAGTTATTAAGACTAGATCTGTCCTTGTGAATGAAAAAAAATTTTAGAATTGGAACTAGAAGTATAATGATTGGCATAGTTGCTTTTAAATAGAGGTACCCACCTACAGGCTAAAAGAATTAAAGATAATTACTGTAAATTTTTGAAAAAATTTCTGGTATAATATCAAACTGAGAATCTTCATTTTTTCATAATTTTTTCTAATTTTTTTATTTTTTTAACCTCTTTATTGGAGTATAATTGCTTTACAATGTTTTGTTAGTTTCTGCTGTATAATGAAGTGAATCAGCTATATGTATATATATGTCCCCATATCCCCTCCCTCTGCGCCTCCCTCCCACCCTCCCTATCCCACCCCTCTAGGTGGTCACAAAGCACCAAGCTGATCTCCCTGTGCTATGCAGCTGCTTCCCACTAGCTATCTATTTAACATTTGGTAGAGAATCTTCATTTTTGAAAATAATAAAGCTTAAAGACTGAGCATTTTGACAATACCATTAATAGACTGATATAGGTAAGAAACAAACTGCCAATGCGGTAGAAAAGAAAACAAATCTGTGTCCATTCCACAAAGACTTAGATAATGGCTTTTCCTCATTTCTATCAAAAGTTCAAATTGAAATTAAAATTATGCATGATGGGGTTAGGTTAATTATCTGATCTCTAGTCAGTGTGACACAAAAGAAAACATTTCACTCTGAAACAAATTACAAAAACAAATCATAAAAATCTAGAACTTCAAAATATGATGGCTCTAGAATGGAGAGTCAAAGGAGCTTGCTCATTTATTTTTTAATGCTCACAATGGTAAGGATTTTATGCCAGAAAATTTAGAATGTGTTTTCTGTTTTTGTTATTGTTAATGTTGTTTTTAGGTATCAATAGCAAAAAGATAAGAATACACTCCAGCTGTCATGGAACCATAAAAAGGAAAATAAAGTTCTAAATAACAGTATCGTTGCAGACAACAATAACAAAAAGCACAAGCATTCAATATAGTCATATACGATTAACACAGGCATTTTATACAATTACACAATACATACACTATTATAAAATTCCTTGAATTGAGGAAAGTCTGAAAACTCACCTCCAGAATCAGTAAAGATCAGTGAAAGGCAAGGTGTTATCCTGAAGAATTAACAGATGACCACAAAATACTCAAAAGTAATAATCAACCACTAGAGAACAGCAGCTTGTATTATGCCAACTGTAGCCAATTCCTTTCCTTCTCTTCAGACCCAGCCTTCTACAATATCTGCGCTCAAGGCCTTCTGTCCTTCATCATTCAGTCTCATTTTAAAATTATCTACAGTCCCTTTTCGACCATCATCATTAGACTGAAAGTGCACTCTTGACGGCCACCCTAGGTATCATTTTCAGTTTTATAACTTCTCATTCTCCTTGATATTCAGCTGCTTGATATTACTGAAGAACTTCGTGAAATTTTCAATATCTGTCTTCTAAATCCTAATCCTTCCAGGCCACATCTGTATCCCCTCAGCTGCTTCTCTTCCATATCTCCATTTCCCAACCTTCTATCTATAGCTCAATACTCTTTTTTCTACATTTCTTTCCTTTAAGAATTTCACCTGCTTCTAGAGCTTCAAAAATGACCTCTATGAGGAACATTCTTATCTGCATATCATTAGTCCTTAAATCAATTCTCAAATCCACTCTCTTGTCCCAAATGACCTTTTGCCATTTCCACTTGGATAATTCTTTACTATCTCAAATAAATAATTTAAAACTCATTCCCCTAAGCTTACTCTGTCCCCTCTTCCTTCTCTCTTCCCCTCTGCTCCATTAACCTTCTCCTCTTCTCCCTCCCTCTCTCCCCACCTCACAAGCATGCACGCACACAACCGCAACTTCCTTATTTCCCTCTATACTGGTATATCTAGGAAACATCTTTGACTCCTTCTTCTCCTTTAGACGCAATGGCTGCTCAACTACCTCTTTGTAACATTTTCTATTCTCACAAACCTAGTTCATAGGGTATCACTTCTGTAACATTGCCAAAGAGATGAGGCTGACAAACTGATTGAAGCTGTAAAGACTTGTACCCATTATATTCTATCTTTCAGATCCTGCCATCCATTCATGTATTCAGCAAATATTGAATAGCTACCGTGGGACAGGCAATCTTCTAGGCTCTTGGGATATATCAGTGAATAATGCAAACAAAAAAAAAATCTCTGCCTTCATAGGACTTATATTCTAGAGGGGTAAACAGATATACACAACAATAATAAGTAACGTATAATATGTGAAAACAGTAAGTGTTATAGAAAGAAAAACAATAGAGTGGCATAATGAGGGCCAGACATGGGGAGCTGGTGTTGGCAATTTTGAACAGGGTAGTAAGGAAGACTTCATTAAGAAGGTGATATCTGAGCAGACTTGAAGCAGGTAAGGTAGTCTGCCCTGTGGATATCAGAAGGTAAAATGGTTCCAACTGAAGGAAGGAATAGCCAGTGGCGCAAAGGCTCTAAGACAGAAACTGCCTCACAAAATCAAGAAACAGAAAAAGGCTAGTTTGGTTGAGACAAAGAGAGCAAAGAAAACAGTAATAAGAGATAAAGCCAGAGAGGCAACTGCAGTCAGTTCATGTAGGTCTTATAGGCCATTGTAAAAATGGTGGCTTTCAGGCTGGGGAGGCAGGGAAATAATAGAGCATTTTGAACAGAGAAGTAATATGATCTGACCCTTTTTTTTTTTTTAATTAATTAATTTATTTATTTATTTTGGGCTGTGTTGGGTCTTCGTTTCTGTGCCAGGGCTTTCTCTAGTTGCGGCGAGCGGGGGCCACTCTTCATCGTGGTGCGCAGGCCTCTCACTGTCGCGGCCTCTCTTGTTGCGGAGCACAGGCTCCAGACGCGCAGGCTCAGTAATTGTGGCTCACGGGCCCAGTTGCTCTGCGGCATGTGGGATCTTCCCAGACCAGGGCTCGAACCCGTGTCCCCTGTATTGGCAGGCGGATTCTCAACCACTGCACCACCAGGGAAGCCCCGATCTGACCCATTTTTAACAGAGAAACTCTGGCTTCTGTGTGGAGAATAAAGCGGAGGGCCAGAGTGCAAGCAGTTGAAAGACTGTGCAACAATCCAGTAAGAACAACAATCATGACTTGGATGGGAATGATTCTAGTGGAGGTGGTAAGAAGGAATCAAACTGGATATATTTTGAAAGTATGATCAGCAGAATTTTTTTCTGACACATGAGATATAAAATGTGAGAGAAAGAGAATTGGCAAGGATGATTCCAAATCTTTTGCCCTGAAGTAGTGGAAAAATAAAGTTGCCCTCACCTGAGATGGGGAAGGCTATGGGAGAAACTGTGTGAGTCAAAGAGAGAGGTCTAAAAACCAGGATTTCAATTTAGGAAAAAATAAGCTTAATTTTGAGGTATAAATTAAGCCTCCAAATGGAGATTTTGGATAGTCTGATGTATGTAGCATTCTGGAGTTTAGGAAAGAGTCTTATGGGGAGGGTGATGGGTAGATCCCAATTTGGAAGTCAAGTCATTCAGATGGTATTTAGAGCTATGAGACTAGAGGTGATCTTTAAGGGACTGAGTGTATATAGACTTGGAAACAAAGTCAAGGTGTAAGGCCTGGAACACCAATATTAATAAGTCAAGTAATAAAGAAAGAGGAACTAGGCAATCAAAGTGATAAGTAGCAACTAGAAATTCAAAGGCAAACCAGGAGATGATGCACTCTTAGATGCCAAGTGAAGAAAGTCTATCAAGGAGGAAGGAGTGATCTCAACTCTATTAAATGATGTTGATGGGTCACATAAATTATTGAAATTAACTGTTAGATTTATGAAATGAAGGTCAATTAGTTTAACTGTGGTGATGAGCTAAAGCCTGATAGTAGTCAGTAGAATTGGAAAAGAGGAATTCAAGACAACTATCACTGACAATAGTTTGGGGGAGTTTTGCTTAAAAAGAGGAGCAAGGAAATGCAACAGTGGGCCGGTGGAGGAAATCGGGGTCAAGAAAATGTTTTTAATGGAAGAATAACAACTTATCTTTGAAATGTTCCATTTATACAAGAAGACTTTACAATATAGGAGTAAGTGGGGAAAAGGCTGGGAAAATTTCCTGGATAAGATCGATTGTATGACAGAGGTGGGTAAATATAGCAGTGTGAATCTATAGACGTTCCTTTATGGTTTGTTTTCATTTTCATAGTGAAAGAGGAGGTAATATCAACTTAGAGGATAAGGAGTAAGTTTGAGAAGAGAACAAATTATGTACATAGTTGTCATAGGACAGGGAAACTGCATGGATGAGAGAAATATGGAATGATTTCAGGGCACATATGAGGTTTATGATCATAAACTTAAGGGAGACCAGGCATCCTGACTGGGTACATTTAACCAGTACTGTGGTGTTGCCAAGATAATACTAGAAAGAAAAAAAAAAAGCAGGAGAGTCACGGTGTGTGTAAGATAGTAATTATAATATTTGACCATGAAACTTAAGCTGACTAACAAGGGAATAATACACATCAAGGGAGTGGGGAACAGTGAAAAGTTGTTCAGATCAATTGATGGAAGGTCCCAGAGAGGTTGAAAGATGACCTGATTCAGGGTACCAGACAGTACAAGGTGATAAATACAAGTGTATATCAGACAGGAAAAGGAAATGCAAGAAGTTTATATGCTAGATGAAGTGATGAAAAGACTGCTTCTTGACAAAGGGAACTGCTAAGAGGCACTGAAATAAAAAATAAAAATATTTCTCAGTAGAAGTCACATGATCACTAGTAAGTTGAGATCGTCTAACAACGAAAGTTCAGAATCCTCAATAAGTTTCAGGTTTAAATACTGGCAGTGAATAGATTTCAGGCAAACCAAAGATAACTGATGTAAAATTGAAAAACAAACAGACGTAAGCTTAGGGCCCACAAAAGACAAAAATCTCCAGGAAAAATGAGAAGGTGTAACTATAAAGTCAATTCTCGAATTCTACTAAAATAATTTTTTGGGCTAAGTAATAGGTACCTTCCTTGGCCAAAATACCTGAGACCAGCAATAGTTAAGAACCAAGAGAGCTGCAGAGTTAAAGTACAGAGTTGGTCAAAGAAAGAAAATGTTATATCAAGTGTTACAATAATAGTTGGACTTTCACTTTGCTTCAGACGTAGAAAGTTGCAAGAGACCATCACTTTGCTATCAAACAACTAAAATAAGCCAGATAAGCTATAAAATCATTTTTAACCCATCAGAAAGTAGAGGACACAGAGAAATCCGAATAAATTAAATTCTAGAAAGTAACAAGCCTTTCATAGGAGAACTGAGACCCACATCTCCTCTCATCCCTAACAGAGAGGTGAGAAGTAGCAGAATCAGTTACAGAGTAAGAAGAAAGCAGCCCCACGTAGGCTGGGATGACAAATCCCAAAGAGCACCAACCACAGAGTCTGAGTCCGTCGTGATTCTAGCCTCAAATATCTGAAACCAGTGGTGAACTAAATTATATTAAAACTGAAATAAAGCTCACATCCAGGTCAACTTCAAATCAGTTTGATGCTGTTAGCCTCCCACTGTCCTCCTACCCTCCACTAGCACATATACTCTAGAGGCCTGATAGAACCAGCAGTGCTCTTTTCTCTGGAGGTCACTATTATTTACTTCTCTCTCTTCTATTCCCTTATACAAAATGTCTGGTACACAATAAAAACATTTTAAGACACATGAAACAGCAAGAAAATGTGGCCCATCATAAAAAAGGAAATAGTCAATAGACATGGCCCGGATGTTGGAATTATCAAATAGGGATTTGAAAATATCTATGGTAAAAATACTAAAAGATCTAGTGAAAATGGTGACAATACATGTGAAAAGATGGGGAAACAGGAGCAGAGAGATGGATCCTAAAAAAAGGAGCCAAATGGAAATACTGGAAACGAAAAATGTGTTATTAAAAAATGAAGAATTTTCTAGATAAGCTTAACGGCAGCCTAGATACACGAGAGAAAATAATCAGTGACTATCAAGACAAATCAATAGAAAGTATCCAAAGCGAAACACTAAGAATAAAAAAAGAGTAGGGAAAACAAAAACAAGCAAACAAATAAAAATCGTGCTCAAGGTCTGTGAGATACTATCTGTGCTCTAACATAAGTGTAATTGAAGTCCCAGAGTAAGAGGAGAAAGAATGTGGAATGAAAAAAAAAAAGGAAAAGAAAGAAAAGTTTAAAGAGATAATCATCAGAACTTCCAAAAGTAGTGAAAACATCAACTTATACATCCAAGAATCTGAGCAAACCTCAACCAGGATAAATACTATGAAAACTACATCCAGGCACAACTTAAACTATTAACATAAAAGAGAAAATTTTAAGCAACAAGAGAAAAATGGCATATACCTTACAAAGGAATATTGATATGAATGATGGCTGATTTCTCACCAGAAACAATGAAGGCAAGTAGACAATGAAACAACAATCTTTAAAGTGCTGCAAAAAATTACAATTAGCAATGTAGAATTCTACAGCCAGTGGAAATATCTTTCGAAAGCAAAGACAAATTAAGACATTTTTCATAAAAGCTGAGAGAATTTGTTTCCCACTGACTGAACTCTAAGCAACGAAAAAGGAAATTCTTCAAGCTAAAAGGAAATAACACCAGGTAGAATTCAGGATTTGCAAGAAACAATGAAGAGTACCAGAGAGGACTAATCTTTGAAGAGAGAAAGAAATTATTTCATGGGACTTTCCTACACAAAATACAACCGTTTTAAACATCTAGTACATCATTGCCCTAAATTGAACATTTTTTTCTTCCTCGCTCCAAGAAAATTTTGATTTTGAGCCAAAAAATTAAATGTAGTCCATGACCATTATTTTTAAATATTTAAATTTCAAAGTCAATAAACTTAATATCTAAATTATTATAACATTAATATTTATAATAGCAAAGTTTCATTGAGTACCAAACATGAACCAAGTATATATTATTCATAAGTTTTATACTTGCTTTGAAAACTTTATCTAAAACACATGTTACATATGAGGAAACAAATGAGGAAATTGGATTGAGAAGCTCAATTCTTTGCCAAAGTCATTGGCTTCTAAGAAGCACAGCCAGATTCAAACCAAAAACTGTCCGACTCTAAATTTCATGCCTTGTTTCTCAGGCACTAATTATTATAACAACAATAATTTCTACGTACAATGAGTTTAATATCCAGTGCATATTTGTATTTCTTCAACCCATGTTAAAGTTAGAGTATAGTGTACCTCACACTCATGCTTTTCTCATGTAATAACACATCATGAACCTGTTGCCAAGTCTCTACCAACAGACATTTTATTTCTCTTAATGGTACACACTTTTTCATTGTAAATATAAACTATCATCTGTTTAAGCAATTCCCTTTTGAAGTTTTTAACTGGTCCCAATTATTTGCCACTTTAAGTCACTCTACAATGAACATTTTTGTGTACATATTTAGGGCCTTGTTTAATTGTATTCTTGAGATATAGGCCCTGGAAGGAGAATACTTGGATGGCGTTACTTTCACATTTTTACTTTTCATAGCTTGCCAGGTTATCACAAACTCTTTCCAACACTAGCATTCTCTCTTTTTATTCCTTGCCAAACTGAGTACAAAATGATAAGCATTGTTTGAATTTTAAATTCTCATTTTATTAGTCAGATGTTTCAATATTTTTCCTTTAGTGTTTCTGGCCATGGTACCATGCTAATAAAAATCTTTCAATATGCCAGGATTATGGAAACATTTGCATTTACTGTCCTCTACTACCTCATGATTACACATTTCACATTTAAATTTTAATTCATCTGCAGTTTTTAGTTAATATGGTTGTAAGGTACACATTTAAATTATCTTTTTATTTTTGTACCATAGTGGGCCACTTGTCCTGAAAGCATTGCTAGATATCTCTTCTGCAATGCTCTGAAACACCAATTTCATCTTTAATTAAACTGCTCTATACCTTTATATACCTTGTTCCTATACTCTTCTTCCATTCCATTTACCTGTCTTAATCCATCAATTTCTATACATTTCTATTTCTTGCCTTTTTATCTAATTCCCCAAAAAAAAATTCTCTCAGAAAAATTTAGGCATAATCGCAGCTAAACTAAAAGGAAAGCTGACTTTCTATACCTTGCTGAAGTTAGAAATGTTAACCTTTGGGACACTAGTAGAAATAAAAGTAGTATTCCAACTCCAGAAAGAACAAGCAGGTGAATTAAGATACAACACACAGTAGAAAACATGAAGGGAAGGGAAGGGAAGCTGGCATTAGCTTCAGATGATTATCGTTTTGTTCCCTGTATATTCACTTTCACAGCTACACAACGAACATCCACTGATTTCTTAATGACCAACTACCTTCTTAAGAAAGTGCTACACACTTTTAAATGCATCATGTAGAGATGCCCACATTTAAAAGGAAATTAGAATTCTGTTGATAAATGAATTCAGAAATAGCTCGGGAAAGTTTTGATTCACATGATTTTGTATTTTTAAATCCACAATGTGGAGGGCTATTGTAGTTCATTATCACAGTGACATTAGAGATTGCTTACAATTACATGTCTGTTACCACAACTCCTCTAGGTTTTATGCCCAACTGGAGACATTGAAATAAACACAAAACTGGAAGAAAATATTCTAAAAAGAAACAGATACATATTGGTTGATATGGATGGTCTAAGGTGTTTCTATTTGTATATTTAAAAATCAGTCCAAGCAAATCAGAGTATCACGTTAATATGTACACATTATACGTATACATATCCCATTAGTATGGATACAGGGCTCAGGAAAAAGTATTCATCTGGTCCACTGATTAATTTCCTAGGGGAGGCAAAGACAAGGCTTGCAGCAACAGAAAGTGTCATTGGCAACATATTTTTCTAGAAAGTTATGCTAGTTAGAAATGAGACTCAAAGAAAAGGCTCTCTAGCAGCCAATACTCATGTGAAAAGTTGTTGCTTCCTGGGTACAGAACCAAAGAAACAAATTAAGCCTAACCAGACAAAGTAAGAAAAGCCATCTTGATTTCCTATAGGCCTTCGTTTGATATGCCTGTGTTTGAGGTAGTATCTGTTCAAAAGCAGAGACAGCCAGCCTGGTGCTGCACGAGAGCACCTTTAATTCAGCTCGCGGTAATCTCTTGCACAATTACCTCTCCTGAATGAAACCATCTTGGATGCGGACAAAAGTATGGAGGACAGGGACTTAATTTTTTGATTGAAAAAAGGAGCAAGTGAGAGAAAGAAAATGATTTATAATAAGTCCGTGGGAACATTCTGTACCTATCTCTTTTCTGATTAGAGAGGTGGCATGGAGCCTGGCTCATTAGGCAGAAGTAATGAGCCAGGCTATCTGCCATCTCTAATTAGAGAAAAGATACAGTAGGTACAACCGTACCTATAAATTGATGGGAAAAAAATAACAATTATTTTAAAATATTCTTTCCTCCTGTATTTCTCCGATGCTCAGAACTTAAGGAGAAAAACTGTAATAAAAACTAAGTAACATCGGAAATAAACCCTTTTCCAATGATGTGTTTTCCAATCAGAAGTTGAATCAATTTTTTTGCAGTTTAAAAACAAATATCATATTCAGTCCACACAGTCCTTTGGAAGCATTAATTCAACATCTAGTATACTGAAATAGAATAGGAGCAAATCATTTCAACCCCACAGTGCAGAGTGGACAATTTTATGGCACTGTCTACTACTGTGAGCAATATTTGGGGCAATAAAACACTTTTAGAGGTGTTAATGGGAGTTAAATATTGAAATAAGGCTCACAAGATGTAATGTGTTGTTAGGAATTTCTGCAGGCAGAGTACTTTATAGAAGTTTTCAATATACTAATTACTCAAACCAAGTTTCTAAATATATTGGTTCCTTAAAATATTACTTCTTCACATAAGTTTAGCTTGATCTAAGAGAATATACAAATTAAAATAATAGAGTCATTTTTCTTTGGATCTCTCAACAATTCTATGGAAAGTAATTGTTATCTCTGCTTCACAATAAGAAAATAGATGTTCAAAGAGGTTAATAATAGTTGACACTTATTAACATTTACAATATGACAAGCAGTACACACTACACATACACAGTCTCATATAATTCTTATAATATTCCCATGAATCATTTATTAAAACATTATTAAAACAAGTCTTAGAAACCTAAGACTTAAAAGGGATACATATTTTGACCAAAAATACACAACTAAATTGAATTCAACCCAAATTTATTTGACCCCAGAGCCTGGAAATTTAACCACAGTGTTTTAGAATGTTTTTTGAAAATTAAAAATATATACTTTTTTCTTTAAACTAGATAACTCAGGTCATAGGGGGGAATTAAAATTTTACATTGTTTCAAAATTATTAATAACAACACCCATAAATATCTATGTGACAACTCCAAAGCCATGACCACTTATTCCTTTATTGCAAATATTTGAAAAGATTTGAGTGCCTACTATGTATATATGATAGGATTGTATAACTATTGGAATTAAAATTTAGCAAGGTCATTGGACTTAAGGTCAATATAAAAATTGATGGCATTTTTATATAACAGAAAGAAAATTAGAGAATAAAGTTCCAAAACAATTGAAGTAAAATTACATGAAAAAAAGGACCAACAGATACACAGGACTAAGTCTTACAAATATGAATGAGACGCTATACAGAAAACTAAAAACATTGCTGGGAGAAAGTAAGGAGTATATGATGTTCATGGATTGGAAGACTTGATATTCTATAGCTGTCTATTCTCGCAAAATTGAGTTAAGGATTTAAATTCCCTCAAAGTTTTGTGAAAATCGAAAAACTCCTTCTAAAATTCATATAATAGCCAAGACAATCTTGAAAGAAAAAAAGAGTTGGAGAAATTAAATACTTCTAGATATTAAGACTTTTATGAAGCTACAATAATAAAACCAAATGCTTTAACGATAAGTATGGGCAAACAGATCATTGAAACAAAATGGTGAGCTCAGGAACAAACCCATCTTCACATAACAGATATATAATTTGTGACACAGTTACCACTGCAAAGTAGTAGAGAAGTGATGAAAATGTTTCTGGGTCAATTAGATATTCAAGTGGGAAAAAAACAAATGGATCTTGACTCCTACTTCATACCATACCCAAATATCAATCCCAGAAAGAACATCAATCTAAATTTGAGAGGTAAAATGATAGCATTTTTAAAATAAAATGAAAGGGAACATCTTTATGGTGTTTACGGTGTTCTCCTACACTTTATTCTTTCAGGATTTGCAAAGATATTCTAAACAGGACATGAAAAGTATTAAGTTTGAAAGAAAAGTTAGTAAACTGGACTTCACTAAAATTAAGAATATCTGTTGATCAAAGGAAAATGATAGTATACGCCATAACCCAGAAGGTGATATTTGAAGTCCATGTGTCTGTCAAAGAACTCATATTCAAAATACTGAAGAGCTCCTGTAAGTAATACAAAGACAAACTATCCAACTAAAAATTGGCAAAATCTTAAATAGGTATTTCACAAAAGAGCATAGCCATGACCAAGAAGCACATGAAAATGTTCTCAACATCATAAATCATCAGGAAATGTACCATACAGCCACCAGAATGGCAAACAACAATAACATATGACAATACTCAGTGTTGGTAGGACACGGATCGCTGAAATTCTCAAATATCGTTGGTTAGAATACCCACTTTGAAAAAGTAAAGAAGTATTTCCTAAAGCTTAAAGAAATAGCAACACACAATATAGATAAATCTTACAGGCATAGTGCTTAGAAAAGGAATTAGACACAAAAGAATACCTACTGCATGATTTAATTTACATGAGAATTCAAGAATAGGCAACACTAATCTATGCCGATAGAGGTCCTTACTAACACTATTCTTGTTTCCCTTTAGAGTCGATATTCACTAGGAGTCTTTAATACAAGAAGTGTTTGATGATCTCATTCTGGATGAGAATTATATAGGATTAAAATTTTATAAAGCTGTACCCCTTAATATTTATGCATTATGTTACATGTATGTTTTGCCTTTATTAAAAACTTAAAATATTTTTTAATTTCTATAATGCAAAGTTATCACACTATCTAAAAACTGACGAAAACGTGTGTAACATAATATTCTTAGCATTAATGAGCTTTTACAAATAAGAAATTCCAGACTATAAAAATAGACACACAACATGTATAAGGAATTAACAAATGAAATGCAAATTATCAAGACATATGTGGAAAGCCAGTCAACCTCACTAATGGCCAAATAATTCTAAGGCAGTGTACAAAAACATTTTTCAATGAGAGGAATGACAAAAGTGAAAAAACCAAGGATAATTTGTAAGGTCAGTTACTGTTTAAGGAGGCAAATACTTACCTATATTTTTAAATCAGGTTGTAAATTTTCACAGCCTTTCTGGAGATTATCTGTTGTTATGCTTTAGGGTAATCAATCTCATATGTATTAAAATTTAAAAATGACCATATATTTCAACATATTTAACTTCTATTGATTCATGTTAGGGAAATAATTATAATATTAATAATAGTATTACATATCAATATGATTTAGTATATACAAGGTACAGTATTCATTCATTCCACAAATATGGAGCAACTACTAGGTACCAGATGCTGGAAAAATAGTAGTGCTTTTTATGACATAGCCTCATTTGATCCTTACAATGGGACTGTAATATCATCATCATCATGATTTTAAATTAGACATAACTACAGTTTAGAGACATTAAAAAGTTATTCCAGGTCACATGGCTAGTAAGTAGAGAGATGGGATTTGAAATCAGGGAAATTGACGCCAAAGTAAAAGGTCTTAGGGAACTGCACAGACAACTGTTCAAACACATATATATGTCTATGTGTATATGCATGATAGATATAGACACAGATATAATATATAGATATATATATTTAGTGTTTTCTATCAAATAACTGCTAATAATATTGAAATAGTAGAAATAACCTAAATGTTCATCAATAAAATCTTGTTTAAAAAGTTTTGGTTACAGCTATACAATTGTGCACAATGCAGCCGTTTTAAATGAGAAGGCATATTGACATGTTTCTCATAACATTTGGAGGGGAAGTATTTATTTTTAGAGGGCTCAGAGAAAGCATATGTATGATAATTTCATTTTTGGAAAATTATTATATTTATAACCATATCTCTAGCAATATGTACAAAAATGATGGAAGGGTATAACAAAGTTAACTATATCTATCTATGAAGGTCAAAAAAGGAAAATGCTTCCTATTTTATAGAGTTCTGTGTTGTTTGGATTTTCTTATAATGAGCATTTATTATTTAATAATATAAAATAATTTGCATTCCCATTTTAAAGTGTAGACAATTTTATAGACCACTGTGATAGTTATTTCAAGAGAAGTCTAAATACAACTTCTGTTCTTTTCAGGATGTGATGCATATTATATTCTTAATCTACATGGCCCATTTTTAGGGTGGGAAGATATGAACACCATTAATCCAGTTTATTCCATGTTGACTATTACTTTCCAGTTTCTGTCTAATACTCTAAGTCCTACTTTAACAATAGCCATAGAATAAAATACAAACTTGAAAAAAAAAGAGAAAGAAAATATAGTTTAAGAAGAAATACAGATGGCCAGGAGGCACACGAAAAGATGCTCAACATTTCTAATTATTAGAGAAAAGCAAATCAAAACTACAATGAGGTCCCACCTCACACTGGTCAGAATGACCACCATTAAAAAGTCTACAAATAACAAATGCTGAAGAGAGTGTGGAGAAAACGGAACCCTCCTACACTGTTGGTGGGAATGGAAGTTGGTGCCACTGTGGAAAACAGTATGGAGGTTCCTCAGAAAACTAAAAAGCGAATTACCATATGATCCAACAATCCTGCCCCTGGGCATATATCCAGACAAAACTATAATTCAAAAAGACACATCCACCCCTATGTTCATAGCAGCACTATTCACAACAGCCAAGACACGGCAATAGCCTAGATGTCCATCAACAGATGAATGGATAAAGACGTGGTACATATATACAATGGAATACTACTCAGCCATAAAAAGAACAAAATAATGCCATTTGCAGCAACATGGATGCAACTAGAGATTATCATACTAAGTGAAGTAAGTCAGAAAGAGAAAGACAAACGCCATATATCACTTACATGTGGAATCTAAAATATGACACCAATGAACCTATCTATGAAATGGAAGCAAAACCACGGACATAGAGAATAGACTGGTGGTTGCCAAGGGGGAGGGGAGTGGGAAAGGGTAGGAGTTGGAGTTTGGGATTAGCAGATGCAAACTGGTATATATAGAATGGATAAACAACAAGGTCCTACTGTATAGCACAGGGAACTATATTCAGTATCCTGTGATAAACCATAATGGAAAAGAATATATAAAAAAAGAATGTATATATATGTGTGTAACTGAGTCACTTTGCTATATAGCAGAAATGAACACAACATTGTAATTCAACCTTACTTCAATAAAAAATAAATTAAAAAAAAGAAAAAATAGTTTATTACATAGTGTTCTTACTTTAAAAATAAATGATAGAGACATTCTAATTTTAAAGATTCCCTGATATAGTGGGTTGAATAATGGCCTCCAAAAGATAAGACTACCTGCAACCTGCAACTGTGAGTTTATTTGGAAAAAGGGTCTTTGCTGATGTAATTAAGGATCTTGAGACAAGACAATACTGGATTAGGGTGGGGCCTAAATCTGGTCACAAGTGTCCTGAAAAGCAAAGGGGAAAAGGCCAGGTGAAGATGGAGGCAAAGATTGAAGTTATACAGCTACAAGTCAAGGAACACTAAGTACCGCCAGAAGCCACCAGAAAGAGAGGCATGGAATGAATTCTCCCTCAGAACCTCCAGAAGAAACCAACACTGAATCCTTGGTTTCAGACTTCTACTCTCCAGAACCACCAGGGGATAAAATCTGCTTAATTAAGCTGCCACCCAGTTGGTGCTAATGTGTTACAGCAGCCCTAGGAAACAAATACACCTGGGTATTTTAAAATATTATTTTTGACACAATTTTGAAGAAGCAGTGTAATTGGATAAAGTAAATAATTTTCTGAAGTCAGACTCTTACCATTTAAGCTCTGTCCTATTTGCATAGTACCAGAGGCAAAATCTGTAATTGAACCACTTAGAGTTCTTGCATCAAAAGCTGTATTATCCTCTTCCAAACCATTGACGAAGAAACTGATTTTTGTCTGATGTACCTGTAAGAAATTATCACCGTTATTATTTTGATTGCATAACCTTTTATTTTATAATAACTACACTTCAGCAGGCTTTCTCAAGTTAATTTCCTACTTCTCCACTTCCTTCAGCTGGAAAGACTTGAATTTTATTTTAATGGCTCAATGATATGTCTTGTGTTTGTATATCTAGATATAAACCTATATGTTATAGTTTTGTGCTGGGGTCATATCTACCAGGGTATTCACAGGTATGCATAACTGTTTGTCCCATATATTTAACAGCTCTGACTGCCATGCTTTATAAGTCTTTTTGGAGACACGTTGTTTCTTTAGCTACTAGTTAAATTTGTTACAGTCATATTTGGAAACAAACAGAAATGAACACAAAAGGCAAAAATATTCAAAACCAGATATACCAAAAATGCATTACATATGGATATAATTCAATTTAGGTTGCTAGTACAAAAGGCTCCTTGTAAACATTTACTTTCTTAGGTGTTGGTATCTAGTCGGTAATTTTCATCTATACTTCTCTAATACAGAATAACGTAAAAAACTGCCAATCATGTTCTAGGCTAATTAATCAGGCAACCTAACAACTCCCTACATCAGGGGTAAACAAACTTTTTTGGTAAACAGCTAGAGAATAAATATTTTTTATTTGTATGCCAAGTGATTTGGTTTTGTGGTCCAAACGGTCCAGGTCACAACTGCTCAACTCTGCTGTAATAGGAAAACAGCCAGAGACAACATGTATGTGAATGGGCATGGACGTGTTCCAGCAAAACTTTTATAGAAACAGGTAGCCAGCCAGAGTTGTCCCGTGAGCTGTAGTCTGACCACCCCTGGATTACACCATAAAAAGTTATGAACTTTTTGTCTGTGTTGATCCCTGAATAGTCAATTCAATCAAACTTTTATGCAGATTACTTCATTGAGAAATTTAATGCCTTGTAGTTGAAGGTCAGATGCTAACATCTTCATTTCAAAATATCAAATCATAGCATTCAAAATGAAATTCTATTAAAATACCCTTACAAAAATTGACAAAAATAACCATCCTCTGATATATTTAAATCATATGAGTGAACTCCTTTCAAACTGCTTCTCAAAAAAAAAAAAAAAAAAAAAAAAGCACACACACACCCCTAGAAATTAACATCATAATTTTCTTGGCAATATCAATTCTTCAAAAACTTATTCAATATGGCTTTTATCCTCTCTACCCAACCTGCTTTCATTTAAAACCTGCTTTCATGTTCTTTCCTAAACTCACTGACCCTGTGTTGCATTTTACTTAATTATAAAACAAAGCTTTAACATAAAGACCTAAAATCACACACTAGCTCCTCACGGACCTGGATATACACCACCACCGTGGCTTTTTTTTTTTTTTTGCATCCCATTTTTTACAGCCTGTTACTGTCATTTGGTGTTTGACTGTTATCATTATAAAAGATACAGGCTTTTCTACTTTGTTATTTGTAGCATTATCTCATGTTTTACAACATCTTTGCGCAACATGCAGGCACATGAAATATAACTCGTGAAAAGTTCTCGATGGTATTAATGCATAAAAAAGAATGTGGCTCCATCTCTACTGTCTTTACCCAGCCAAAAGCTGATGAACAGCCAATTTTCCTTTATCACATTAGCACAGCCATGAGGGAAACACATTTGTTCTAGTCAGCTACACTAAAGATACTATTACCAATCTAACATATACATGTTTTATATCAGCAGTATTCTCAGAGCATGAGAGAGCCAACAATATATTAACACTAGCATGACAGTTTATTTAGGAAAAGAAAATTGTCTCTGTAGAGGGACAGAAGTTAGAAATGTATGGCTAAAGCTCAGTGTCACTGGTCTAATAAAGGTAATAATTCTTTGGCTTTCTTTATAGCAGGTAACACTCCTGTGACAGTTCTGTCATATCATTCAAATAAAACTGTTGTCTTTTACAAGTTTAAGTGCACCTTTATTTTGAGTCAGATAGAAAGCATGCTTTTGATTTTCTGTATTCACTGTATTATATCAGTAGTCAAGAGTTCAGGACCTTTCTTTCTTTTTTCTTTTCTTTTTATCAACTCATCACATATTTGCTTAGTAGACGGATTCAGTGTCACTGCAGTGAATTCCAGAAGAATGTTTTCACTTTGCTGGTACTTAAACCATGATTAATGATGATCCCAAGTCACTCTTGCCTGTTTTTGCCACCCCCCTGCAACCACGTTTTTATAAATAAGATTAAATCCTCTCTGGTGTTCTGTACCATGTTTTATATTCCAGGATCCTCTACACTACTTTGCAATTCAGGTCTGGGGCCCCATCACACGGAAACTGTAACCATGACGGTGGCTCTTTGCAATAGCTCTTCCTGATGAGCCCCTTGCCGGTTATTTAGGGGAATAGGAATATATACGACGGAATCTCTCACCTGTGAAAAGAAAGCCTTCTCCTACAGTGCACTTCCCACCTATCTTTTTCTCCACCTCTCTGAGGATTAGAGGGGTTTGTACATGTTTATTGGTGTGGCTTGAAGGAATGAATTGGCAAAACCAATAGCAGCTGTAGAAAAAGCCTTAAACGCCTTCATAAGACGTCCAAAAACATTTTGGAAAGAAGATACAGGGGAGCAAGTCATTCTCCAGCCTTCATTCTCCCAGGGTTTCAAATTTTATTCTAGCCATTGTTTGGGGGGTCAAACTTGGTGTCCCTGGGATAGGCTGTACTCATTCCTTTGAGCACAAGAGTGTAGTTGACTTAAAAATGTAGAATTCCTAACCATTCTCATGCTTGATTAGAGAGGAGCATAGTTCAAAATTCCAGAAGGTCGCACAATTGCTGAGAAGCTACCAAGGGAAAAAATACAACCAAGTTCACCTTGTAACTGTCAACAATCACCTGTTCCACTGAAACGCCAAACGTCTGTTGCTATGCTACTCCTGTAGGCCACCACCACCAGGAACAACAACAAAGAAAAAGGAAAAGAAAAAACTGCTGATTCAGGTTGGGAAACAAAAAGGCAGAGTACCTATGCTGACTTCCTCATTGGAGAAATAGTTTTATAGTTTTCCTGTTGCCAATATCCTCCTAATTTAAATTTAATTCAATACGGCATTAACCCAGCACCCACAGTGGCCCTATGAGTTACACCAAGAAAATAAAATCACTGTCCTTTTCCTCAAGGAGCTTGTACGTATGAAACAACAGAGTAATTTTAGCATACTAAATAGTGTCTGAGTCACTACAAATGATGACGGTTGTTTTTTACTTATGTACTGAATCTTCGTGCAGTTAATGCAGTGTTGTCCTTTTTTATGGAGTTGCTTTGAGAAGTTACACCTTAATCCATGAGTGTGTGGTGTATAAACTACTTTTGGACCTTCTCTGTGGGACTTGTCTTCCTAGAACCAACTTATAAGCCTCCCAAGAATATCATTTTCATTAATGTGATGGGTCTCATTTTAAAACAAAATCATTTTAAGCCTTTTGAAGAACACCTTTTTCATAGATTTAACACAAAGTGATCTGGCAACAGATCGTGAATTCAAATTCACTCTCAGAAGATGATGATGGATGATACAAATACAAAAAACATTTGAATGCTAAGGATTTCAAACAAAAAAGAAAACCACTGTGATATGAATCTGAAGGGAAAACTTTATGGAGGAAAAAATGTTTTGGACCTTCTGAAATAGAAATTGCCCTGAAATAGAATTTCTATTTCTAGGATAAAGAAGGATTTGCATAAAAGATTCAACTATTCCATCTATAATTTTTAAGCATAAGGAAGGCAATTTATTCTGAAAACTTCATAAGGTTATTTTAAAATATCACATGTATGTTTCATCCCCTACCTGAAAGCATGTGGAATGCCACTCTACTTACCATCCCAAACCAAAGGTCTTCTGAGGTTTTCCCTCACTCATTCCATCCACTTTTATTTCTAACTGGTCACCAGTAGCCAACCTCACCTAACTGGTGAGGTTTCTTCACTGTCTGATGATCCCACAATGCTTAATTCCATCTCCATGTTTTATTCAAGCTATTTCCATATGGGAATAACCTTGTTACTGCTTTTCATTTACCTAAATTTTTAATATTTTTCAAAACATATATCTCAAGTCCTGTATCCTACAACGATCCTTTGTTGACTACTTCAGCATTATAAAAGTGCTCTCATTTATTGAAAAACTAGCATGTCAAGCATTGTTCTAAATTATATGTATATTCATTTTTTTTATCCTTACAACAACCCAAGGCAGGTTTGGCATTATCTGCAAGTAATGAAATGGAATCACAGAGAATTTTTTTTAAAAAAAGGTTACACTCTTCAAAGTCACATAGAAGAATAACTGGTTTCAGAGATTGCACCCAGCGAGCATTTAGATATAACCACCATCTAGTTTATCAGACCCACCCATTGAGTTTCTTGGCTTTAACTCAACACAGTGATGGCTCAGGCTTTGTATGAACACCTCCCATAATAAGAAGAGTAACAGCTCCAATGAGCTATATCATCACTTGCCATTTGCCGGGCTGTGTGCTGAGTGCTTTACTTATAGTATCTCACTGGGTTCTCAGATTGCCCCTCTACCGTGTTATTATCCCCAAAATGAGGACACCTAGGTTTACCTACTCCAGTGTTCTGCTTCTGCAGACTTTGGGAACCCTTTCATCTTTGAACAGCTTTTACTATTATAAATGATTGAACTGAACGATATCTCCTTATAACTTCAATTCGTAAGCCCCAGCTCTAATTATTGAGACCACGTGAAAAAAATCCAATCCCTTTTCCACACGAGAGTCCACACATATCATTTTTCTCCTAAGTCTTCTTCAAGATAAATGTGTTTAGTTTCTGTGGTGTTCTAAATATGACATGGTTCTGGGTCTCTCTCTTCTTAAAATGTAGCTCCAGAAATACTACAATCTCTATGTGTGGTCTCTCGCCAAATTGAAATAAGATTATCACCTTAATATAATCCAAAACTGCATGCTAGATTTCATGACATCATACAACTAAAACTGATAAATTAAGTTGAGCTGACTAGTCACTAAGACACTAAGTCTTTTTTTTTTTTTTTTTTAAATTACATCACTGTTAAAGCATATCTACTCCATCCTATACATAGGCAGTTAGTTTTTTGGACCAAAGGACAGGAATTTATATTTATCCACATTATATTTCATCTTGTTAGATTCAGCCCATTGCTCCAGGCTGTCAAAATCTTTTTGGATGCTATGTCTGTCATCCAATGTATTTAACATCCTCCAAGATTTGTGTCATTTGCAAATTTGATGAGCATTCCCTACATGATGGGCAGAAGCTCAATAAATACTAATTGATTGACTGACTAATAGATACTCCAAAAACAAAACCACCAACACAATCTACACTATTCTGCAATTGTAAACAATAAAGAAAAGGCACCATTTTCTAACGGATAAAATATATCATACAGGGATTCTTCACCTTTGTAAAGTGACCTTATTTACTAACATGGGCTTTTATAGAATCATATAATTATGAATAAATATACCAGTCTATTAAATATTTTCTGTGCTATGTTTATACAAACAACATGAAAAAAAGAGTTGAGGTAATTGTTCATGGAAGGTTGGTTTGGTAGAAATTAACCACATGAGTTGCCCACAAGTACTTGCAATGTGCATGCGTTCCCACTACTGGTCTGATTTACTGATAACATCTTATATCTTACTCTCTTTGTATGAAAGATGGCTACAGGGAAATGACTTCAGACACAGCTATATTCCTCAAGATTGTCTTGCCTGTTTTTGTTTCTGTTTTTCACTTCCCACGAGCTCATACATTTCATTTCAAC
Organism: Balaenoptera musculus; assembly: GCF_009873245.2. Lineage (NCBI taxonomy): Eukaryota > Metazoa > Chordata > Mammalia > Artiodactyla > Balaenopteridae > Balaenoptera > Balaenoptera musculus. The sequence goes on along the minus strand of NC_045785.1, from coordinate 169,865,073 downwards.
ACTCCTCTCACTGGCCCCTTCTCCCTTCCTCCCTGTCCCGTTCATCCCCCCACCCCCTCCCCACCAGACCCCTGTCCCCTACATACAGACTTTTGTTTTTTCCTCTCTGAGTAACTCAGACAAGCCCAGCCCTGGAAGTGATCTATGCCTAAGTGTACTACATTTTCACCCTAAGTATGATGCTTTGGATTTACTACTCACCTTTGATATCCATTAAAGTTCTCTCTCCATATACTGCAACCTCCTAAGAACAAGCCTCTAACTTAGTTAATCTCTAGAAATTTAACATAGGAATCTAAGTAGTTTTCTTTGTCCTATCTTGAGTAGATGTAAAACTCTCGTGGCCACTTCTTCCGAAACTATTAAATTACTCTCTTCACTTCAAAAAAAAGCTATTAATTTACACAGACACACACATACACACACACACACACACACATATATATATATAACATAGAAAAATCTGCCAATGGTTTGATTTACTATTGATTTCCTAGGGAATGGGAATACAGCCAGCCCATTTTCTGTAGATACTGTCTAGGAACATTTCATGCACAATTTCACATTTGGTATAGAGATGATCACAATTTTCTACACTCTTAATTATCTCAGTGTATCATTGGTTCCTTTTTCTATGTAATCCATATGGAACAGATGACTTTGAAAAGATTATTAGAATTAGTTGTGAAACACCTTAGTAACCTTTTCAGCATTTTATATCCCCAAATCTGGAAGTTGTTTATTTGTTATGCCTACAAATTCCCCTCCTTAAAAAGTCAACTTCTTATTTTGTCTTCCATGTTTAGGAAGAAAATTGTTCATCATACCCCTTCATTTAAAACCATAGTTTTTTTGAAAATGTTTCAGTTGTTTGAATATTCAATGAACACATTATAATATGCTAAGTGTTATGCTACATATAAAGCAAATATAAAACACAGACCTTTTCTTCAAGGAATTTGTATTCTGTAGTGGAAACTGGCATATAAAAATATTTTCAGTGCCAGGTGGGAAAATGTAATAAAATAAACATGAATAAAGAGCTTAGGGACAAAGATGAGAAAGAGAAAAATAATCTTAGAAGTCTTCTCCTCTAAATACTTCCCCATTTCTCTCTTTCCCACTGTAGTGGCATTCCTATGAGCTGCCTATACTTGCTTTGCCCAGTTTCTCTTTTCCTATTTCCTAGTCTCAATTAGTAGTTTCTGGTTTTTATTACTTAAAAAAAAAAAAAAAAAACCCTCAATATTCCAGGAAAGTCGCAGGAACAGTACAAGAAGTTTTTTCTGAAACATTTGAGATTAAGGTGCTGACTGATTTACCCATTATCCCCAAATACAGTAATGCATTTGGTACTAAAAAAAAAAACATATTCTCGTAAATAATCATAATACAACCATCAAAATCAGGAAATTGACATTGATACATCCTTATCACCTTATCCTCAGACACCATTCAAGTTTTGCCAATAGTTCCCAAAATGTCCTTTGTAGATTACAAACCCAGTCCAGGGTCACATGTTGAATTTAGTTGTCACAACTCTCAGGTCTCCTTTGATCTAGAACAGTTCTTCAATCTTTCCTTGACTATCATGATCTTAACACTGTTGAAGACTACAGTCTAGCTACTTTGTAGACTGCCTCTCAATCTGAATTTGTCTGTTTCCTCCTGACTAGATCCAGGTGATTCAGAGATCATCTTATTACATCTTATGTGTTACATAATTTCTAGTTGTTCCATCATTGATGATGTTAACTTTAATCTTTTGGATTAAGATGGTATCTGCCAGGCTTCTTTATGTAAAAAAACAAAATTTCTCTTTGCAATTAATAAGCATTTTGTGAGCAGATACTTTGGGCAGATATCCTGTTCTTTATTAAGCTTTCATTGCCTGCATTTACTTAATTGTATCTGTATGGACTCATGAATCCTTATGTTATTCAGTGGAATATAATAAATGCACTCAATATGTATTTCAGTGCTCAAGTTGTTCCATGTTTAGACAATGATTGCCCCATACTTCCCTGGCCTGGCCCTGAAATCAACCATTTCTCCAAGGAATTCTGGTTCCTTAAGTGACAAGTGGTATTTAAGAACAAAGATTCAGTGCTGTATACTCATCCTATTACTCCCACACCCTCCCACTCCCTCTTAGTGGACAGAGGTAGAGAATATGAAGATAGAAAGATAGATTAGATGGATATAGACACCTACACATTGACTTATATAGTATTTCTATGTCTATCTATGTATGTGTGTATATATATATATATATTTATGCACACACATACATACATGAAATGGGATTACACTGATAATTTCAATTCTGATCCAATACTCTAAGGTTCATTCTAATTTCTCTTTTCATACTTGTAACTCCCTTCTCTGAAAGGGAGAAACCTGGCTCCCATTATCTTCAATAAACATACTTATTTGATTAATTCTCTTATACATAACCAAAATCCAGTTGCCATGGACAGATACACAGCCCCAAAGAGACCTCTTCATCACACTTAGGTCCTGACACCTGTGCCAGGCTACTCCCTCCATGAAAGCATTCCTCCAGCCACTCAAGCTCGAAACACGTCAACATTTTGATGCCAGCTGCATCACCACAACTCCCCTATCACGGTCACCAATGAGTTCCATGAAGCTAAAAGCAAACAGTAAATTCCTAGTTTCCAACTTACTTGAACCATCAGTGGCATTGACAGAGCTGATCATTCCCCCCTCCTTGAAATACCTCTGTCATTTGACTGCTTGTACATCAGACTCTCATAATATTCCCCTTACCCCTCAGGCTGCTTCTCTCAGTCTCTTTCAATGGATCCTCTTGGACCTGTAAATGTTGAAGTGCCCCAGGATTCAGTTTTTCGATCTCTTCTCCTTTCTGCTTATAAGTAAGTACTCCCTTGATAACATCACCTTGCCTCAATTCTTTAAATACCATCGTTAGGTTGATGACTCCCAAATGATTATCTCTAACTCAGACTTCTTCTAATCTAGACCCTATACCCATCTTTCTATTCAACAACTCTTCTTGGAAGAGTATTAGATCATTCAAGAACATTTATGCCCCAAACCTGATTCTTCCACAGCCTTCCCCACCTTGGAACATTGCAATTCCCTTCCTCCAATTGCTCAGCCCAAAATCCTTAGAGTCCTCCCCCACTTCTCTCTTTCCTTCGTGCCTCTCACCCATTCCATCAGCAAATCCAGAGGTCCTCCTTTCAAAATATAACCAGAATCCACTCACTGCTCACCACCTCTCTCGCTACAACACTAGCCCAAGCCCCCTCTTCCCTAGATTTGTGCAATGGCCTCCTAACTGGCCTCCCAGATTCAATCTGTGTTCCCCTTCAGTATATTCTCAAGACAGAAGCCCAAGGATTCTTGACAAAACAAAAGCAGATTATGTCACTCTTTTGCAAAAGACTGTAAATGGTTGTTTTTGTTTTGTTTTTTTTTAAATTGAAGTATGGTTGATTTACAATGTTCTGTTAGTTTTCTGGTGTATAGCAAAGTGATTCAGTTAGACATATATATTATATATATATATATATTCTTTTTCATATTTTTCCCATTATGGTTTATTACAGGATATTGAATATGATTCCCTGTGCTACACCGTAGGACCTTGTTCTTTATTCTATATATAGTAGTTTCTATCCACTAATCCCAAACTCCAAATTTATCCCTCCCTCACCTCCTTTCCCCTTTGGTAACCATAAATTTGTTTTCTATGTCTATGAGTCTGTCTCTGTTTTGTAAATAAGTTCATTTGTATCATACTTTAGATTCCATGTATAAGTGATATCATATGGTATTTGTCTTTCTCTTTCTGACTTCCTTCACCTAGTATGGTAATCTCCAGGTCCATCCATGTTGCTGCAAATGGCATTATTTCATTCTTTTTTATGGCCAAGTAGTATTCCGTTGTGTATATATGCCACATCTTCTTTATCCATTCATCTGTCAATGGACATTTAGGTTGCTTCCATGCCTTGGCTATTGTAAATAGTGCTGCTATGAACACTGGGGTGCATGTGTCTTTTCAAAATTAGAGTTTTCTTGGGATATGTGCCCAAAAGTGGGATCACTGGATCATATGGCAACTCTGTTTTTAGTTTAAGGAAACTCCATACTGCTTTCCATAGTGACTGCACCAATTTACATTCCCACCAACAGTGTAGGACAGTTCCTTTTTCTTCATACCCTCTCCAGCATTTATTATTTGTAAACTTTGATGGCGGCCATTCTGACCAGTGTGAAGTAGTACCACATTGTAGTTTTGATTTGCATCTCTCTAATAATTAGTGATGTTGAGCAGCTTTTCATGTGCCTCTTGACCATCTGTATGTCTTCTTTAGAGAAATGTCTATTTAGGTCTTCTTCCCATTTTTCAATTGGGCTGGTTTTTTTGTTATTGAGTTGTATGAGCTGTTTATATATTTTGGAAATTAAGCCCTTGTCAGTTGCATTATTTGCAATTATTTTCTCCCAGTCTGTAAGTTGTATTTTCATTTTCTTTATGGTTTCCTTTGCTGTACAAAAGAATGTAAGTTTGATTAGGTCCCATATGTTTATTTTTGCTTTTATTTCTATTGCCTTGGGAGACTGACCTAAGAAAACATATTGGTACGATTTATGTCAGAGAATGTTTTGCCTATGTTCTCTTCTAGGAGTTTTATGGTGTCGTGTCTATTTAAGTCTTTAAGCAAACCAATGGGTTCTTACACTGAGTAAAAGTTCTACAGATTTCTACCCAATCTGTCTCCTTGCTACCTCTGGCTTATCTTTTATTAGTATGCCCCTGTGCTCTCTGATCTAGCTACACTGTCCTCCACAAACATTCCAGGCACCTATTTTCCTCAAAGCCTTTGCATTTTCTATTCCTTCTCCTTGACGTTGCTTCTACAGACACCTGCTGGCTTATTCCCTCATCTCCTTCAGATGTTTCCGTAACTGTCATTTTAGCAAAACCCCTCCTAATACCCTATCTAAAATTGTAGCCCAGTCCCTGCTAACCTCCTTCCCTATCAGACTATTCTCTTTACCCACATCAAACATATTGCATATTTTATTTATTTTTCTGTTTTATTTAGTCTCCTTTTCCTGCCTAAAATCTAAACTCCATAAGAAGAGGTTTGGCTTTGTTTCCTTTACTGTTTTGTTCACTATTGTTCCCTCATTCCCCAGAACGGTAACTAGCAAATATTAGGAACTTATTAAATCTTCATTGAATGAATGAAGTTTCATCTAAACTAAGGATTGAAGGATTAATTAAACTAACTTGAAAGATTAATAGAAATTAGCAAAAGACAGAAGTGGTAGAAGATAGGGAATAAGTGAGTTGCGGGAAGGAATACAGAAAACACAAGAAATAAGAAAATGGAAAGAGGATTGTAAGTTATCCCAAGCCTTCCATGTATACTGATCAATCCTCTTTTTAAAATTATTTTCTTTTCAATGTGTTGAATTTAAAGTCATCTTTCTCACTTTTCCCCCAAATCTTTTCCAGATTTTTAAACCTCTTTAAATTATAAAGTTGCATATAACTAGGTCAAATCATGCCTGAAAATGTTGGACGCTGGATTCCTGTTTATACTTTCAGGGAGTAAGACAAAGATGTGAACTCACTCCTGACCCAAAGTCCGAGGGTCATCAAGCAAGCCCTCAAGATGTAGCTGAATATATAGGAAATCATTTCTGTGTACAATCCAAAAACTCAACTCCATGCCAGTATTCAACTGATAATCTTAAAGATCCTGAGAAGTAATTTGTAAGTTGAAATGGAGTCCTGCCGTATAAATAAAACAGAGGTAAAATGCCTGCTTCTGCTCTGCAGTAGTTATTCCTACTAAAATCATCAACAAAGGTGGAATATTCCATTAAATAATTAATGGATAATTAATTTTACATTCCTAAAATAAATGCATGCTTTTCTACAAGTACCTATCGTCCTGCCATTGTGTGTCCTTTTAATTTTTTTTGTTTTTGTTTTATTTTCCAGCTCTAGGAGTACTGAGCAAAATTTATTGAAAATGTGTCTCATAAACTAAATGAAGAAGAGCCATTTTAGGCCAAAGGAAAAATGTGAATCTCTTTAACCTCCTTTAGAGAACTATATCATGAAATCTGATGTGAATTGCTTTATCTTTGAAGACACTCTAGAATTGAGAATAAGGTCTTCACAGTGACCCTTGTTTAAAGGGGGTGCTCTCTGCCCTAAAGCTGGTGAGACAGTAATGGTCTAAGCAGTTGTTTCTTCAATCAGTAATGGAGAAGCACACACACTTAATTTGGTTCAGACAGAAAAATGACGGCGGCAAATAGGCATTCTTTTAAGGTAAGGATTATATCAGTCCTAAAAACAAAAGTAGCTATTTATGCGTCAAATATAGAACGCTCAGAAAAGTTTCCTTTCTTTTACCCCTTCACAACGAAAAAACACTAAGATTGTGTCGTCAATTTGGGCAAAATAAATGAACGCTTTTATTATCATCTGAAGAACTTCATATTAGCAATTGGATTACCAGATTCAAGTGGCGCTCTTGAAAATAATATTCATTTTGTCTTTTTATAATTCACATTTATACAGTCCAATTCTTACATATTTCTTTCCAAACCATTTTCCCCCAGGTAAGCAGCAGCTGTCAAAAAAAAAAAAAAAAAAAACCTCTAAATTTGGTGGTGTATTTGGAATAGTTCATCTCTTTCTGCAAAGCCTGGATTAACCTTCTCTAAAGGCTGACAGGCCCCAGAATTGTGAGACCCAGGATAAATATAACAGGTGGGAGAAATATTTGCGTGTTGATTTAACTTGTTAAAGAGAATAACAATGAGTTTACAACTGCTTCCAATATATTTTTAGAAAGAGCAAATCAAGAATGAAGGTGGCTATTAAAGGGTAAAACAATTGAAAGGTTAGAGGGAGAATTGCTAAGTTTACAATAGATAATATAAAAATCAGCATAATATCCATTGTCTCCCACACCATACTTACTGTTCAGGATACTTCACTAGTGTTTTGTTATCTTCTAATACTTGGACAATGGACGTTTGTAAATTACTGTAACTTTCCATTAAGTATAATTAGGTAGTAGTTTACCTCTACCTTCCACAAATTCACCTTTGAATTATAATGTTTAAATACTCAATTTAGGTTGAGATTTTAGGACTTCTGAGACTTTTTTCTAATACAGGTCGTCAGGATGAAGGGATGTAGGGTTAGCTAAGTCCTTATTGCCACTCAGATCTCACTTATATATTGCCACCTCAGAGAGTCCTTTAATGCACAAGCCAGCCTAAATAATCACTTAATAACTTTCTACCATGTTATCATATTTTAATTAAGTATAACTTTTCTCTCAATATATTTATGATTTAGTTTTTTTTTCCTTTCTGCATCCATCCCTCATCCATGCATACACACGCACACGTGCACACACGTGCACTCACAAAATAACATCAGCTCTAATCAGGTCATTGCATTAGTCCCAGCACTAGCACAAAACCCTTCTAATTCAAAAGCATTTCTTTCCGCAACCTTAACATAACTGTTTCTACTCTCTGCGATTTTCCCCCATCCATTCTTTCTGTTTCCATCTCTGAAACTCCTCTTAGGGGGAGCCTGGATCTCCCTGTGGACATGTTTCTGTTCACTCTAGATCAGATCCGAAAACTACAGGGCAAGAGCAGGTAAGCAGCACAACTCATTTTCTTGGTGCAAGGATCCCCTTTCACCCGGGTTGCATCAGCCTGCCTTCTTCTGGCCTAGAGCCCACACTCTACACTCCAAACTGAGGTCAACCGTCTCCACTGCCTGATGCCATTTGATGGGGAAAAGTGGGAGAAGCCGATCCAGACGGTCACTCCGGTGCTGTCTGCCAAGTCCTGTCCCCGGCAGTCGTCCCCACGCATCCTCCTGCCCACAGAGTCTGTCAGCTCCAGGCTTACGACACCCACGACTCAGTTCTCTCATCCGCCACGACTTTTCTCTCCTGTGTGTATTTTGGGCTGTGGTTTCTTCTGCCAACCTGATCTCATCTGCTTTCTACTTTCCTAGATTCCTACAACACGTGTCCTAATCATTGCGTTCTTTTCTCTACCTCCCAATAGTAGCACTGGCGATCAGCTGCTACTGTGTCTGAGCAGGTTAAAATGGTAAATTTCTTTCCCTAGCAAAAAAGCAGCAAAGACCTAAAAAAAACTCACTGGAGGAAAATAAACGTGGGGAACTGCCTAAGTACCTTATCCTTAATGCACTTGAGAGTGCATTACACTTCTCAAAATTTCACTTTACCATTAGGCTTTCACGCTCCTCGGAATCAGTGTCTAAGTCATTTATACCATTAGACCAGCTAGATGACAGCAAGTTGTCAACAGATTGCTCAAGGATTTCTCTGAGGAACTAGAGACTTACAAGGGGGAGAAAGTGTCACTCCATCTGGATCCAACCATTACACCAATTGACCTGAAAGCTAGAAAGGTTCTGTTTCTCTAAGGAAATAAAACAATTGAAAAGCTTGAGTATCCAATCAAACAAATTACATTTACCTCCCCAAGGGGCTACACCACTTGCGCTCCAACCAGAGTTTAGAAGGACTATCTATTTTAATGGACAAGCTTAGCACAGGCTACTGCAGAGGAGCAAAACACAAAATGAATAAAACTGAAATATAATGGCACTGAGGAGCTACATAGGTATAAAAGTTCAACCTTACTTGAAATAACATTTTATATGAATTTGAATTCAAGCCCTGTCATTTAAAACTACATATTTATGGAATTAAGAGGGGAATTCCAATTTTACTTCAGGTTGTCATTGATGATCCGCAAGAGGAAGTAGTCTGTTCATGAAATGTGCAGAAGACACTAAATTGATAGGTATTACGAAAGTCACTAAGAAACAACTTAGAAGAAAATGCAAGAGGTTAGATATTGGGCAGGAATGGAGTAGGAAATTCATTCTATTTAAAGGGAAGGTCATTCAGAACACACAGTTTAAATAACATCTCTTTCCAAGTAGCTGAAAATGTTTATGATTGTCATTCTCACTACCTCATATTTACTAGGGAGCAACGCTGTTTCTGATACCAGACAGAATACAGAGACAGAACAGTGAAAAATCAAAAAGATCAAAAATGCCAAATGCAAAAGATAAAAGAGTTCTAGGGAATGCGAGAGAAAGCCAATGTTTGTGTATTTATTTTCCTTGATATGAAAAGTGAAGAAAATGTGTATTATTTTAAAGGAAATTCCAGTTATCTTCTGGGCTGTAACAGAATTCAGAAAAGGCTGAGTGTGAGTACATCTGTGAAGAGCAAAGGATATTGTAGAATTCAGCGTGAGACAAAACGTGAGGGAAAAAAAAGAGAATCACTAGTTTAAGTCATAGTATGATTTTTTTTTTTAACTTATTGGAGCAAAGAGAGCGGTGAGCTATACAATCACCATCAATGGGAGAGACTACAAAGTGATCAACAATCATGGGAGAGAGAATTTTGTTCAGGATAAAGAAAGACAGGATTTATGTAGAATTTAGCAAAGTTGTAAGTGTTCACTCATAATTTTAAAAATATATTGAGCTTTTCAGTCTATCACATATCACTTTTTTCTCAAGATCATCATTCTTTACCAAACTCACTCAATTCCATTTGTTTACATATTTATTTACATTAAACATCCACCATGCAACAGGCATTTTGCTATGTTCTTGACACACATAAATGAAGAAAGTATTTGCCTTCAATACATTCAAAGTCTACTTAATGCAAAATCTACCTATAAATGTCTAATGAAATCTACCTATACAAAAAATGTTGTATGACCAATAGGAAAAAAATGCTATAGGAGCACAGAGGAGAAAAGGGGAAAGGGATTTAGCGTGCTTTTTACAAAGGAATTTGCATTTGTGCTGGTCATTAAAATATGTGTACAAAAGAACTAGGGGTTAAGAGGGAAAGGAAGAAAGGTACAAGGCAGAAGGAACCATGAACGAAGGCAAGCAGGAAGAACTTGAATGAAGATCATTAAGCATAGCTTTCAGAGACTCAGAAAACATTGTAGTTAAAGCTCAAGATACTTAAGAGGGACAATGAGGCTACGATGGACAGTCTAGCACATTGTAAAGGGTCTTGAAAGAGTTGCTAAGAGGAGAATTCATTCTCTAAAGTGTACGTAAGGGTGAGCATAGAGTTTATTTAAACAAAGGAGGCATGTAATCACATTTGTATTTTAGAAAGAAAACAGTTTTCACTCTGGAGGTTGTTTTGGAGACAGAAGTAACTGAAAACAGTAGGGTTAAGGGGTGGAGAGTACAGGGTGGGGAGTAGAAAATGAGTTGCAATACACAACCCAAATGTTCAGGAAGGCTCCTCTTTCTAACTCCTACTTGCAAACCAAGTTGTGAAGAACTTTGTTCAAAACTTTAGGGTCATCTTTACTGCTCCTCTAAACTTCCCAATTACTAATGAAATGTTCAGTTTCCTATTTATTTGCCTCATAAACCTGCTTTTGCCTTTAGTTTTCTCCTGCTGCATATTCAATCCATCAGTACCTCTCATCTCTCATCTGTGTTATCATAGGAGCTGCCAAACTGACTGTCCTATTTTCCAAATCTCTTTATTACAACACTGGATGATGCCATCATTCATTCACTCACTCTATTCATTCATTCATAAAAATATTTATTGAGAATTGACCACAGTCAGATATGATGCCAGGCCCTGAAGGGAACATCAGTAAATATGGTACAATCTTTGACCTAAAGTTCCTTGGTCTAGTTGCGGATACAAATGTAGAGCATTGAGTTAATTGTGATGATTTCACAGAAGGATTAAGCACATCTCATTTAGGGTTTGAGATGAGAAAATGTTTCCTGAAGAATCTGATGCCAAATGAGTTACAGGAGAAGTAGGGTTAAGCTGAATAAATAGTAGTGGGGGAGAGGAGTCCTGGCAAAGTCAGGAACATGTGTGGTTATACAAATGCAAGAAAGACTGATGCAAGGCAAGACCTGAGAGTTCAGCATCACTGGAATGAAAGGTACACAGGGAGGATTTACACGACATGAGGCTGTGCAGTTGTAGGAGCTAAAAGTCATTGAGCATCTTTGCTCCACACTCAGACATCTTAAAACTTAAAAGAAGAACACTTGAATTTCGAAAGATCACTGACAGCACTGTGACAATATAACTCTAGGAATTAGAGATTTCATAATCACGAGTATAGAAATAGTGCTAGAGCGAATCATGGTTGTGAATGAGGACTCCAAGGGGGAGTGTGTGAGATGAAAAGTGAATACAGTCAAGCAAGTGGCCATGAAAATACCAAAATAAAGAGCCTGAGTGGAAGAAGAAGAGGTCTTATAAAAGAGGCTTGAGGTGATCAGAATACGCTGATGAATGAATGGACATTAGAGTATATACACCTTCTTATTTAACTTGGATATAAAAGGAAGAAACTAAAAACATTAGTTTTGAAAAAAACTAATTATTTGAAAAAATAAATAATTAGGATATAAACACAAAGACATACCAGAAACCAGCATTTAGTGATTAGAAAGGTGTTCTGAACATTCAGCTAAGAAAAGCTTACTGCATTCCCAGAAAAACAAATAAAGATTCATTAACACCATGGTATATGCTACTTGTCCTGGGACTTTAAGGATAAAGAAGGAAACCTATAAAAAATCCCCGCCCCCAACACACGCAGGACACACGCAGTGAAAAATAATTCTCAAGGTTGTCTCAGATTTCTCTTCAGAAACACGACACATTGTATTAAAGGCTCAGAAATGAAAGAGAAGTTCATCCTCATCCAAGTCATTGTTCATGAATACAGGCCTTAAAAAGATATGCCCAACTCTACAAGGATTCAGAAGGTACATCACCAGCCATGTTTCCTTTGGAAAACAAATACTTTCACCAAAGAGAAGGCTCAATTCAAATTAAGAAATTAGATAAGTAAGTTACAAAAGGACGGTCAATGAGTATTGAATCCTTTTAAACATATTGTTTTTAAATAACAGTTGTGAAATGTTATGATAATGCTTGAAATAAAAGTAACAACATTTCAATATAATGATTTTGCTATAATATATTGGGATAAGAATCCTTATTTATACTAACAAAAACTAGACTGTGGGAAGAGAAAAAAAGAATCGTGAAAGCAAAGGTATGATAGCTCCCTTACTTTCCTATGGGAGTTGATATATAGTTTGATGTCTGGAAATCATGACTTGAGAAATACAGGCTTAAATTATTTTTACATATGGATTTTTATGTAAAAAAAATAATAAAATAAATAAAATAATCACTAGCATAAATGAAACCAAATTTAATTCCTCCCAAATTACCAGAGGGAAACAATTACTAATACATTAAGATCTCTTAGTAATCAATAAAAAAGCAAACCCCTTAATTTAAAAAAATAAAACAAGAAAGCAATGTACAGGTATTACTCAGAAGAAAAAAATATATATTCGGCTGGTCAATAAGCCCTACTGAAGGTAAGACGTGCACAAGTTAGGGTAAGAAATGCAAAATGAAACAAGAATGCACGAATATTATTTTGCCCATCAGACTGGGGAAAGTGAAATAGATAATTCCCTGTATTGGCAAGAATTTAAAGGACAGGCACTCTGATTTACTTTTCATAGGAGTCTGCATTAGTCAAACACTTTCTGAAGGCAATTTGTCAATATGTACCAAAAGTAAAATTATGTACACCCTTTGAATCAAAACCTGCACCTCTATAATTGACCCTAAGGCTGCACTGAGAAAGCACCTCCGGCTGGAAATCATTAAATCAGTCCACACACCTGTTTGGTTTTTCTTTTTTTTTTTTTTTTTTTTTCCCCCAGTATTAGCCAGCAGTCTATACATAGGCAGTAACAAGGCAGTCTGATGAATAATTTGAGAATTGGGTGTTTGGAGGAAAGAGAAGGACAAGGGGACATGAAATAAAAGAAATGGTTAAGAGACTAGTGAAACCATGTTCTTCGTGGCCTCTGCTAGAAGTGGAGGAAGTGAATCCAGAAGAGACTCAATAGATTCAAAGACAAATACAAGGGTCCAGAGGCTTAACTCAGGTCTATAGCCAAAAGTTACGATTCACAATAGAAATGACATCAGAAAGAGGGCTGTTAGTGTGACTAAGTGAGTGGGATGGTAAAGAGGGGAGAAAATGAGGTTACATGGTCATTGACCAAAAGACGACGCTGATGTTGAGAAACCCTAAGAGTTGGGGTGAGATTTTATTGTGTTCATGGGGAGGTTGCCCCAGATTCCAGCTGTGGCAAAAAAATGAGGCAGGTGTTGAAGAAAGTTATATGCTTAGTTAACATGAGCTTAAAAGTACTCTTTCTTTCCAATGCAAGGTTGAAAAAAAATAATAATGTCAATCTTTAGATCTCCACCTGCCCCCAGCACTGAGATGGATGAAAAGTGGGGGAATGAGTGCCCTCCACTTAAAAAGCACAGGAGAGGGGTGCCTCCAGGGAGATAATCAATGTTTGTAAGGTCAGGGTTTTGAAGAACTGTTGACCAAGAGGCTGAAAGTGTAGGTGAAGTAGCGTGTACAATGAAAATGTTGCCCAAATGTTGAAGACGAAAGTAAAGAAAGGAAGGACAGAGAAATGACGGCATGAGAACATAGGAGAGGACACATAATTGAAGGGCATGAATTGTAACAAAAGATGACAGGGATCTTGGACCCTGCAAGATTAACTGCTCCACATTCCACTGGACTTCTGGGGTGAAGATGGCTCTGTGCTGGCAGGTTGGGGGAGAGATGGAGCGGGAGTTCGGGGTTAGCAGATGCAAACTGGTATATATAGAACAGATAAACAACAAGGTCCTACTGTATAGCACAGAGATCTGTATTCAATATCCTATGATAAACCATAATGGAAAGAATATAAAAAAAGAATGTGTATATATATGTATAACTGAATCACTTTGCTTTACAGCAGAAATTAACACAACACTGTAAATCAACTACACTTCAATACATAAAATAAAGGACTGTTTTAACCCGATTCCTTCTTTGTTCAAAACTGCCATTTGTTTCCGTTTGATTATTGGACGGTATTCCCAACTTCTCTCAAGTTTCCATCATCTGATAGTCAACATCCTTCAGGCTTTCATCTTACTATGTTCTTACACAAAATCTACTCAAGGCAAACTTGACCAGTCACTCTAAGTGTTACATGAATACCCCAACCTTTGTGCCTTTCCACGTCCCTGTACAAAACCCAGAATTCTCCCCCCATTTCTGCCTCTTGAGAACTTTTTGATCCTCAAGGCCCTAGTTAAATTCATTAGGATTCATGAAGCTTCAGAAGATACTGCAACTTCAACAACTATAACCACTCGTATTCATCACTCTATCAGTGTTACAGTCACCAGTGCTTACGTCTTATCTCTTCTACTAAGTTCTTTTACCAAGACTGTTTTTAGCTGATTTTTGTCACTTTCAAAACCTCTACACAGAGTCTTTTACGTAGTGTTTAATTTGAAAAATAAAGGAAAACACACAGCAGTCACAAACAGAATAGCAGTCATCAAAAAGAATAACAACTCCTGACTTTGTTCATGCTTTAGCTTTGTGGGCAGAGCTTAAATACCAATACACCACCCGCACCCCTGACATTTAGCTTCTCAGACTCTGAGAATTTTATCATAGGACAACTTGAAAATCCTGACAGGTTGTAAAGGGGTTTTGAAGTAAGGCAGGAGGAACTCCTTTTAAAAACATAATTTAATTACTTTGCATAAAGGAGAAAACAATCCAAGGTATGAAGGACCCAGAGTGTGGACAAACTTCATACTTCTGTGAATGTAAATAGGATGTAATTTGGAAAAGACAAAAAAAAATAATCTGAATATGAAAAACACTTATAAAACTAATATCAACTTGATAAAGACACTGGTTACAAGGAAAATGGTTAAAGACACTACTCAGAATATATAAACTTGGTTTTCCTAAGCCGTAGAGTAGTAAACTCCAACGACAATAACATTCTGGCAGTCATAACAAACTATGGAATCCATTGTTAAAAATTTAGTTTCCATTTTCCATTTTCACAGTTGAGTCTGGTGTATCTGACCTGATGAAAAATGTCTTCAACAGAGACAAAATTTTTCTGCATGGATTATTCCAAGACCAATATTCTGGCATTCAGACAGTTTTCTTCAGATGCTGAACATTTTATAATTATTAGACAAGAAGAATCTGGGTATAAAAATGGTTTTAATACAGTGCATACTCTCCAGGTGGGCCAAAGTACTTTACAAATTAATGAGGTAGCTATTGGCCGTGTGGTGACTTCAATAGACAAACACAGAATCCATTAAGTACCCAATAGTTCCCTTTACAGATCCTCAAATGTAAAAATCTATTTTAAAGCAACACTTCCAAAATGTGTCACAGGGTCTTTAATGCCCTGTGCCACCAGAGACAGAAATAAAGGACCTTATTTTAACTGTTAACCTGCAAGGACATCTTTACCCGCCCTTCCTCTTTCTCCCCTCCCCCCAACTCTGACACTGTCTGAATTCCGTATGATGCAAAATTCTGGTGTGGGAATTCGACTCAAATATCTCGTTGAATAGCATGAGGCTCTCCTGACCCTCTAACCTTCTCTTTTGTCCGAATCTCCTGAGAACCAGGCATGTGTCACACTGTAGCTAGCTTCCCCTGGAATAGCATTTTCGGAAAGGGGGAAAAACCCTTGCCCAGGACTGACTACATTCTGCTGAGATCCAGTTACATGGCTGTTTAAAGTTAAAATCAACAAATTTCTATCAATTTACCTCAGTGAGTTTAATTATAACTGTTATTTTCTCGGGGAAAAAAATCTACCTTTCATGGAAGGCAAGGGGGTCCCAAGGTGACAATTCCAGTTTGAGAAGTCAGTGAAAACAAATGTCTGGCAAGAAATGATGCTTTTTCCATAAATGAGATTGTTTTAATGTTCTCCTTTCTTCAGAGCTCACTTTAAAGTGACCCTTAAGGATCTCCTCCTTAAGGATTTCATCTTTCGCTGGAAATCCACTAACTTTGTGTGTTTAGGTTATGCTGCCTTTTGGCTGTTGCTGCCGGTAACCAACTAACTTTGTTGTTTTGTAGTTTGGGGGGAAAAAATGTCTTTTCCACTCTTTGTATTTTAATATTTTAACTTAAAATGGAACTTGCAAATGCAAAGGAATTCCAGGTGATTTAAGACACAGAAGCTGAATTTCTATGATGGGCATAGTGAACAGAAAAACAGCTCATTTTGCACATAAAAGCAGCTTTTTACAAATGTCATGAGGCATTTGCACAGGGTCTTGTTCTCAGTCAGACCAAAATGCTAATGCCATGTTAACAGAGGGAGGAATCAAAGAATGACATTAGAGGACAAGCCAGACCACGATTTATCTGCATAACGCTCTGCAGTCCGATGGCAACTTCTAAGCTGGGGACACCACTGGCTGAGGTTCCTGCCAAGGAAACTCCTGCTGCTTTTCTGTGAGGAAATTCCTGTCTTTTGTAACTTATCATGCAGGTCTTTCCTTGCCTCCCCCTACATATTCTTCAAACAATCAAAGGGATATTGAAACTCCTGTATCTAAAGGCAAATCAGTTTTAATCTTATATGACAAATTTTCACAAAGCTATATGTAACTGTAGGACAAGGATAAGGATTTAAAAAGCAACGATGGAGCAGAATAAAACAATTAAAAGGAACTATGGGCCAGGCTTCCCTGGTGGCAGAGAGGTTAAGAATCCGCCTGCCAATGCAGGGGACACAGGTTCGAGCCCTGGTCCGGGAAGATCCCACGTGGCACGGAGCAACTAAGCCCGTGCACCACAACTACTGAGCCTGCACTCTAGAGCCTGCGAGCCACAACTACTGAGCCCACGCGCTGCAATTACTGAAGCCCTAACGCCTAGAGCCCGTGCTCCGCAGCAAGAGAAGCCACCGCAATGAGAAGCCCGTGCACCGCCAATGAAGAGTAGCCCCCGCCCGCCACAACTAGAGAAAGCCCGCGCACAGCAAAGAAGACCCAACCCAGCCAAAAATAAATAAATAAATAAATAAATTTATTTTAAAAAAAGGATAGTATTGGGACCCGAAAAAAGGATGAACACCATCTAAATTATAAATAAATGGACACTACTATTTATTTATCTCCTTGTGCTTGGAAACTCAGCTGTTATTTACAACATAGAGAAATGACAAATCGCTTCTTAAAGGAAGTAAGGAATCAGTCCTTTTATGATAAAAGCGTTGGTGGGGGTTGGCCCAACTTACTTCTACCAATTCACCCACTTACATAGCATTTCTTCCAGGGATAAATTTACTAAGTAGGATTTTTCTAATGACAATAAAACAATTTTAAATCTTAAGTCATATTTAAGCAGGAGAAATTCTTAATCTGACATTAACTTCTTAACCTGCTTTCTTTTCTCCATTTATATACTCTCCATTCATTTCTAAAAGAGATTTATATGCTGAGAAGATTTACAGCGAATGGAACAGAAAGCAAATGCACACCTTAAATAATTGGGCTATTTTCTTCAATACAAATACTTGTCACATCCCTAATGAGGAAAGTATGGTATTTCTAAATACATTAAAATCTTGCCTCAAACACATTTTTATTTACAGAGAACTTTTTTTTTCTATATATCTTCCCTTCAGAACCACTGGAAATGATTTAGTTTTTATTTTAAAATATAGCCAAACATTTCCACCAACACTCAGGCATCAGGTGGACAAAATAATAGTGACTTACATTTACATCTTGCTTCTCAGCTGTCAGTACATTTACTAGCTGTCAGTAAAAGAGGAAAATTTAAAAATTGACTGTCAGTTTTTAGAAAAAGAAAGTATACCAGCAAATGTGGAGAAAATAATTTCAAAAAATATTTCACCCGTTTTCAGCATGAGTTTTTCTCCTATGTGAAACGTATAACTGCATAATTTGAATGGTTTGATGTCTTAAAATCGCAGATTCTAGAGAAAATGGAACTGCATGGATAAAACATGTTTGCTTTGAAATCACTATTTCCAAACTAGCTTGGGGCTGATGTAAACACGACTGCCATTCACCTAGTCAAATAAAGGGATTCTGGAGCTTTGCAGTGTTATTTGTATAGAACAGGAGACTTGGGCTCAGATTATTAGATCTATATGTCCCTTAAATTTCCCAACCAGAATCTTAATGAATTTAACATAACTGAAAAGTTGAGCATATAATACCATAATGAAGAATGCATTCACACCTTAACTGCACCTCTTCCTGAACATAAAACCCCAAGTCTTAATTATTTTCCCAATCTCAATATTCAGAAATGGCAACAGAGCTTTTCTTTTATAATACATTGGGTTATATGTATTTTATAGTTCAATGCAAGTATTTTAGAATATGTGATTTACATTATACATTATATTCACTTTAAAGGGCTAAATGGTCTTGAAATGGATCATTCTATACCTAAGCTTTTAAGAGAACTCATGGATCTAAATAACTAACAGAAGATAAAGGAATAATGATATGACAAATTAATGTGTGCCTATGTTACTGGTATTCATAAGCACACAAAACTTTGAAGATTTTAAGTTTATTAGAGATGTAAGAATTCTCCCATCGCTTGGGCATTTTCCTGGTATAGTGGTGCAATTGCTCATCAAGGAGACTCCTTACATTTAATCATCACTCATCTGACTTAATGAAATTAAACCTGGATGAAGGCACGTTATTTTTATTCAAATAATGAGCCTGAATCGTTACAGCATTCTGTCCAGAGATAACCAATGGACAGACGAGAACATCAACTGTGAATATATTTAAATATAGATTTACACATGCAGTATTAGGGAAGGTAAAAACAGGCTATGAAATAAACATTAGGCATCAACTCTAAGCTCACTGTCAAGAGTACGCCCAAGCTTCTAACCACAGAGTTCAGCTGAAGGTAACTATCTGTCAAATGTAATCTGTGCAAGTGAATATGCTTAAGCTGGTGTTATGAATCAACCAAAATTGCTTTGGTCTTATTGACATTCAATTTTGAGAAGTTGCAGCTCATCCCGTCCAATAGACAGTCTGACAACACCAAGAGTGCTTCCAGTGACAGAAAGCTTTAAATATAGATGCAACTATCATCAAAATACACATGGAACTAAACTTTATGATCCTTCAGAGCATCTTTTGAAATTGGTCAGGAAGTCATCAGCTGGTCATAGATGCCCCCAAGAGCTCATCTCACTGCTCTAACGTCTACCACCTGGCTCAGTTAACAAACCATTATTAATCTTGAAAAAAAATAATGAATATAGATTTGATTGACAGGTAAAGTCCTCCTGGATTAGTAGGAGAGTTCCTGTTGCATTGTGCTTAACCCCACTTTGTCACTTTGCAGGTCTGCCTTTTATCTTTTCTACCATTCGAGACTTGTCCCCAATATATCTTAATAAATAATAACCAGGCATGTAGGAAGAAATCCAGAGGGTCCATTTTAGACAATGCCTTGCAGATATTTTTTTGACATGTATTGAGTTTGCATAAGCACTGCATTATACCAACAAGAGAACTAAGGTGAGTGAGGTTAAATGACTCGCTTGGAGTTGTTTCCCCTTGGGCACTGTGACCTCTCAAGCAGATTCTGCCGGGGCCCATATGCTTTTGTTCCAGGTCTTAATCCTGTATTGAACAAACTTTCCATTTCTTTCCTGTCTGGGCATATTTTCTTTCTTTTTTTTTTTTTTTTTAATAAATTTATTTATTTATTTTTATTTCATTTTTGGCCCCGTTGGGTCTTCATTGCTGCGCGCGGGCTTTCTCTAGTTGCGGCGAGCAGGGGTTACTCTTCGTTGTGGTGCGTGGGCTTCTCATTGCAGTGACTTCTCTTGTTGTGGAGCATGGGCTTTAGGCGCGCAGGCTTCAGTAGTTGCGGTGCATGGGCTCAGTAGTTGTGGTGCACAGGCTTAGCTGCTCCGCAGCATGTGGGATCTTCCCGGACCAGGGCTCAAACCCATGTCCGCTGCATTGGCAAGAGGATTTTTAACCACTGCGCTACCAGCGAAGTCCATATTTTCAACCAAGAAAAATACATTGAGCTCCAAACAAGTTGTGATGTTCTGCTCACCTCTGTTCAATACCCTCAATTGCTCTGTAGCTCATTGGTCTCATCTGTACCTTCTTCACAGGGTAGCTCATAAAATGACACGTAAAACCCTTGACTCCGTAAGAAACCAATCAACATAGGTGGGTAGGTTGATGTTTTACTTTCTAAAGTACTAAGTAAACACTTTCCTGTCCCTCTAAGAGAAATTGCACTGCTAAGAACAAATCTTTACAGGACATAAGGACAAGTACATGACTTGCAACATTATTTTAAAAAAAGAAAAAAATCTAGAGTGTAGTAGATTCCTGAACTCTCACGCTAGTCCTGTTTTTAGTAACAGCGCTTGCCTTCTTTAGAGAATCTCTATTATTGATACTTCCCTCAAGACCTACCTCAAACTATGAAGCTACGTGGAAATAAACTGTGATGCAATGTTAACTTAAAAAAAAAGGGAGGAGGAGTAGACAACATTATATATGCACAAAGGGTGTGCTATGGTTAGATCTAAAATATGTACGTGAGACTAGAGAGAATTACATTAATATTATAACAAAATTACTGGAGGGGTTGGTTGGGTTCGTATTTTTTCTTATTTATTTTCTAAGTATTCTAAAATATTGATTCTATCACAGACATAGAGAACAGACTGGTGGTTGCCAAGGGGGAGGTGGGGTGGGGAAGGGATGGAGTGGAAGTTTGCAGTTAGCAGATGTAAACTAGCATATACAGGATGGATGAACAACAATGTCCTACTGTATAGCACAGGGAACTATATTCAATATCCTGTGATAAACCATATTGGAAAAGAATATGAAAAAGAATGTGATATATATATATATATATATGTACATGTATAACTGAGTCACTTTGCTGTACAGCAGTAATTAACACATTATAAATCAACTATACTTCAATCAAAATAAAAATTTAAAAATGCTGATTCTATAACTTAGGTGATTTTTTTTAAATCTCATTTTTATCCAAAAATTATTTGCCAACAATCTCTGCCCAACCTGCACACATTGCTTCTTTTCTCCTCTGTACAGCTTCTTAGGGACAGAGGCCACAAATTCACCATCTTTGCTCACCTTAAGACCTTTCATGAAGTGGTGTGTGCGTACCAGATGTCAAGGGTGTTACATTCGTAAAAGTAAAATGTTCTAGGCAAGAGGATTTGACTTGTTTACTAGGGCCATGGCCACAGAGGTTCTTTTCAAGTACTGCATGTGAAAGGGGAAGACACATTTCCCAATGCTGACTTTTACACGTGCTCTTTTCTCAAGTACACTGTGGCCTTGCTCCAGTCAGCTGCTTTTGTGTCACCAAAGACTACTGGACAAAAAAGTTCCTCCTGAATATGGGTAAAAGACAAGTTTTCTTGAAGATCTTATTTATATAGTTCTTACAATTTTCTTATTTTCCAGCAAATATATAAATTGAAAATTTAATCAAAGGAGTTCCAAAAATACTAAAAAGAATGTGTATAAAACAAAGATAAGGTTCAGGGCTTCCCTGGTGGCACAGTGGTTGAGAATCTGCCTGCCAATGCAGGGGACACTGGTTCGGGCCCTGGTCTGGGAAGATCCCACATGCCGCGGAGCAACTAAGCCCGTGCACCACAACTACTGAGCCTGCGCGTCTGGAGCTTGTGCTCCGCAACAAGAGAGGCCGCGACAGTGAGAGGCCCGTGCACCGCGATGAAGAGTGGCCCCTGCTCGCCACAACTAGAGAAAGCCCTTGCACAGAAACAAAGACCCAACACAGCCAAAAATAAATAAATAAGTAAATTAATTAATTTAAAAAAAAAAGATAAGGTACATAAGTAAAACAATTTGCATTTTGGGGGCTTGTATTCAAAACACATTAAATAGGACCTAACATCTTCAGGCTTACTTGTTTCAGGTATTTTTGATCACTAGTTATTTCCCATATGGCTTTTTATTTTCTGAATTTTAAAAATCTTATGGCTTTTGACTTTTTTTATCATTGAAGTATAGTTGATTTACAATGTTGTGTTAGTTTCAGGTGTACAGCAAAGTGATTCATGTACATACATATACATATATTCTTTTTCAGATTCTTTCCCCTTGTAGCTTATTACAAAATGTTGAATATAGTTCCCTGTGCTATACAGTAGCCCTTGCTGTTTATCTATTTTATATACAGTAGTGTGTATATGTTAATCCCAAACTCCTAATTTATTCCTCCTCCCCTTTCCCCTTTGGTAGCCATAGGCTTGTTTTCTATGTCTGTGGATTTATCTCTGTTTTGTATATAAGTTAATTTGTATCATTTTTTTATTTTTAGATTCCCCATATAAGCAATATCCTATATTTGTCTTTGTCTGGCTTACTTTACTTAGTATGATAATCTCTAGGTCCATCCATGTTGCTGCAAATGGCATTATTTCATTCTTTTTAATGGCTGAGTAATATTCCTTTGTATATATGTACCACATCTTCTTTATCCATTCCTCTGTCGATGGACATGTAGGTTGCTTCCATGTCTTGGCTATTGTAAATAGTGCTGCAATGAACTTTGGGGTGCATGTATCTTTTCAATTATGGTTTTCTCCAGGTATATGTCCATGGGTGGGATTGCAGGATCATATGGTAGCTCTATTTTTAGTTTTTTAAGGAACCTCAATACTGTACTCCATAGTGACTGCACAATTTACATTCCCACCAACTGTGTAGGAGGGTTCCTTTTTCTCCACACCATCTCCAGCGTTTATTTGTAGACTTTTTGATGATGACCATTCTGACAGTTGTGAGGTGTTAACTCATTGGCTTTTGATGTTTTTATTTTCTTACATGGAAGATGTCAATCATAAATATTATTAATGGACTGAAAATAATGTTTATGAAATACTGAAAATTAGAAAGCATCATACAAGTCTTCTGATTCTGACCAAGATGGAGTAAGCCCACTTCAGCCTATCTTTCCTTGCAATTACCAACAAAAAACCCTGAACAAAATACAAAAAGCAACTACCTGCGGATTCTGAAAAATGAACCAAAGCAAACAGATTGTGAAAAGGAGCCATAACGTAAAGAACTGAAAACTTCCAATCTGTAAAAGGCATTGTTGAAAGAATGGGAAGACAAGCTACAGACTGGGAGAATATTTGGAAAACAAACAACTGTCAAAAGGCTCATATGCAGAATACATAAAAGCCATTGAAAGTCCCCAGTGAGAAAACAAGGAACACATTTTTTAAATGGGAAGATTTTGGACAAATACTTCACCAAAGAAGATACATGGAGGAAAAAGACAGAAGCCCCTCTATGTCATTGATCACCAGGGAAATGCAGATCAAAACCACAATGAGATATCAATAAATATCTATCAGAAGAATGGCTAACTAGGTACAGGTAGGTAGGTAGATGGGTAGGTAGACAGACCAACAATATCAAGTGCTGGCAAGCAAATCAACTATAATCTCACATCTCGCTGGTGGGAATACAAAATGAGACAGCCACTTTGGAGGAAAGCTTGGCAATTTCTGAAAAATTTACGCATACACCTACCATAGGAGCCAGCCACCCTACTACTAGGTATTTACTGAGATAACAGATCAGAGGTTGACAGGGTGCAGGAGTGGGAAGAGGGCAATGGCTATAAAAGGGTACCAGAAGAATATGTGGAGGTTCCATATCTCTTCTATACCTTGATTGGATGGTGGTTACATAACTATTATGGTTGCATGATATTTTATGCTTTTACCAAAACTGATAGAAGTGTACACAAAAAAGGAAGTAGATTTTGCTGTATGTAAATAAGTTTTAAATGAATAAGAAAATGTAAAAAATAAGCATCATACAAATATGTAATAATAATCCTTTTCAAAAACCTTTACTAGAACAGATAACAGACTTTTCACAGAAACGTCAAATATCACCTGCAAATGTCTCTCAATTGTCAATGCAGCAAATGGTTTCGATCACCAACTTGAGGCCCTAATAAGTGATCCAGACATTTTAAATTCTAACTATCTGATCTCACACTTAAACTCGATGTCACCTCAAAACACTTTGAGACTTCTGCAAGGTTGTTTCGCTTTTCAAATCGACCATTTACTGAAATCCTATTGTTTTCATATAAATGAAACTCCTCCTCTCTTAAGCACAATATTTCTGATGCTAACAATTCTATGCACTTTCTTTAAATAGAAAGTTTTAACAATCAACTTTACTTTAACTTGGATCATCTTTTAAGTCAAAATATAGTATGTCACCAATTCAGAATTCTTATCAGCTATCCTTAGAAATTGCATAAGCCAATTTTAGAATTTCCTTTCTGTCCCCATTTTTCTTATTTTATGCTTTGATAAACTTCCCTCAATTAAATATGGTTAACCTTAAGTCCAAGTCTTTTCTGTACAGGTTTGACATCACACCTTATACCCCTCAAAAAAAGAAGAAAAAAAAAAAAACATTGCAAATTATAAGGAAATAGCAAAGGATGAAACTCTAAAGCAATTTTTCTCAAAGAAGGGTGGTTTTGCCTCTGAGGGGACACTTGGCCATGTCTGAAGACACATTTGCTTGTCACTGGGTTGGAGGGAGATGGAGAGATGGGAGGTTTGCTACTGATATCTAGTAGGTAGAGGCCAGGATTGACGCTAAACATCCTACAACGTACAGGAAAGCCCCTACGACAGAGAATTATCCTGTCCAAAATGTCAAAAGTGCTGAGATTGAACCCACAGATGCAGAGAACAAACTAGTGGTTACCAGTGGGGAGAGAAAAGGGGGGAGGGACAATATAGGGGTAGGGGATTAAGAGGTACAAACTATTAGGTATAAAATAAGCTCCAAGGATATATTGTACAACACGGGGAATATAGCCAATAATTTATAATAACTATAAATGGAGTATAAACTTTAAAAATTGTGAACCATTATATTGTACACCTGTAATTTATGTAATATATCAACTACATCAACTACATCAACTGTACTTCAATTTAAAAAAAAAAAAAGTGCTGAGATTGAGAAATCCTGCCCCAAAGAAATCAACCTATTCAAGAATGACATATACTAATGAAAACGTGAGCACAAAATCAAAACTTGGGGTAATTTCTAGGCATTCCACTTATTCTCTTTCCAACGACTCCACAGCTACATATTGATACTACAGATTTTTCAATATCAAAAAGCAGTAACAGTACATTATCACTTGTTATACAAAGGCATAAGACTGTAGCAGTTTAAGAAATACATCAAAAGTTTGCAGTAGAAAGAAATATATGTGATTTAAGGAAACAGAAAGCCATACAAAAATGAGTTGGAGTGCAAGGAAATCTTGAATCAATGACTTCCTGCATGGGAGCACAGGTCTGGTTTTTAAGGTCTGGCTCAATA
Organism: Balaenoptera musculus; assembly: GCF_009873245.2. NCBI lineage: Eukaryota > Metazoa > Chordata > Mammalia > Artiodactyla > Balaenopteridae > Balaenoptera > Balaenoptera musculus. The sequence continues at coordinate 169,839,583 of NC_045785.1, read as the reverse complement.
AAAAAAACCTAATACATTTCTGTTTATGCTAAATCTAAAACTCCATATGAATTTTCGATGATTCTGTGTGAAACAGTATAAAATCTGTATTTATTAGTATAAGTTTTCCATGAGAGCTTCCACTGTCCATTTAAAAAGCAAGTCACCTATCATTAATGCTCAGTTACATTAGAGTTAATGATTTAGGACAGGATATCTAATAGGTCGCAACAAAAATTAACAACAGCTAATAATTATAGATGCTAATTTGGATAAGCTCTCACTAATTAATAGAAGAATTTATCCTTGGCATTTATTTTAACCACGATCAAGCATTGCTTATTATTTTAATCGACTACATGAACCAGTTACACACGGTGCAAATGAACATCAAACTACATATATTAACACAAGAAACTCTCAATCTTGAGATCTACAAATAGTGACAATTGCTTTTGCATCATAAGACAGCTACGTACCTCATTCACAAATCAAATATAAACCAAGATGATGGTCACTTTAACATGGAAAGAGACAAGTCTTGAGGGGTCACAAGTAGCTTTTTGACACCTAACGTTGCTACAAAAGACATACCTGCCAAAATTAATTGAAACATAATGCGAAAAAGTACAAACTACCTTATCTCTCTGAGCTCCATTCTGTATTTAATATGAAACATTAGCAATCTCTTTCCTCTGAAGTGTTCATGGTCACCTAAATTGGCTGAAATGTTGACACACTGATGCCAAGTTAAATGTTGCCCTTGAATCAAGTCTCTATTTCTAATTGAGAATTAATCTTGGACTTGCCCACATGAAAGGGATGGATCTCTGCCAGCTGCAGTAGTTGCAATAATCACAGGCAATAAAGGACACACCTTGTGGCCTATGTAGTTATTTTACATTTATCTGGTGTGATATTTGGTTCAGAAACCATTTCAACCTTTTAACTTCTATTTTGACAAAAGAGTTACTGAAAAACGTTACGAGAATCTGCAAATGCTCACCCATAGGTTTCTCATAAAGCATTTTATAATTCGTCAGGACACCTGAACACTGCTGCAACATATGTGAAATTTTTTTTTGTAAATAAGACCATGTCTAGCTTTGTCCAAATTGACGTTGCAATATTTGACCAGTGTATCATCTTTTTCCTATATCCAATTCATTCTATGAAGGATTCTTCCTTACTTCACACCATTTTAGCCAACATGTTTTAAACATAATGAAGAGTTTATGATAAAAAGCATTAAGAAAGGGTAGACAAGGTCTCCTTTAAAACATGGTGACTTCTGGTCCTGACAACGATGGAGTAGTCCTATTCCTCCCAGGTCCTCTTTCCATAATTTAAAAACCCTGGGCATAACATGACAAACAAGTATAGGAGGACTCTTCAAGGTGGGAAGAAGGCAAAAAAAACTTAGGGACCTCAGGATTTGAGAAACAACATGGCAGTTAATCCCCTAGTATTCTTATTACTGCCCGTATACCCTAGACAGACCATTCCAGAAGCATCTATCCTAGAACTGCCAACAGGCACAGGTAAAATAAATTCCAAGAATAGTCTACTTCTCCTAAATAAAGGACAGGGAAAATGGTGGCCTAAGATAAAAGGCCTTTTAGGCAATGTCTGCTCTACTTCAGCCAAACACCAATGGAAAAACCACAGAGAAACACATAAACAGACACTCTCTCATGGTTCTAACAGAGCCTATCAGGAGGTTAATCTTTCATCCCACCCTCCCACCCAGCAGAAGTAAGCTGCAGTACCTTGAATCCCCTACATGGTAGAAATGACAGGGCCATTCAGAGATCTCATCTTCCATTGCCCCTGGCAAAGCAGGCAGCATTCTAGTTCCCTGCAGGGTGGTGCTGAAAACCCAACAAGGAGCTACTCTTCCCTTCTCCACTTGGCGAAAGCAGGCAACTCTCCAATCTAACGGTAGGGGGAGTATTGGTGGCAAAGAGTAAGGAACTTATTTTCTATACCCTGTTCCACGGAAGGAGGTGGCACTCTGATCCCCTTTCAAAATAGTATTGGCAGGGTGAGAGGGGAGCTGATCTGCCATCCCCACCTGACTGAAGTGGGCTGTACTCTAATTCTTCACCAGGGGAGTGTAACCTCAGCCCAGCAAGGACTGAGACTCCAACTCTACCCTCCCATCTGACAACAGGGAGACCTAATGAGGAGGTGCAGAGGCAGGGCGAGTCAGCATTCCACTCCCCCCACCGCCCCCTGCCAGGGCCTAGCAGGAGCTGACCCTTCCTACTCACCCAGCATCAGTAAGACTGAACAAGGAAAGGAAGTGCGAGCCAGGGCTGGTGAGCACTTTATCTCCCCCAATCCTTGGTGCCAGGGGAGCCCAGCTGAGAGCTGTACCTCTACACCCACTTCATGGCAATGAGACTGAATGCAGTGTTGTGTATCAGGGCTAGTCTGTATTCTGTTTCACACCCAACTCCCACCAAGTGAGCCTAATGGGGAGCTGAGCTGGGCCCCCATCCCAACTTGTGTTAGTGAGACTGAAGGATGTGGTGTGAGGTAGGGCTGGTCAGTATTCCACTGCCCTCTTTACTTCCTTGTGAAGTGAACCCAATGGGAAGCTGAGCCTCCACTTACACCTGGCATCCGTGAGGCAAAATAAGGTGACAGGAAAGGGGTTACTTGACACTCCACTGCCCCTTCCTTGGTGTCAACGGGGACCAGCAAGAAGCTGAGCTTCCACTCACCCCACAGTCACAAAGGGGTGTGAGTCAGCAATGTGCTTCCCCCTCCTGGTGACAGTGGGGCTCAGCAGGCATATATCTGGAGAAAACCATAATTCGACAAGATACATGCACCCGAATGTTCACTGCAGCACTATCTATGATAGCCAAGACATGGACGCAACCTAAATCTCCATCGACAGAGGAATGGATAAAGAAGATATGGTACATATATACAATGGAATATTACTCAGCCATGAAAAAGAATGAAATAATGCCATTTGCAGCAACATGAATGGACCTAGAGATTATCATACTAAGTGAAGTACGTCAGACAGAGAAAGACAAATATCATATGATATCACTTATATGTGGAATCTACAAAATGATACAAATAAACTTATTTACAAGACAGAAACAGACTCACAGACTTCAAAAACACACTTATGGTTACCAAAGGGGAAAGGTGGTGGGGAGGGATAAATTAGGAGTTTGGAATTCACATATACACACTACTATATATGAAATAGATAATCAACAAGGACCTACTGTATAGCACGGGGAACTCTACTCAATATTCTGTAATAACCTATATGCGTAAAGAATCTGAAAAGGAATAGATATATGTATAACTGAATCACTTTGCTGTACACCTGAAATTAACACAACATTGTAAATCAACTATACTCCAATATAAAATAAAAATCAAATTTAAAAAAAAGAATCCATCAGCACTTGGAGATGACAGGTGGGTGGGTAGGTGGCCCACTTTCACTGAGGAGGTGTTGAAAATGCTAACCTTCCAACCCGTCATCTGCAACAAGGCCACCAGTGAGGTGGTGGTGACAGGGACAGGTGGGAAGCTGAACATACACATTCACCTGGCCACTGTGTCACATCTCAATAGGGGGACAGCCTAATGATAAAACAAAAAGTAAACTGGAGCCAGAGTCTCATAATATAGTATCCAAAATGTCCAGGATAAAATAAAAGTCACGTGTCATACAAATAACCAGAAAAACTATGACTTGAATGAGAACAGAAAATCTACCAATACCAACACTGAGATGAATCAGATAGAAGAATTATCTGATAAGGATTTAAAAGCATAAAAATACTTCCACAAGAAATTGTGAATTCTTTCACAGTGAATGAAGAAAGAAGAGAAAATCTCAGCAAAGTAATAGAAGTTATAATAAAAGATCCAAATGGAAATTTAAGAATTATTTTTAAACAAAACTTTGAGACAACAATTAAAAAACTTGTTATATGGACTCAAGAGTAAAGTTAAGATGATGGAATAGAAACTGTGAACTTGAAGACAAATCAATGGTATTTACCTAAATTGAAACAAAAGAGAAAAAAATATTAAAAGAAATAAAATGAAGAGAGCCTCAAGGATCTGTGGGACAATAACAAAGATAATATCTATATAATTAGAATCATAGAGGAGAGTGACGTTGAAAATATATTGAAAGAAATATTGTCTGAAAACATTGAAAAATGGCAAAAGACATAAACATACAGATTCAAAAGGCTGAGCAAACTCCAAATAATAGGATAATACCAAAGAAATTCATGCCAAGGAATTCAATATTAAACTTCTGAAAACAAAGCACAAAGAGAAACTCTTGAAAGTTGCCACAGGAAAATGATGCAAAACTTATAAGGGAATATCAATTCAAATTACAACAGGTTTCTCACCTGAACGATGGAGGCCAGAAGGAGTGGGACAACGTTTTTCAAGTAATGAAAGAAATTAACTCTCAATCACAAATTTTACATTCAGCAAAAATATCCTTTAGGAATGAAGGGAAAATCAACACATTCTCAGTTGAATGAAAACTAAGAGAATTTGTTTTCATCCAGCCCACTCTTAAAGAGGGACTAAAGAAAGTCCTTTAAACAGAAACAAAATGACAACAAAAGGTTTAGAATTTCAGGAAGAAAATAAGAACATCAGAATGAGTAATATTAGGAGTAAATACATAAACTATGCTTATCGTAAGTTTATTAAATAATATTTGATGGTCAAAGCAAAAACTTTAACACCATTTGATGTGGTGCTCAATGTATGGAGAGGAAACACTCAAGACAATTATACTTAAAAAGCAGTGTAGGTAAAGGGACCTAAATGGAAGTAAAGTTTCTACACTTCAACTTAAGTGGCAAAACATCAATGTCAGTAGACTAAGTTAATTATATATACTGTAATACCTAAGCCACTAAGAACATTATACAAAAAGATACACCAAAAATGTTATAAATAAAGATGGAATCCTAAAATGTGTTCAAGTAACCCACAGCAAGATAAGAAAAGTAAAACAGAAAAACCAAAATCAGAAGAAAGAACTAATGACAAAATTGCAGACATAAGTCTATCACATCATTAAGAAGCTTAGATGTAAATGGTCTAAATACACCAAATAAATGACCGAGATTGGCAGAGTGGATTAAAATTAGATAGATAATTGATATATACACAGAATATAAATAAATACATACAGAATATATATATATATATATATGTTTTATATATATATATATATATATAAAAAACATGCTATGCACCAGCAGAATACACATTAATTTCAAGTGCTCACAGAACGTTCACCAAGAACGTTGGACCATTTTTTAAAAACTCAGCAAATTTTAAAGAACTGAAACCAAACAGTGTTTTTTCTGACCACAATGGATTCAAATTGGAAATCAATATCAGAAATATAATTCTGTTAAATCTTCAAAAGCTTGGAAATTAGACAACCTACTTGTAATTAATGCATGAGTCAAAGAAGTCTCAACAAAAATAAAAAATACATAGAACTGAATAAAAATGAAAATACAACATACTAAAATATTTGTGATACAGCTAAAGCAGTACAAAGAGGAATATTTACAACACTAAATTAAACATTAAATTAAATTACACACTAAATCACAGCACTAAACCTACTGCTTGCTTTTAAGAAGAGAAAAGGTCTGGAAATATCAATCTAAGTTCTTACCTCAAGAAACCCCAGAAAAAGAGCAAAATAAGCACAAATCAAGCAGACAGAAGGAAATAATAAATATAAAAGCAGAAATCAATGAAACTGAGGATAGCTAAACAATAGAGAAAAATCAAGGAAACAAAAATGTGGTTTTTCAAAAATATCAATTAAATTATAAACTTTTAGCAAGACTAACAATTATAAGAGAGAAGACACAAATAATATCAATAATGAAGCAGGTGATATCACTTTAGATCCTATAGCCAGTAAAATGATATGGGGTAATAAAATATAAGATGAATAATATTACAGTCATAAATTCAACATCTTAGAAGAAATAGACTAATTGTCTGAAAACCACAAACTACCTAAAATCAACCAAGATAAAATAGACAATCTGAATTAAAGAAATTCAATTTAAATAAAGATCGCCAAATATGAGATCTCCAAACAGCTTCACTAAACCTGGAGATGCCTACCAAACATTTAAGGAAGAATTAACACTAATTTTACATAATCTATTTCAGAAAACAGAATAGGAGGGAACACTTCCCAACTCATTTTATGAGGATAGCATTAACCTAATACCAAAAGATAGTACGAGAAAGGAAAATTATGGATCAATACAGCTCATGAATATAGATGGAAAATTCCTCAGAAGAATATTAGTAAATCCAATCAAGCAGCATATAAAAGGAATCATCATGGCCAAGTCGAATTTATCCCAGGTATGTAAAGTTGGTTAAACATTTGAAAATCAATCAGTGTAACCAACCAGATTAACAGGCTAAAGAAGAAAAATCATATCAAATGATGCAGAAAAGGACTTTAACAAAATCCAACACTCATTATGATGAAAATTTTTAGTAAATTAGCAATAAAGGGAAATTTCCTCAACATGATGACGAGCATCTACAGCTAACGTTATACTTATTTGTGAAAAACTGAATGTTTTCTCCCTAAGATCAGTAACAAAAAGATGTTTGTTATTACCACTCTTATTCAGCATAGTATTAGAAATTCTAGCTATTGCAACAAAGAAATAAAAAAATAAAAATCACACAGACTGGAAAGAAAGAAACTGCTCCTAATTGCAGGCAACATGATTGTCTATGTAGAAAATCCCAACAAATTACAAAAGAACTTTCAGAACTGATAAGTTAGTTCAGCAAGGTTTTTAAATATAGGATCAAGCCCCCCCAAATCAGTAACATTTTCTGTATTATAACAAAAAATATGTGGGAACTAAAATTTAAAACCTATAACCAATTTCAATCACTCCAAAGAAAATTAAACACTTATGAATAAACTTAGCAAAACATGCACAGGATCTGTATGCTGAAAATTACAAAATACCAATAAAAGAAATCAAAGATCTAAATTGTTCATGTATTGAAAGGTTCAGCATAGTAAAAGATACCAATTCTCCCCAAGTTGATCTATAGATGTGATGAAATTCCTAACAAAATCCCAACAAGACATTTGTAGACACAGGTAAATTTATTCTAAAACTTATATGGAAAGGCACAGGCCCTGAAATATATTTTAAAAATGAAATCTGTGGTGAAGTAAGGAACAAGTTGGGTGTGTTTATAAAAGGGAAATTTGGGGTAGCCTTATGGTAATAGAACTGTTCTTTATCTTGACTATGATGGAGCCACAAATCTACATATGTGATAAAACTGTATAGAACTACACACACAAACAAGTCAAGAAAAATGGAAAGTCTAAATAAAGGGGGTGGATTGTATCAATGTCAGTATCCTGGTTGTGATATTATACTATAGTTTTGCAAGATGTTACCCTTGGGTAAGGGATACTTGGGATCTCTCAGTATTATTTCTCACAAATGTTTGCGAGTCGACAATTATCTCAAAAAAAGTTAATTAAAAATAAACAAAGAAGCACTATCTACACTGGACCTCTCCAAGTTTAGTGTTCCCCAGTTTTCAAAATTTCTTGGGTCTCACTTCTCTTTAATATTTATAAAAGCCTCGTCCCACAAACTTTGAGATGTTCTGCCTGAGATTGCTACAGGTATTTTAAGGGATTAAATAATAATGGTCACCATTTGTCCCAATGTGTATTCCCACAGAATTCATCTTATTTCCAGTTTACTGCTACCTCTCATTCAACCCAAACATTGAACCCAACTCTTTTCTATAAATTCCCTAAGGTACCAAACCCCTCAAAATAGCTACCTGTAATCGATTTTGGCCAAATAACTACAACAACACAAGGGATTTGCATCCCAGAAAACAACAAACTTAAAATTACATACTGTACATCCATAATCTAAACTTTCTTGGTCAACCCCACTACAGTGAAACTGGCATGAGCTGAGTCTCCTCTTCCAGCCCCTCGTCTCTGGCTCTCCTCCCCTCCCCGACCCCCAACTGGAATGCCTTCTGTCCTTTCCCTGCCCTTTCCTTTTTCCTTTCTTTCTTTTCTCCCTAGATTGAGAACCATGAACACAAATCACAAACAAAAGAATCCAACTAGTTTTCTACTTCTAGAATATACAATGTTTTTCAGGGATTATCTCATGTAATCTTTAGAAAGCAGAATGAAACTGCTTTTCCTGATATGAATACTTACAAAAAATATATATTGACATACATACACACATAATTGTATATATTATATATATAAATATCATTTTTTCTCTGCTGTAATTAAATAATCAGAAGATTAGCAAATCTATTAAAGCCTTTCCATTCTTGGAAAAGTTTTTATAATTTGTTTTATTTTAACTGTTCTTTCTTTGGCTTAGAGATATCTAAACTGGTATCCTGAACATATGCTCTTATTATGCATCCAGAACAATACAGCTGCTTGGAATATTTTTGAACGTTGCATTTGAGAGAGAGAAATACCAAGGGAAAATATATGGGAAAATAAAACTATTCAAGGCCATGTTTAAATAAAGTCATATTCTCTCTTCCATTACCAAGCAATACATACCATAGGCCAAATTCTGCCCTAGGTTATATGCGCGCTCTTCTTTTTGACTTTAGTGGGAATTGTTCATGTATAACTGAAGGCTTCAGTTAGCCCCGTGGGCACAAAAATGCCTACCCTCAAAAGAAGCAAAAATTATCTGTCTTGTTATATTTGGCTTTTAGATGAAAGTGATATAATATAAATGACAATTCCATTAGATAATATAGGTTTTAAAAAGCATTACCATCAAATTTTAACCATTACAAATTTGAGAGAATTACCATAGTGGCATTTGGAGGACCAGAGATTGTTGAAACAAGAAGACATTGGAAAATACTTTTCTTTTTATCACAATTTTCAATTTTAGTAGTATATTTTCCTTTTGTATATATTGTACATTTTCTAGCTATTGGCTGAGAATCAACCATTTTCTACCAGAAAAAAATTGCTAAATTCTTCAACTATCGGTTTCTAAGTTTAAATATTAATTTATCCATAGCTTGCTTTAGATTTTGATTAGAGGTTTTTCCAGAGGAAAGGTCTTCCTGAACTTAAATTTTTGCTATGAAATATTAGACTGATAACATTCAGACTTGTAAAGGGTAAATACTACAATGACAGGTGTGTTCATCTCTTTGCATACATCAGCTAGACAAACCTTTTCTTTTGGTGTATATATATATATATATATATATAGTGTATATACTAATGGAGAATAATAGTTATGAAATAGATTGGATTAGGAGCAGGTGAAAAAACGTGGGTTGTCTGTCAGAGTGAGAAACAAAAACAAAAGACTTCATAGCTCTATGTAGAACTCTGAGCCACTTTTTCCAGCCTCTTTCATTTAACACATGATATATTTCTTTCTAAGAAACTCAGACCCCCTGAGGCTTACTAACATCTTTTGCTATTTTCATCTTCCTGGCATTGCTCACCTATTCCTGCTATGTAGAATTTCTTCCTTCCTCCTCTTCTCCACCTATTAAAAGCCTATTTTTCCTTCAATAGTTAACTCAGATACTACCTTCTTTATGCATCTTTCCTGACATACCTGAAATGGAATGAGTCATTTCCTGCCTTAAACTCTGATTATTTTATTTTGTTATACACTTTGTAATCCATCAAGGAAGGAAGGAGAACAAGACATAATACTTGGGCCCCACCCCAGACCAATGAAGACACAATGGAGTGTGGCCATCTGAATATTTCTGAAAGTTTCTCAATGATGCTAATGATCTCTAGAGTTAAGAAATATCGCTCTGAGCTGCAGTCTAGCTTGTAAGTACTAAATATCAAAAACCTGATTCTCTTCCAGTGTTTCTCCTTGGGCAAATGAAACCATTAGTCATACAATCATCCAAGCCAGAAATCTGGGATTTATCATCTCCCTTTACCTTAACCTCTACTTTCCTTCCAGCAACAAGCCCTTTGATTTTAACTCCTAAATAGCTTTCAAAGCTGACCACTTCTCTGTGTATCTGCTATTGCCATCATGGTTCAAGGTATCTCACTTGGGCTCTAAGAGTCACCTAACAACACTTTTTTCCTGTCCTCATGCAAACTGTTCTCCTTCAGTGCAACCAACATGGTCCTTCTGAAAAGATAATCTGCTCAGGCCATACATTTTCCTTCCTTCCCCCCACTTCTTCCCTCATCCCCTGTTCCCTGCATAAAGCATTTCAGTAGAGTTCTCTTGAAAACACTTTAACACGGCCAACAATGATCTTTAAAACGTAGCATCTTCCAATGGCTCTGGCTACATTTCACATGCTGCTCCACTTCGGCTGCTGCCCTCCACCTCCACTGGCCTTTCAGTATCTCACATGCAACAAAGTCCCTTTTACAAAAGGGCATCTGCACTATTTGCTATGCACGGATGAAATGTTCTTCTCTACTCTGGTCACCTAGTTCAATCTTATATGTTCTTTTGAATATATATTATTATCAGTTAAATTGAGTCCCCCCACAAAAGACAGATTGAAGTCCTAACCCCCCATGTCTGTGACTATGACCTTATTTGGAAACAGAGTCTTCGTGGATATAATCAAGTTAAGGTGAAGTCATACTGATTAGGTTGGATCCTAACCCAGTATAATTGGTGTCCTTACAGAAAGAGGAGACACTGACACACACACACACAGGGGACGAGATGGCCATGTGATATCGGAGGCAGAGATGAGGCTGATGCATCTGAAAACTCAGGATTTCTGGCAAACACCAGAAGCTAGAAGAAGCAAGTGAGGCTACTCCTCTATAAGTTTTAGCAAGAGCATGGTCTTGCAGATACCTTAATGTCAGACTTCTGGCCTCCAGAACTGGGAGAGAATACATTTTTGTTTTTTTAAGCTACTCGGTGATTTTTTAGGGCAGGCCTAGCAACCTAATACACATATCTAATACAATTTCTTCAAAGTAAGCCTTCCTTGACTTCAGAGATTTGATCAAACTGTCCTTCAGATGATCCCATAGAACATAGCACAGTTATAATTTGGTTTTCCTTGGTGTGATTGTCTGTCTTTTCCTTCTAATAGACTGTAAGCTCCATCACAGCAGACTATAAAGTACTTTATCAGACATTATTTTCTTTACATGTCATTTACAGTAGAAGCTAAATAGGCTGGGTTTATCTTTGTTCCCAATTGTCACAGGTATCTATCATTTCAAGGAGCTACATAATTTTCCTAGGGTTGTACAAATTTTAAGTAAAGTATCAAGAATTAAACGTTGCCTTTCGGCTAAATATTATAGTTTAAAGTCTCATGCAAAAATGTACAGAGAATAATTTTTACTTTTTTACTTGGAGGGTTTTACCTTTCTCCATAATCAAGTGGGAAGAATTCCCCCTTATTTTTAAGGTATCCTTCCAAAAGGCTTGGTTCTGTATGCCATGGATCAGGTGATCTGGGTGGGTTAAGTGGAGTATTCTTTTTCTTTAATCCACTATAGTCTTTCCTGACTGTCATAAACCAAAAAGATATTGAGCAGAACTGTATATAAAATTATATTGTTATATAGTTAAGGCACCTGTATCACTGAGAGATATAATTGTAAACTATATTGATTTGAATTACTTGTACAAATCATGTAAATATGTGAAGCATTACAAATATGTACAAATGTATGAAAATTCATTTCTATTTACTTTACAAATATGTCTTGTTTCAGTTCTTGGTTTTTGTCAGGGGGAGTTCAGAGAACTTTGATAATTAACTACTTCCTCTGTCTTCACAGTGACCTAGGTTCACAGCAACTTATTATTTTTTTAGGTATAGGTCAGAGAAAATTGAGACTGTAAACTCCGGCAGATAATTTAACCTCTCTAAGGCTCCTTGTTGAATCCAGTACACCTAGTCAGTGCTCAATAACCACAGCTGTTACTATTATCATCATTTTCAGCTGATTATTCTGAAAAGCTTTGTTAAATTCTATTGATCTTTACTTCATTTTGAATAACAAACTATTCCCCTAACTTGGGTGATATTCAGTTGGCTAGCTACAAACAGAAGGCTTTCATATACATGTAAATAGTTACAGTTTAAAGCAATGAAAATTATTAAAGGAACGATATGGATTGAGATTCTCTTGTGCTGGGAGCCGAGGTGGTGCTCCCATGAGAATCCCAGTACACAGAGCTTGCTGAAATGAATGAGGAAGCTTCCATAAGGCTGCGAGGACGTTTTATGTTCCCTCAATCAATAGAGACATGGCAATACCTTTATAAAGTGTGCACATGGGCATACACTCCAGAGATTAATTGAGAGAGTTGGTTTATCTATTCTAACAAATGTTGGTTAAATTGCATTTTCTTTTTCTCCAGAACCATCAATAGTTTCCCTTTTTCAGATTGAATACATAAATCGAAGAATATTTTTCATGAACAAACTATGATTATGAAACTCCTATTCTTCGTCTGTTGATCCCTATAACTTTATTTACCCATGCATTTTTTTTCCTTCACTGTATCAGATTAGAACTGCTCTTTTTCACTTTATTGTAGCTAGGACCATCTGTGGCTCTTGACTCGTCAGTGTATCAAGGAGCCCTCAAAATAGCAGAGATGATGCGAAAAGCCCCACTGCTAAACTATTTCTTGCGTCCATACTTGCAGTATTTCATCAGCTTCTAATTAAAGTATATAATTGTTTGACTGCATTTTAGCATAATTACTAACGGGTTACTATACTAATGATTCTTTAATGCTATTTGTCCTATAAAATGTGTAGACCTACTTAAGGGAAAACAGTTTTCAGAGTTTCATAAAACTCTGAGGTTTTACTTTTAAATGATGTGCAACTAAATGTCAATATACTTCCAAGTTGTACTACCCACAAGCCCTAACAAACTGCTGAAGTAAAATCCTTTTACATATTTCAAAACTTTTTTTTAAAAAAAGAAAATCCGAAGAGGTCTCTTAAAATAACTATAACGTGCTGATTCAATATGAAAACTAAGCTCTAAAAAAAATCTTCTAATGTTATCAGTGTTCCCCATTCGATAGTAAAAAGTCTGAATTGATTTTTTTCCAGTTTTAGTACAAAAAATATGATATAACGAATTTCAGCTTGATATAATTTGAAATAGCCAATATATTAAACTCCAAAGTGAAATTTAAATTGGCAATCATGTCAGATTCAAGTCCCTGAATGAATATTAATTTAAAAACTAATCATTTTCCAACAGGTTGAAGCTTCAAAATGCTAGTTCTTGAATAAAAGCTGTTAGATCCATTACTGTAACATCAGGCATTTTTTGTTTAGGAAACTAGACCTCCAACATTTGGTATGTCTGGCTCTTCCTAGCATCTTTTTTTTTGCCCAGGGATTTAATTATTTAAAACTCATTTCTTTTTCTGGATTTGGTAAATTAGAATTCTGATTTTACTGATGGAAAGCTGATACTGAGTGAACTGTCTGAGGTAAGGTGTAAGGTCAGACTGGTTAATTAATTTTATGTCACTGTGTCTTTCTAAGTTAAATTCTGAGCCAACTCCATGAGTAAAGATGTTTTATTTTTATATACACACACGCACATACCATGTAAATTCGTTGATTGTGGCCATATTGGAGGATGAGTAAAAATATATGCATACACATTAACTACAGACTTGCAATTTTAAACTTGACTAAGCCAGATTATCAAGTATGTGTTCTAGCCTATGCCCAGCATTATGAAGTCCCTAATCCCAAAATCAAACAGAATTTGGATGCACTATATTATAAGGCAACAGAGAATAAGTTACATTTCGTATTAAAGTATGTTCTTTGCAGTTAAATAGTGAAAGAGTTACAAGCTGCATTTGTCCATATCTTGGCTATGAAATCTACCAAAAAATGTTTCTGTGTAAATACCAGATCGCAGGGGGAAGCAGAAAAAAGCACAAACCCGATCGTCAGTTGAGGAGGAAGCTCTGTCACTTACCATCTCTGTCTAGACAACCCTACACAACTTAACAGCTTTCCATACTTTAAAACTCACTTACTTTTTAACGTAGAATTCCAGGAAGTCTTGTTTTGTTCATCTAGTCCTATCCTCTTACTACATAAGTAAGAAAACTGAGTCAAGTGTATTTGTTAAGACTACTGAGTAGCATTACCTGAGTCAGATTTCTCTACTCCTCATCCCTTATTCTTCCCACTGCTTTTTGTATTAACTTCCAAGGAATGAGCACATTCTTTATTAAACATCTATAATATGGGTTATTATAAATATGGTAATATCTTAAATGTATTCAGACTTGTTTCCAGTTTAAAGGAACCCTATGCAGAACTCCAATTTAAAGAATTGCTCTTTAATTTTTATTTGAATGAATCCAGGTCTCCATAATGCTGGGTACCCCCAAATTTATCAATAAATGCCAGATGAATAAATAACCGATCTGCATGGCTTTTCTAATGATTTATGACTGTTTCATTCGGTAGTTTTAACGTAAAATGTAGAATGGGGGGGGGGGAAACTTATGTAAAAGTAAGTAAATAAAAGAAGAACACAAATTGGATAGGACAAGTTTTCTCTTGATAGTCAGTTATGAAATAAAGCAGTCTCATTGAATCATAAGTACTTTAACCTTTTCTTGAAAGAAGGGGAAGATTTAAAGATTTATAAAGAAATTTTGCCTAAACTAGGAAGTGACTCATATTTGACATGTATTGAAATGATAATGCTGATTCCAATAGGCACTCGAAGAGCATTTGACTCCCAGGGGAGTAATTCAGTCATGGTTACCTCTTCACATTTGGAATTTTAAACTTTCTTTGTAAAGCTTTTAATGTACTACTGCCTGCCAAAACATGGCACATTTTCATGAATAAGGCAAAATAAAGGCAAGTAAAAAGCATTTTTTTCGTCATTGTTGATATAAAAATATGCGACAAATATAGCTATTCAACATCGTTTGAAGATTCCATTTCTTCAGTCTTCTGTGGTTTCTTTTTTTTTTTTTTTTTTTTGGCCACACAGCGGCACAAGGGATCTTAGTTCCCCAACAAGGGATCAAACCTGCGTCCCCTGCAGTGGAAGCACAGAGTCTTAACCTTTGGACCGCCAGGGAAGCCCCTCTGCAGTGGTTTCTATTTCCATTTTTTATATGGAAACGTTATAACCCAATTCTGTTGGTCTGGTCAGTGGGTGGAATGGACAAGATATAGAACAAATTAGTCCCCTATCTGCTAACTACTGAACAAATGAGAGGCAAGCATGACACACTGAATCCATCATATGCTATAGATGTCAGACGTGACCTATCTTTTTGTAGGTCCTTTCAACCCTGGTGGCATGGAAACCTCTGCGTCCTGACAACCGAATTTTCTAAACTCATATCCTAATGAAAAGCAGAGTAGATAAGTCTAACATGATGACTGAATACCACTGTGTCAATACCATCCTATGGACATCAATCATTGCTAATTCTCTGCATTTCTATTTTAAATGTTCTTCCTCAGGCTTTTAATGCATTGCAGTGCACATTCATGGCAGAATATCATACTTACTACCAGGCCAAACAAAGGTATGTTTCAAGTGTATTTACATCCTCAATAACAGTAGCTACGCTGAAAGAGACTTTAAAATCCAAATAACAATTTTCAAGACCTTCTAAGTGAGATAGGCTGGAACCTGGGACCCTTTGCTGCAGTGCTTACACCTGGACAAATGTTTCCTGGAGCAACAAAATATAAAGAAAGAAACGATAAGGGACTAAAAATAACTGCGTACATGTCCAGTTGGGGCAAATTATGGACAAGATACAAAAAGACCAAAAAAAACCAACTGCCACTTCTGAAGAGTCAGAGCAAAAGCAGGGGACTGCGCATGCTCCCTGCACACAGCACCACCAAGGGGGTGGGCAGAATACCTAAGCCACCCCTCTGGCCCGATCCCTGGACACACCCCTACCCTCACCCCATATGAGGAATCAGCTCGACCCCCCTTCAGGGAGCAAGCAAGAGAATCTGTTGCTTGTTCTTGCTCCCTGCGGCTGCAGCAGGGGCCCCAGTAAAGCCTTGCCTGAATTTCTTGTCTGGCCTCTTATCAATTTCTATTGATTAAGGAGGTCAAGAACCCTGGTAAGTAACATAAGGAAGTCTACCTGCTTCAGGGTGAGGGGAAAAATGTGAGAAATCAAAGATTATTTTCATAAAGTGCATGAGGGTACAGATGTCCTCTAGTGCAAATGGGCTTTGCATGGACCACATTTGAGCACACCTATGAGAGCATATACTGAGAACTACAGTACAGGGTACCTCTGGTATAAAAGGCAAGGGTGACTTAAGCTGCAATGGACCATTCCAGAGCCCTAAAGAAACCAAAGAATAAACTGTTTCCATTCCTGACAACTATAAAATACCAACCATCTCACAGTTATCTCAGTCTTTAGCAGCTTCTAAGGCGAATACAAACTGTGGTTGACAACTAAAGTAATAATATAACACCTGTAGGGTGTCTGATGTGTAAAGTTCATTAGTTCTAAGGTCAGCATTTTAACACAACAGCCAAATTGTATTCATATCATCAGATGCTATCCACCAAAAACCGCTGTAAAAACCAGGCAGGGGTCTTAATACTGCCAAGACTAGTAAAATTAGAACTAGACCGCAAAAGAGCCCTTCCACGTTTTTGAACAAAATAAAACACACTAAGCAAATAAAACAAACATTTCCTGAGGATATTACCCCAAATGGGATTGTCCTAGCCTTCTGTGGGCATGTTCACAGTAATTTTGAGGGGGAAATTCTGGTATACCAAGAGATACATCATTAGGTCATTTAAATATTGTTTTTCTTTAGTTGTCATTTACACATAGCTGAAATCTGAAAGGTTCAAATCTGATGGGAAGATGCCATTTAAAGGAAAGAAAGGAAGATGGATCCCTGTGTTTAACCAAACATTAAATATTTTTTATTTTACTCACCTGCACACTAAGATGAATCCATTTCTTCACAAGAATTCTCCCCAGTGTCATTACTTTTATTGGAGGCTGCAAACCATTTACTGTGCGGTAATAAAACATGGTCTCTTTCTCAGATATTGTAAGTTTGAACACAATCTTCCCATCCGCTGTCTTTTCTATAACACACCTTGGGAAGCAACCAGAAAAGAGAAAAGGTCAGTCTCCAACCAAAAGAGAGGCTAAGGCATCATCCAGTGATGGTGGTGTAATTGACCCCAAACTCCACTCAAAGGGTCACAGTGAATAAGCACCTGAATGTTATCATATTCAGGGCAAGCTTTCTTTCAATTAAGAAGCCCTTTTATTTCAATAAAAAATAGAATTCTTATTGACAATATATTCCCCCAGAACCTCCACTCCCTTTATTGGAGATTCATGATGGGAGCTAAAGTGGTCGAATCATCCTGCAAAACAACATGTAGCCTATTGGCTCATTAGTTCCTCTGCTATTTCTTTTATAGGAAGCAGCACAATACAGCACATCCGGCTTGGGTATTGAGTCACCAGCGCAAATCTTTTTTCTTTTCTTTTTTTTTAATGTAAAGAGAGGTTAGTGTCCATAGAAGGCTCTAAACTGCTAACCCTGAAGTCAGAATCACTCTATTTAATTCCCATGATGAAATGGAGAATGCACAACTATAGCCTTTACTTCACTCATCATCAACTGGCCAGAAGCCAAAGCCAGTGTCTGTAGCTCGCCATGACCACACAGATCAACTGAGGCATTGAGATCATGGTAATGATCCTGGATGAAAGTTCATCCAATCTTCTAAGAATACAGTGAAATATTTTGATAAAATAGAAGAATTTTCAGAAAAATTTTAGGTCTGTGTAGGGCCAGTTATCAAATTATTTTTTTTTTAAATCACTTCTATCCTGATCACAATGGCACTCTTTTCCCATCCCTTCAAATAGACATTTTTATTTTTTATGTTTTCTAATTTCTCTATTGATTTATGTTTAATATATTTTATTTTATACTAATTATATCACTGCATGTGCCTAGCCACTCTGTACCCACTGAGCAGAAACAGATATGAACTTAAGCCCCTTTCCTAGTACATTTCAACCTAGCAACTCAACTTTTTAGCAGATGAGAGAAGAGCCCCCTGAGTAGATTACTGCCCAAAATCTGCTATTTAAAGAGAAATATCATGGACAGTAGCCATCAACATCTCCCCCCAAATAACTAGCTATTAAAGATGCTCATCAGCCTGCATCTCACAGACAAGAACTCAAGAAGGCGGTACATGGGGCTTCCCTGGTGGCGCAGTGGTTGAGAATCCGCCTGCCAATGCAGGGGACACAGGTTCGAGCCCTGGTCTGGGAAGATCCCACATGCCGCGGAGCAACTGGGCCCGTGAGCCACAACTGCTGAGCCTGAGCGTCTGGAGCCTCTGCTCCGCAACAAGGGAGGCCGCGATAGTGAGAGGCCCGCGCACCGCGATGAAGAGTGGCCCCCACTTGCCGCAACTGGAGAAAGCCCTCGCACAGAAACGAAGACCCAACACAGCCAAAAATAAAAATAAAAAAATTAAAAAAAAAAGAAGGCGGTACATCCCAGGGAGGAGAATTTTATCAAGTCCTAGAGGAGTCTGGGTTCCTTTTTCACCTGGTTGCCTCCTACTCAGCATCTCCAGGATAATGCCTGATCCTAGAATCCTCCCTGCTCAAGGTTCGTAAGGGGTCTTCCCTTGAGCTCACTTATCGTGCTGCCTTGTTAACAACACCCATCCATCCGTCTTCCCATTTGACCATGAGTTTTCTGACAATAGCACCCTAGCTTGCTTTATAGTAGAGCCTCAAAAAAATGAGTCAGTGATCTGAGTAGGAAGAATTGAAGAGGCAAAGGTAAGATTGGGCAAACCAAGAATTATTGCTAAAGATGTTTTCAAAACTTTCCTTAAAGGGCACATGTTTTCACAAATCATTCCTTCTCATTTGCATTTATTCTTTCTGAGAATTGAGAGGTAATAATATGACGGGAGAACACTTAACAGTCACTACTTCACTGTCACTTTTTTACTCTATTTGTACATATATTTGATGATAAAGTTATGAGACCAAATATATATTTTATGTTAGGCAAATAGGTTTAGTTGACATACAGATTTCATATAAAGCAGAAATACGATTTTATGGAAATTCTACTGTGATTGTTTTTAACCCTATGGAAATTCTATTGTGATTTTTTTTTTTAACCCTTTGGTAGGTGAATATTTCTAAGTCACTGGAATGAGTTTCTCTTTGTTCCCTGTCTCTAGGTCTTAAACAATCTAAGAAGAGTTTGCCTCTGTTCATTTCTCTTGAGTTAAATCTACAAGTTAGAATTTGACCATTACTCAAGGATGTATTTGCCACATGCAGGCTTATTTCCCCAAGCTTACTGAAAATGCATTTCTTAATATGTTATTGATTATCTTCCTTGCTATTTTGTTTGCTTGTAAACATACTAGCTTGGGTAGATAATGAATGTGAGAGGAAGGCAGGTAGCAAAATATTTAGGAACTGGATTTATTTTGCTCCTGAATAAACAATAATTGGATAATCCATGTTTTGTTTGTTTTACTTATCTAGTACAAACACCCTGAAATTCCCCCAATTCCCATAGGTATTTCAGTTTTGAGAATGGAAACGACCTTGATGCATGGAACTCTCAAAACCGTATACCATGTGCTACTGCCTCTATAAATACTCCTCTGGCTTATTTATACAAAATGATACCAATGGAAGATGAATTTGGTAGAGACATATCCCTTGTAAAAAGCTTGGAATAAATATTTCATCCTAGCCATATTTGTCAAGAGACAATTTTTTAAAACTCTTTGCATGTTAGTTACATAAACTAAGTGGGTTGGATTTACTGACATTTCAAACAGTAAGAAAACAGGGTTTTCTTTTAGGGCACATACAGAAATAGGGGTAATGGTTTGTGATGATTTTCACTCCAAATAAAACAAAATGAAAATATGCCAACTTTCACTTGGCACATTAAAACTAAACACCAAAGATATTTAAGTCATATTTGCTTATGAAATTATAAGACTTTTCTGGTTTGTTTCATGAGTTTTTAGATATTTGGCCAACATCCTCATACAAAGAAAACTTCACAAGGAGAAGAGGCAAAAGCCCTACAGGAAGACGAAAGATAAGCAAAATATGCCTCAAAACTGCCCTATTCATTCCAGTTTCCAGATTGTTTCTAAACACTTAGGGGAAACATTAGATATCAGCTTCAGAAACTATTACAGAATGAAAATCAGGTGATTATAGAAAATAACCAAAAATGTTAAGGAAGGCCCCCTCCGAACTCACTGAAGGCATTTCTACTGGGATCAATGGCATGAATGCTTTTGAGAATCTTTTATGCTTCTCTATATATTTCCTAACAGATGAAAACACCAGGAAGTGAAGGGCCAAAAGTGACCTCTTTTAAGAGATGGGGTGTCATTCATTTATTCACCTCATTATTGAGCATCTTCCAAGAGGAGTTAAACAAACATCTCTTCCTGGGAAAATAAGGATGCAGACACCACAGTCCTAAGCCCTCAGAGAACTACATGCCTAATGAAAATTGTATACTCTAGTAAGGGCAAGTTGTTTATACAAACCTGGACCAAAGCTTTGAAAATATCCATTATTTGTATTACTAGTCCCCATGCCTTAAAACTCACACTGAGCCTGGTTGAGCCTCTGAAAACTAAGACCAAAAGTTTAGCTAAACTACTGGAAAAAAAAAAAAGAGCCAGGTGTAAACATGTCTGCCTGCCATGAAATTATTTTAACACACTCTCCTTTGAGGGTTTACTTCATCCATGGAAAGGAGAGAAATACTTTGAATTTAGGAAAAAAAATATTTGGAATATAACATTGACCAGGAGAGCCTAATATAGGAGTAGGTCTTCAGTTGCATCAATTCCAAAGTGCCTTCATTTCTAGGCTGGAATTCAAGTTGCAATACCCTTGACTCTTACTGATTTTGCAGGACCCTAGGAAAGCTTACACTCCCTCTGCTACTTACATTACACCTTCTTGCTCGGGTTTCAACCACACAGCTAGAGTAAATGACGCCGCCAGCCTGGGAGCAGGAGGAGAGGCAAAGCAACGCTGGTGATTTCCAAAAATGAAACTTGCAGAATGGCTGTGGGCGTTGGGACTCAGATCACGCCGGTCCACGGTGATGCAGCCCCTGAGGCCTGCTGAGAAGAGGGCAGTGTAGGCGGGGGGTGACGATCGGTAAGGACAATCCTGAATGCAGAGCCGCTGGGGACAGACCCGAAGGCCTTCAGCTGCGGCAGAGCTCTGACAGAAGGTGCTTCGGGCTGGGAGTCCACACGTCGCTTGGGTTGGCACCACCGAAACCTTCTTGAAAGCTGCCACGTTCTCCAGCCTTGGGAAAAGGCCTTGGGAGTCAGCCCACGATATGGAAGCAAAATAGGTAAAGAGCCATGTTTTAGGGCTGGGAAACAAGAAGCCGAAGCCCAAAGAAAGAGCCAGGCAATTCATGTTTACACAAAAGCATTCTCCTTCCAATCAAGCGTTCCTAAATAAATAATAAGGCCGACGGCGCTGGCCAGCGACTCTTTAGCGCGGGGTGCTTTAAATAACATGCAGATAAATCCATTTTCGGGAAACTGCAGATGCCTTTTCACACTGGGGTAACACCGGAGGCCTCCTTAGTGATGGCGAAGACATGAATAGCAGCTGGTGTCTGGGAATCAAAAGCAGAGAGTCAAGGAAGATCTGTTACATCTTTAAAACTTTCGGTGCCTTCTAAGCATGAGGATTCTGAGTCCCCAAGAAACATTATTAAACTTCTTAAAAACATTTTGAAGTACTCTCTCTAGAGGAAAACACTCATTCTTTTGGTAACTATCTTCATCGGGCAAATTAAGCACTCAAAAAGTCCACAGGACAACCAGTTTGACATATACATATATGCACATACTTTTATTAATATATTTCCCCACACAGTAATTTCAAATTGCTACTCCACCCCAGGGAATTAGCACTATCCACTCTTCTTCACGAGGTAAAGAACTATATAGATTTCCTTTACACACGCACGGGATGTTGTTAACGCAGAGCTAACTTGCAGATGTCCCGAATAAAGCTGGCAAAGCACTTTGGGCCTTTCCCCCGCCTCATCGCAGCATGTGCGGCAACTTTAAGCTCACGGTAAAGCTGATTACAAACCCAACACCATCTGTCCGTCCTACGCCTTAGTATTTAGCAAACGTTTGTGTGTTTCCTCATATGACTATTTGTAGGTTACATATGGACCCCCTAATACTGTGTAAGTAATTGTATTGATAAATAAGCTGAGTTACCATTTCTTTATTGCCTTTCAACCAGGCCCCTCAGTGTGACAAATGGCTCTTCAGAGGACCGCTGTCCCTGGTTGCCTGGCAACGCTGCGGTAACCTCTGGAAAGTCTCAACAAATAGGCCACAGCAGCAGGACGGCCGCCCGGAAGACTTGGGTGCCCAAGTCAGGGATTCTGCACAGCGAACGCTTGGTTACCTGAAACTCAGAGTGCAGTCTGCTGGCTGGCCCGCCTGGAACTGAGCTCCTCAAGCCTCCAGCAGGTGCCTCAAGCAGTGGGAGGGACCAGCATGGGGCCAGGCATGCATAATTTTAAAGTAGCAGTGCACCTTATCCTCTAATCCTTTTTTGCCCCTCCCCTTTCCCTGGCTTTCATGCACCTCAATCCATTTAATCATGTCATCAAAATGATCTGCCACCATCAGACAGTAACACAAGGAGCAATTCCCAGTGCTCTTTCTCTTTTCTGGGCTACAAATACATTGATGCTCTAAAACCTTGGTCCATTGATGAAAGTTTCTGTTGCCCATTCGGTGGTTACTGCATTCTTCACCCCAGAATACCCTCTCCTAAATATACATGCTTCTCTAGATTATGAGAAGCACCTGATGTGATCTCTAAATGTTGCATTTGGAAGATGAGGGATTTTCATTAAACTACAGAAGCAAAAGGACTGCTGACTTTTTAGCTGCTTGACTGGATATGAATATGTGTGTATTTATGAATGCATGTTTGATGTCAATTCTATGTAGTTTTATTACATCCAAAACTCTCTTCAACCGTCTGGGACACCTCATCCTATATGAGAAACATTCTAAAGCAACTGATACTTCTATACCTCCACTGTCTTATAAATGGAAAATTCATTTGGGACACAACTAGCCAATTGGGCTTTTTCTATAAGTTATCATATTTAGAGAAATGTTTAGAAGTGAGAGAAATGTCTGTATGGCATTTCTTGTTAGTAAGGCAGCCAGAGACAAATCCAGAATGTCTTCAGTCAAATTTCCTTTCATTCCTCTTCCAAGAGAGACCTGGCCATAACTTTTAAGTATCAACTTTACCAATCAGAACTAGGTGCTTCCAGAGGAAATCTTCATCATTTGTCAAATTATCCTATTCTCTCTACTACTTGATTATTATAATCTTGCAAGGGCAATTTTTATTTACAAGCAAATTTTAATATAAAACCAGCTAATATGTAAGGAAAATCTGGAGAAATATGTTTGGAAATAGGTACATAGGACATAGGGAAGTAGACAAATGGATTACTCACACCTCTACAAAACAGGCAACAAATATCTGTCTTCAAATGTGTTGTTCAATGGCTGGCTCCTCTTTATGCCTTATGAATCCAAGGATTAACTTTAATTTTTAATTGTGGTGCTTCAGTATATCTTTTGGGTCACCATTCTGGGGATAGAAAATCATCTCCACATAACAACTCCTGCTTTGTAGTAGGAAGTCATGACTCAAAAGAGACGATCTAAGATTAGCAACTCTGCTCCGCAACCAGAAACGCTGCCTGTGATTTGCAAGGGCAGACAACGGATTGACATAGCCCTCAACTTCTGCAGTTCCGAACTATCAATCCTGAAGACACATCTGGTAAATGATTTGGGCACCAAGAGTTCTACCACCACTAGAAGTGCCTGAGAAATACATAAAGAAAAAAAAAGTAAGAGTGTACAGGAGGAAAGTTTAGTTCAATACAAGTAACTACGTGCTACTATTTTTCTCATATATTTTCGTGGATTCACTGGGTAGTTCTGTTCTAGACCAGCTTGGCTGGGGCTGGTTGGTCTGATTTGGCCTCACTCTCTCATCTAGCAGTTGGCTTGACACTCATGGGAGTCTACCCCAAGCTCATTCTGGTGGTAGCAGAAAAATTCTGAGCAACATAAGATGGGAGAGCCTAATGTAAAAGTATTATTCAGGCATCTGCTTATATCCTATTTGCTAATGTTCCCATTGACCAGAGCAAGTCACATGGCCAAGCCCAGATTCAAGGGCTGTGAAATTGACTCAGTTCTTCAAAGAACAGTTGAGAGTTGCTAGCAATTTCTTCTTCTAGTGGTAAAGACATCATTGAATCAGAATTTCCTTCTTCTGAAAAAGTCTAAAAAATGGTCTTTTAGTTAGACAACTGTAAGTAAGTTCATACTCATTATTGTGGAAAACGTTACTATAATAAGCTTAGTTTTTCAAGCCCTTGAGGCTTAGCTCCAGTTGATGGACAAAATCAAGGGATACCCTTGGGTTTTTAACATCCTTTAATTTACTATTAAAATTGACTAACCTCTGGCATAACTGATCTAGAAAAACAGTGACTGTATAATAAGTACTATCAGATGTGAAAATAGAGGCATAAACTACAGAGGCAATGTGATTACAAAATACAGGAAAATGTAGACAATTTTATGAGAATTAAACTTGAGTTCTTAGGCAAATTGGAAAAGTTGCTTAAAATATTTCCAACTTAGACTGATTCAAGAAGAGAGATGGAAACAACCCAGATGTCCATCAACTGCAGAACAGATAAAGAAATTGTGGTATATGCATAGACTAGAGGGAGAAAGCACAATGAAAGAAACGTGAACTACCCCTACAAGCAACAACGTGGGTAAATCTCACAGACATGGTCGTCAGTGAAATAAGGCAGACACTCCCAAGAACATAGTGTATGATTCCATTTATATGAAGTGCAAAGGCAAAGCTAATCTGTGGTGACAGAAGTCAGAATAGTGCTCTCTTTAAGACAGAGGAAGAAACTGGAAAGTGTTCAAAGAAGCCAGCAGGCGTGCTAGAAATTTATCTTGATATGGGTGGTGGTTACACAGGTGGATACATTTTTAAAAGTTCATCAAGCTTTACACTTAAGGTTTGTCCACTTTGTGCAAATTATACCTCTATAAAAAAAGAGTAGTAAATTAAAAAAATTTAAGATGAATAGTTCTATCTGTTATAGTCTGCAGTTAAATTTCTTCCCACAAGGAAAACGGTGGGCCTGGAGAGTTGTGCAAACCAGTTATACCACACATCTGGGAAAAGTGTAATTCCAATTTTTACAAACATTCTTGCAAATCGAATAAGAGAATATTTCCCTTCTTTTTTGAGGCAGTATAACCAAAAGAGAGAGAGAGAGAGAGTGCGTGTGTGTGTGTGTGTGTGTGTGTGTGAGAGAGAGAGAGAGAGAGAGAGAGAGAGAGAGAGAGAGAGAGAGAGAGAGAGAGAGAAGTCAGGAGAATATGATAAGGGAAAATTAAAGACCAATCATCATGCTCATATGCATAATGCAAAAAAAAATTCTGAATAAAACATAAGCAAACTGAATTCAGAAGTATATAAAAAGCTTAAATCTTTTAAGCTGGCTTTATTCCAGACAAAGTTGGCTTTATTCCAGAATTGCAAAATTGGTTTGAATTTTAAAAATATATTAATTCACCATAAAAATAGTAAAAATTCTTGTGAGTTTTTAGGACCAAAATCTTAACAAACTAAAGAAGAAAACTTCTATAACTTGACAGTTTACAAAAACATCATAAATAATAATAATAATCAGGATAAATAGCACTTTTGTTAAAATCAGGAGTAGTGCAAGAACACCTACTATCACAGCTTCTAATCAACATTTTACTAGCCAGTGCATGAAAATAAGAATATAAACCAAAGCATAAGTACTGAAAATGATTATCAAATGTCATATATTTCTCTAAATAACAAAACCTAAAGACAAATATTTGACCTAGGTTCTGGAGAGAAGATGTACATATGATGAATGTTGCTCATCAATTTGGGGCCCTTTTTTCTAGGCACATACTACTTGACCCCCTGTCAAGTTAGAGGTGGCCATGTGACTTGCTTTAGCCAATGAAATATGAGCCACTGCCAGGGGAAAGCTACAAAGACCAGTGTGCAATTTCCTGTGCTCACTCCCTTTCACTCTGCCACATCCAGATGGTGCCTGCTCTGTCAGCCTCTTGCCCTGGCTGGGAAGACATAGATCAGAGTCTGCTTGCTGGCCCTACTGGACACATAGCATGTGTGAAAAATAAACTTTTATTGTTTAAAGGAATTTTTTGAAAAATCTTGGAGTTCTTTATTACTGCAGAATAATTTAGTTTAATACGAGTGATGCAAAGATCAATAAACAAAACAACTGCACTTCTCTGTGCCAGATAGAGAATGAAATAAATTAGAAAATATAACTAACTAAAAGATGCTATTCATATTATAAGGTACTTAAGAACAAATCTAAAAAATGCATTACTACTATGAAAAAAATCAAGTTTTACTGGATAACATTTAAGAGACCAAAAACAGAGAGAGAAATTATGTTCTTGGATTCAACGACTATCACGAGGATGAAGTTTTCACATAGTTGTCTATTAATCCAGTGCAATTCCTATGAAAAGCACAACAGAGTTACTCATGGAACTTGACAAACCTATTTTAAAGCATATAAAAAAGAACAAACAGTCGACAGTATCCAAGGCACTGCAAACACAGAAGAAGGTGAGGGACTTTGCTAACAGATATCAAGATGTATATAGGGCCATATAAACTAGGAGTGTGCAACATTAGTGCAGAGATGGGGAGAAAAATCCGATAGAAACATCAAGAACCACAGGAAAAGACTCACACATATATAGACTTATATTTGTCCCTGCATATCACTTAAAAAAAGGATGAACTAGTTAGTAAAGTTTACAAGGAAAATCAATTCCACCTACTGGAAAATAAAATGAAATTGGATCCCTACTTCTCACTATATACGAAAGTTACTTCGAGATAGATTTAGACCTAAATGTTTACAGACAAAACTTGAAAATCTTTTGAAATTAAAGAAGATGCTTTAACCACCTTAAGATGGGAACATATTTCTTAAATTGGACACAAGTACAAAACATAAAAGATAAATAAATGGGACTACATTAAAATCAAGAACTTCTGTTCATCAAATGTCCCCCTAAAGTGAAAACCTAAGAAAACCTAAGCCACAACACTAGAGACATGTCACACATGTAATGGGAAAAGAATGAACACAGAGAATGCTTAAATAATTTCTGTGACTCAAAAGACGAATATTCCAATTCTTTTTAAAAAGACAGATGATATAAACAAGGATTTCAGAGAACAGTAAACATGAGGGGCCAATAAACTTACAGAAAGTATTGGACTTCATCAATATTTACAGAGAGGCAAATTAAAACCACAATGAAATTTTATTTTACACACGCTAGATCATACAAATTTTATATTAGGGCAATGCCAACCGTTATGAAGGGTATATAGCAAAATGAACTCTAAATATTTCAGGTGAAAGGGTAAATTAATGCAAATGCTCTAAAGAACAATTTGGCATATTTAGAAAAGTTGAACCTGCCTATACCCTAAAAAACAGCATGTTCACGCTTATGCACATTCATTAGAAAACCTTAGTGCTTTGCACCAGGGGGCATATTTTGTATGTTCACAGCAGTCGTTTCTGGTAATGCCAGAAAGCTGGAAACCATTCAATGTCTATAATAAATATCAATAAATCACTGACATCTTCCTATGACAACAAATTCTGCTGTTGATCTCTTTCTCACTTTTCTTATTTCTTCTGGTTTTCTGTTCCCCCTGTGCTTCGTGATTTTCTATAAGTTGACTGTTGACACAGTTAACCAACCAAGTAACCAACCACAGGTTACAATGGGCAAGCACAACGCATTGAGTATAATATTCTGATTCTAGGTTTTTATCTTTTCAACAGTTCATGGTAGCTGAGAACACCTAGCATCTATCATTGGGGATTTTTTCCAATTACATCCTTACCCTTTTTCACATTTGAAAATGCAGATGGCTAGTTCTTGGATAATTAAAGATTGGCTTAGAGTCATAAGTCATCATAATAGATGCCGTATATTGAGTGTCTCACATGTAGCAGGCACCATACACATGATTTACACATGTGTGTATTTACATATACACACATAGCCATCTCATCTTTACTATAACTCTAGGAGGTAAGTGCTCTTACCTCATTTCACAAATGTGGAAATTGCAATTTGGAAGGGCTTCATTCTGTTTGT
This sequence comes from Balaenoptera musculus, assembly GCF_009873245.2. Taxonomy (NCBI): domain Eukaryota; kingdom Metazoa; phylum Chordata; class Mammalia; order Artiodactyla; family Balaenopteridae; genus Balaenoptera; species Balaenoptera musculus. The sequence continues at coordinate 169,811,118 of NC_045785.1, read as the reverse complement.
ATTTGCATCTTGAGAAATGAGCATGTCTAACAGGAGGGGCACTCAAACAATGTTTGTTTTTTCAATTTCGTGTTCTTTATTTTTATCATATTTTTCCTGCCAGAATTGAAAACACTAGCTATTTTATAAAGACTATATTAGTTTTGCCAATATAGAAACAATCTTTGTGCTTTCAAATTATAAAGAGATTAAATGACAAAAATGAATCCATAAAGTCATCAAAGTGCAATGTTTTTGACCAGTGTGTCCTACTTATACTGTAATAGCAGCACCGATATCAAGTGTGACTAGGATACAGGGGTGTCAACCTCAGGCTGTGGCCTGGGCTGTGGTCCTGTCAACCTGAAGGACTGAACCAAGATTATAAATCAAACAGGGTGGTGGGCCAGGCTAGGTGGTGGTTCAGGAAACATATACTACCTAGTAAGGAAGGTGCATGACCGAGAGGCCAAGAGAACAAGAGAGATGTTAAAAGTAAATGACTCAGGCTTCCCTGGTGGTGCAGTGGTTAAGAATCTGCCTGCCAATGCAGGGGACACGGGTTCAAGCCCTGGTCCGGGAAGATCCCACACGCCGGGGAGCAACTAAGCCCATGCACCACAACTACTGAGCCTGCGCTCTAGAGCTCATGTGCCACAACTACGGAGCCCACGTGCCACAACTACTGAGCCTGTGCTCTACAGCACGAGCTCCGCAACGAGAGAAGCCACCACAGTGAGAAGCCCGTGCACCACAACGAAGAGTAGCCCCTACTCACCGCAACTAGAGAAAGCCCACGTGCAGCAACAAAGACCCAACATGGCCTAAATAAATAAATAAGTAAATAAAATTTATTAAAAAAAATGTAAATGACTGAGTTGGTAAGTGGGTACAGTAAGTCGGATAGAGAGGACCATGGCTGCCAGCATTAGCAGATTCTTCCTGAAACAGAGGACAGTGTAAGCCAATACCCAGTCTGGAAGTAGACATAGCTAGGCTGAGGAGGACCCAATCAGATGCATATGCCCTGACATATGTTTAAAGTACATTTAATAAGATGAGGAAAAACTGAGTTTCTTCTCTCCTCCACTCCATACATTTTCTTTCTCTTTTAAAATTACACAATGGAGGGAGGGGCAAGATGGCGGAAGAGTAAGACGCGGAGACCACCTTCCTTCCCACAGATACAGTAGAAATACATCTACACGTGGAACTGCTCCTACAGAACACCCGCTGAACGCTGGCAGAAGACGTCCGACCTCCCAAAAGGCAAGAAACTCCCCACGTACCTGGGTAGGGCAAAAGAAAAAAGAAATAACAGAGACAAAAGAATAGGGACGGGACCTGCATCAGTGGGAGGGAGCTGTGAAGGAGGAAAGATTTCCACGCACTAGGAAGCCCCTTCGCGGGCGGAGGCTGCGGGTGGTGGAGGGGGGAAGCTTCGGAGCCACGGAGGAGAGCGCAGCCACAGGGGTGTGGAGGGCAAAGCGGAGAGATTCCCGCACAGAGGCTCGGTGCTGAGCAGCACTCACCAGCCCGAGAGGCTTGTCTGCTCAGCCGACGGGGCGGGCGGGGCTGGGAGCTGAGGCTCAGGCTTCGGTGCTAGCCGGGAGGGAGTCCGGGAAAAAGTCTGCAGCTGCCGAAGAGGCAAGAGACTTTTTCTTGCCTCTTTGTTTCGCGGCGCACAAGGTGAGGGGATTCAGAGCGCCGCCGAAACGAACTCCAGAGAAGGGCGCGAGCCGTGGCTATCACCGCGGACCCCAGAGATGGGCAGGAGACGCTAAGGCTGCTGCTGCCGCCACCAAGAAGCCTGTGTGCGAGCACAGGTCACTCTCCACACCGCCCCTCCCGGGAGCCTGTGCAGCTCGCCACTGCCAGGGTCCCGTGATCCAGGGACAACTTCCCTGGGAGAACGCAAGGCGCGCCTCAGGCTGCTGCAACGTCACGCTGGCCTCTGACGCCGCAGGCTCGCCCCGCCTCCTCCGTACCGCTCCCTCCCCCCGGCCTGAGTGAGCCAGAGCCCCCGAAGCAGCTGCTCCTTTAACCCTGGTCTGTCTGGGCGGGGAACAGATGCCCTCAGGCGACCTACACACAGAGGCAGGTCCAAATCCAAAGCTGAGCCCCAGTAGCTGTTCCAACAAAGAAGAGAAAGGGAAATCTCTCCCAGCAGCCTCAGAAGCAGCGGATTAAAGCTCCACAATCAACTTGATGTGCCTGCATCTGTTGAATACCTGAATAGACAACGAATCATCCCAAATTCAAGAGGTGGACTTTGGGAGCAGGATATATTAATTTTTCCCCTTTTCCTTTTTTTGTGAGTGTATATGTGTATGCTTCTGGGTGAGATTTTGTCTGTATAGCTTTGCTTTCACCATTAGTCCTAGGGTTAGGTCCATCCGTGTTTTTTTGTTTGTTTTGTTTTTTTACTTAAAAAACTTTTTTTCCTAATAAATGTTTTCTTAATAATTTTTCCTTATTTTCTATTTTTAGAAATTAAAAAAATCTTATGTTTTTTCATATTTTTTATTTTAAAAAATTAAAAAATTTTTTTCTTAATAAATTTTTTCTTAATTTTTTTCTTATTTTTTACTATAAAAAATTAATAAATCTATTTTTAAAAATTAAAAAAAATTTTTTTCTGAATACATTTATTCTTAATAATTTTTTTCTTATTTTTTATTATAATAGCTTTATTTTATTTTACTTTATTTTATCCTCTTTCTTTCTATTTTTTTCTCCTTTTTATTCTGAGCCGTGTGGATGAAAGGCTCTTACTGCTCCAGCCAGGCATCAGGGCTGTGCCTCTGAGGTGGGAGAGCCAACTTCAGGACACTGGTCCACAAGAGACCTCCCAGCTCCACGTAATACCAAACGGCAAAAATCTCTCAGAGATCTCCAACTCAACATCAAAACCCAGCTTCACTCAACGACCAGCAAGCTACAGTGCTGGACACCCTATGCCAAACAACTAGCAAGACAGGAACACAGCCCCATCCATTAGCAGAGAGGCTGCCTAAAATCATAATAAGGCCACAGACACCCTAAAACACACCACCAGACATGGACGTGCCCACCAGAAAGGCAAGATCCAACCTCATCCACCAGAACACAGGCACTAGTCCCCTCCACCAGGAAGCCTACACAACCCACTAAACCAACCTCAGCCACTGGGGACAGATACCAAAAACAACGGGAACTACGAACCTGCAGCCTGTGAAAAGGAGACCCCAAACACAGTAAGATAAGCAAAATGAGAAGACAAAAAACCACACAGCAGGTGAAGGAGCACGGTCAAAACACACCAGACCTAACAAATGAAGAGGAAATAGGTAGTCTACCTGAAAAAGAATTCAGAATAATGATAGTAAAGATGATCCAAAATCTTGGAAATAGAATAGACAAAATGCAAGAAACATTTAACAAGGATGTAGAAGAACTAAAGAGGAACCAAGCAATGATGAAAAACACAATAAATGAAATTAAAAATACTCTAGATGGGATCAATAGCAGAATAACTGAGGCAGAAGAACGGATAAGTGACCTGGAAGACAGAATGGTGGAATTCACTGCTGCAGAACAGAATAAAGAAAAAAGAATGAAAAGAACTGAGGACAGTCTCAGAGACCTCTGGGACAACATTAAATGCACCAACATTTGAATTATAGGGGTCCCAGAAGAAGAAGAGAAAAAGAAAGGGACTGAGAAAATATTAGAAGAGATTATAGTTGAAAACTTCCCTAATATGGGAAAGGAAATAGTTAATCAAGTCCTGGAAGCACAGAGAGTCCCATACAGGATAAACCCAAGGAGAAACACGCCAAGACACATACTAATCAAACTGTCAAAAATTAAATATAAAGAAAACATATTAAAAGCAGCAAGGGAAAAACAACAAATAACACACAAGGGAATCCCCATAAGGTTAACATCTGATCTTTCAGCAGAAACTCTGCAAGCCAGAAGGGAGTGGCAGGATATACTTAAAGTGATGAAGGAGAAAAACCTACAACCAAGATTACTCTACCCAGCAAGGATCTCACTCAGATGTGATGGAGAAATTAAAACCTTTACAGACAAGCAAAAACTGAGAGAGTTCAGCACCACCAAACCAGCTTTACAACAAATGCTAAAGGAACTTCTCTAGGCAAGAAACACAAGAGAAGGAAAAACCTACAATAACAAACCCAAAACATTTAAGAAAATGGGAATAGGAACATACATATCCATAATTACCTTGAATGTAAATGGATTAAGTGCTCCCACCAAAAGACACAGACTGGCTGAATGGACACAAAAACAAGACCCATATATATGCTGCCTACAAGAGACCCACTTCAGACCTAGAGACACATACAGACTGAAAGTGAGGGGATGGAAAAAGATATTCCATGCAAATGGAAATCAAAAGAAAGCTGGAGTAGCAATTCTCATATCAGACAAAATAGACTTTAAAATAAAGACTATTACAAGAGACAAAGAAGGACACTATATAATGATCAAGGGATCGATCCAAGAGGAAAGTATAACAATTGTAAATATTTATGCACCCAACATAGGAGCACCTCAATACATAAGGCAAATACTAACAGCCATAAAAGGGGAAATCGACAGTAACACAAACATAGTAGGGGACTTTAACACCCCACTTTCACCAATGGACAGATCATCCAAAATGAAAATAAATAAGGAAACACAAGCCTTAAATGATACATTAAACAAGATGGACTTAATTGATATTTATAGGACATTCCACCCAAAAACAACAGAATACACATTTTTCTCAAGAGCTCATGGAACATTCTCCAGGATAGATCATATCTTGGGTCACAAATCAAGCCTTGGTAAATTTAAGAAAATTGAAATCGTATCAAGTATCTTTTCCGACCACAACACTATGAGACTAGATATCAATTACAGGAAAAGATCTGTAAAAAATACAAACACATGGAGGCTACACAATACACTACTTAATAACGAAGTGATCACTGAAGAAATCAAAGGGGAAATCAAAAAATACCTAGAAACAAATGACAATGGAGACACGACGACCCAAAACCTATGGGATGCAGCAAAAGCAGTTCTAAGAGGGAAGTTTATAGCAATACAAGCCTACCTCAAGAAACAGGAAACATCTCAAATAAACAACCTAACCTTGCACCTAAAGCAATTAGAGAAAGAAGAGCAAAAGAACCCCAAAGCTAGCAGAAGGAAAGAAATCATAAAGATCAGATCAGAAATAAATGAAAAAGAAATGAAGGAAACAATAGCAAAAATCAATGAAACTAAAAGCTGGTTCTTCGAGAAGATCAACAAAATTGATAAACCATGAGCCAGACTCATCAAGAGAAAAAGGGAGAAGACTCAAATCAATAGAATTAGAAATGCAAAAGGAGAAGTAACCACTGACACTGCAGAAATACAAACGATCATGAGAGATTACTACAAGCAACTCTATGCCAATAAAATGGACAACCTGGAAGAAATGGACAGATTCTTAGAAATGCACAACCTACCGAGACTGAACCAGGAAGAAATAGAAAATATGAACAGGCCAATCACAAGCACTGAAATTGACACTGTGATTAAAAATCTTCCAACAAACAAAAGCCCAGGACCAGATGGCTTCACAGGCGAATTCTATCAAACATTTAGAGAAGAGCTAACACCTATCCTTCTCAAACTCTTCCAAAATATTGCAGAGGGAGGAACACTCCCAAACTCATTCTACGAGGCCACCATCACCCTGATAGCAAAACCAGACAAAGATGTCACAAAGAAAGAAAACTACAGGCCAATATCACTGATGAACATAGATGCAAAAATCCTCAACAAAATACTAGCAAACAGAATCCAACAGCACATTAAAAGGATCATACACCATGATCAAGTGGGGTTTATTCCAGGAATGCAAGGATTCTTCAATATACGCAAATCAATCAACGTGATACATCACATTAACAAATTGAAGGAGAAAAACCATATGATCATCTCAATAGATGCAGAGAAAGCTTTCGACAAAATTCAACACCCATTTATGATAAAAGCCCTGCAGAAAGTAGGCATAGAGGGAACTTTCCTCAACATAATAAAGGCCATATATGACAAACCCACAGCCAACATTGTCCTCAATGGTGAAAAACTGAAACCATTTCCACTAAGATCAGGAACAAGACAAGGTTGCCCACTCTCACCACTATTATTCAACATAGTTTTGGAAGTGTTAGCCACAGCAATCAGAGAAGAAAAAGAAATAAAAGGAATCCAAATTGGAAAAGAAGAAGTAAAGCTGTCACTGTTTGCAGATGACATGATACTATACATAGAGAATCCTAAAACTGCCACCAGAAAACTACTAGAGCTAATCAATGAATTTGGTAATGTAGCAGGATACAAAATTAATGCACAGAAATCTCTTGCATTCCTATATACTAATGATGAAAAATCTGAAAGTGAAATTAAGAAAACACTCCCGTTTACCATTGCAACAAAAAGAATAAAATATCTAGGAATAAACCTACCTAAGGAGACAAAAGACCTGTATGCAGAAAATTATAGGACACTGATGAAAGAAATTAAAGATGATACAAATAGATGGAGAGATATACCATGTTCTTGGATTGGAAGAATCAACATTGTGAAAATGACTCTACTACCCAAAGCAATCTACAGATTCAATGCAATCCCTATCAAACTACCACTGGCATTTTTCACAGAACTAGACCAAAAAATTTCACAATTTGTATGGAGACACAAAAGACCCCGAATAGCCAAAGCAATCTTGAGAACGAAAAATGGAGCTGGAGGAATCAGGCTCCCTGACTTCAGACTATATTACAAAGCTACAGTAATCAAGACAGTTTGGTACTGGCACAAAAACAGAAATATAGATCAATGGAACAGGATAGAAAGCCCAGAGATAAACCCACGCACATATGGTCACCTTATCTTTGATAAAGGAGGCAAGCATATACAGTGGAGAAAAGACAGCCTCTTCAATAAGTGGTGCTGGGAAAATTGGACAGGTACATGTAAAAGTATGAAATTAGAACACTCCCTGACACCATACACAAAAATAAACTCAAAATGGATTAAAGACCTAAGTGTAAAGCCAGACACTATCAAACTCTTAGAGGAAAACATAGGCAGAACACTCTATGACATAAATCACAGCAAGATCCTTTTTGACCCAGCTCCTAGAGAAATGAAAATAAAAACACAAATAAACAAATGGGACCTAATGAAGCTTAAAAGCTTTTGCACAGCAAAGGAAACCATAAACAAGACCAAAAGACAACCCTCAGAATGGGAGAAAATATTTGCAAATGAAGCAACTGACAAAGGATTAATCTCCAAGATTTACAAGCAGCTCATGCAGCTCAATAACAAAAAAACAAACAACCCAATCCAAAAATGGGCAGAAGACCTAAATAGACATTTCTCCAAAGAAGATATACAGATGGCCAACAGACACATGAAAGAATGCTCAACATCATTAATCATTAGAGAAATGCAAATCAAAACTACAATGAGGTATCATCTCACACCGGTCAGAATGGCCATCATCAAAAAATCTACAAACAATAAATGCTGGAGAGGATGTGGAGAAAAGGGAACCCTCTTGTACTGTTGGTGGGAATGTAAATTGATACAGCCACTATGGAGAACAGTATGGAGGTTCCTTAAAAAACTAAAAATAGTACTACCATACGACCCAGCAATCCCACTACTGGGCATATACCCTGAGAAAACCATAATTCAAAAAGAGTCATGTACCAAAATGTTCATTGCAGCTCTATTTACAATAGCCAGGACATGGAAGCAACCTAAGTGTCCATCATCGGATGAATGGATAAAGAAGATGTGGCACATATTTACAATGGAATATTACTCAGCCATAAAAAGAAATGAAATGGAGGTATTTGTAATGAGGTGGATGGAGTTAGAGTCTGTCATACAGAGTGAAGTAAGTCAGAAAGAGAAAAACAAATACAGTATGCTAACACATATATATGGAATCTAAGGAAAAAAAAAAAAGTCATGAAGAACCTAGTGGCAAGATGGGAATAAAGACACAGACCTACTAAAGAATGGACTTGAGGATATGGGGAGGGGGAGGGGTGAGATGTGACAGGGTGAGAGAGTGTCATGAACATATATACACTACCAAATGTAAAATAGATAGCTAGTGGGAAGCAGCCACATAGCACAGGGAGATCAGCTCGGTGCTTTGTGACCGCCTGGGGGGGTGGGATGGGGAGGGTGGGAGGGAGGGAGATGCGGGAGGGAGGAGATATGGGAACGTGTGTATATGTGTAGCTGATTCACTTTGTTATAAAGCAGAAACTAACACACCATTGTAAAGCAATTATACTTCAATAAAGATGTTTAAAAAAAAACAAAAACAAAAACAAAAAATAAAAAAATAAAATAAAATAAAATTACACAATGTATGAACACTGTAAAAAAGATTTTTTAAGCTATACAAGGAGACAAAATTGAAGACTTCATCCACACCGCACCATCATCTCTTCATTATGCCTCTGCTAGAATTTTGACCTTCTTCTACAAGCATGAAGCATGTATATTCTACACCAATCAGATTCCACAATGTGAAAATTTCAGCAAAATGCTTCCTATTTTTGGAAAATTCCCATCCATTTTCTTTTGCAATTTTCTGAACCAATACAATCCCTTACAATGCTTAAAATTCAGAGCATAAAGTAAATCATTTTCCGTGAATAGGAATAATTCACACATTATTTGATTTCTGAAGTCTTAAACTAAGGTACTTACTGACAAAGTAAGAATAAATCAAAGTTTTATGCGAGTCAAAGTGACACGTGACCTAAAGGTGGAAGTTTAAAGAGTCAGTGCTGGAGGGGCCCTCTCCTCTGATTTTCTGGTCATACTGATATGGAACAATCATCATCCAGGTCTCTGAATAACTACACCTAGAACACACAGATAACCTGCAATGGACATGTAACATGCAGGATGTGTAGCATGAATAAGAGATAAACCTATGTGGTTTTAAGCCACTGAGATTCTAGGATTGTTTGTTATGACAGTAGGGACTACCCTCTGTGATACACAGGGTCTGTTGCATTTCCTTATACAGCTACACCTGCATCAGGAAAATTGCTGACACTCCTATCAAATGTACTTGAAAACAAGGCTGGTGCATTCAATGGACAACTAAGGACCTAACCCGCATCCATAAAAACCCGTATCCTTCAGTCAGTGAGCACAGTTGACCCCGCAGAGTAAAAGCATCTACTTGTAGTGCCTGGAAGGGAGTGATTGCGTCTTTAATTTTCAGGCATACTGAGGAAGCAGCAGCTCTTTGGCCCCTAAGAGGCTAGAAGTCCTTTAATAATGTTGGATCCAGTTGGTTGGCAAACGGGTATCAAAACAAAAACACAAAAAACTGGCCACAATCTTCTCAGATGGGTCTCAGAAAAGGAGACAGTGTATTCCAGCAAGAAAAACTGTTTGAGAGAGAGAGAAAGCTCCCCCCAAAACAGGGCCTGTAGGAAGAAGACTACAGGTAAGGACATGCTGGAACAAAAGGATAAAGAAAGTACGTAAGGCAGGAGCAAGTCAGATCAGAGAAGACAACCAGAAACGTCAGCAGGGGGACCGTCTGTGAAGCAGCGTTACCGCCAGTCACACACACCACCTAGCAGGGCAGCTAGGGAGGCCCCTTTATACCACCCCCATTAGTTCAGTTCAGTCTTAGGCAGAAGCTACGTCTTAATTCGAGGACAACGCCAATAATCCATAGAAGGGAAATCTCCTTCCTTGGAGTGGGTTAGAGATTCACCCACGGGCTCAATGGAAGTTGACTTCTTGGAATGGTGTGATCCTCAAGGCCAGGTCTAAAATCCCCAGAATGGAGCATTTGCCTCCTAGAGAATGACAGAAACGTCAGAACCTCTCACTTCCAAGAAGAAAACAGCCACAAGGAGATAAGGCACGCGACAGCACTATCCAATAGAGTAGCCAGAGACCTGCCCTGAGGGATGCGAGCCCTCGGATTTAGGAGACCACAGTGGAAGATGTTTCACAGTCGGAAGAGGCAGTCACTGAAAAGATGAGCAAAGCACCACGCCTTGCTGGCGAAGCTCAGCCCTATCCCCGTAAGATGCTGAGAAGCTGGTGAGGGACACAGTATGTCTTAGGGGTATTTCAAAAAAAAAAAAAAAAGACAAGGTTAAATGAACGGACCACATACCCACCATCACCTGGAGCATTGTGACAGGTAGGACCATCTAGTGGGTAAGAATGCAAGCTCCAGAGACAGCCTGGGTTAGAACCCTGGCTCCACCCCCTATATTTGCTGTGTGTTCTTGGACAGATTACTTAACCTCTTTTTTTCAGCTTCCTCATCTGTAAAATGGGAATATTACCTACCTCCTAGGGTTGTCGGGGGATTAAATGTAGAGAACATAGACTGGCTTTTCACTGTTAGCTCTCTTTATATATTTTTTTTTCCAATTTATACCTACTGAGTTTTTCTGTAATTGTACATCCAAAGACAATAGAGAGAATAAGTGCATTTGGAGGAAATACTACCATACATTTTTCTATCATTAGATAGCAAACACTTTTACAGATTATCTCATTTGATCTTTATAACAACACTACAGATTGGACAGAGACAGTATCACTCCCAAAATACACATGAAGAAAAAGATAATCCGGGCTTACATCACTTGAGGGGCAAGTGGCAAAGCCCAGATTAACTGGATTGGACCTAGTACCTGTCATCTTATTCAAAGGCTGAACTCAGAGGTTTCATGAAATGCTGGGGTATTGAATTATGTCTTGAGAATTAATGGTTTTTATAGTTAGAGGAGAACACAATGAGCCTTTCAAGTGATAGGAACAACATAAGTGAAGACACCTAGTTTAGAATAAGATTGTCCTACATTTACAGGACATGTATTTCCTATAGAAATACATAAATATGATTCATTGCTCTAAAGTAGATTATATCAGATTTGCAAATTTTTCTGAGAATGTTCAAAGCATTAACAAGGGTATTATAAATAACTTTGGGAGCCTCAGTTTTTTTATTCAGTTTCTAGGTCCTAGCCATTCTCATTCTACTGCCTTGATCAAAATTGTTGAACACATGTTCTTATACTTCGTAAATTATGCACACCCTCAGATGGCCCAGGAATTGCATTTGTTTGAGGCATAAAAGCTTCACATGGATATTTCAGGTTGCACTGGGACACGTGGGGAACTTGATACAACTGATAGCGCGTGGCAGGCCATCTAACTCCTGTCCGTTCTTTCTCCTCATGCTGGGCAAGGGCCAAGACTGAGCCTGGCAGGTGAATTCAAGATGGGCTTCCTAGAGCTGAGCCTGGCAGGGACATAATAGCTGCCAAGCAGTATGGGACAGGTAGCAGCCGGCAAGTTAATAGCTGGCGAGCAGGACAAATAGGTGGGTGTGGGTCTGAAAATGAAAATGACACAGTGTGAGGGAAGGACAGCAGGCAAGCAGAGCACAGGACGGAGCTCCAGCCAGACAGGCAATCGGCGATAATTAAGGCTCAAGTTTCTGCAAAGAGCCACGCTCCTCAGAATGAGGTGCCTCCCTCTTAACAAGCAGGAAAGCCCTGGACTGCCTGAAACCCACGGGTATGGGGTTTCAACATGCTTTTGAGAAAGTGCCATCGTAGTGAGGGAGGAAACATGAAGACACAGCAGGTTTCAGGGCACAGTGAACTAAGCAGGGAGGGTGGTACATCTGGTCTTAGAAACTCAACCCAGTTGAATAGCCCCTGAAACACTCCCAAAGAGTAAAAAAAAAAAAAAAAATGTGTCCTACACTTAGAATGAAAGAGAAGACGTAAAAGTCATGATGATGGGAAGAAAAATTATTTTGCTTGGGAGAAAACGCCAACATTATGTGTTGGAGAGCTCTTTTGTCTTAATTTAGGGAAAATAATATGGAATCTGCTGCATCAGTAGACTTTTCTAAAAGGCCTCTGTAACTCTCCATGTAATTTACTTATGTGGTTTATTAGTATAATTTTTAGGTTCAGAAGTCAAAGTCTTCAAGAGAAGAAGAGCAAGAGTTAGAAAAATGATGAGAATAATAAAATTTGAGCAAAATACATTTGCAAAATAGTTTCTGAAAGTTATGTAAACCCTATCATTATCAGCAAAACTGAAACAGATAGTTTGAGAAATAAGAGATTTTACTGAAAAGAAAATTGCTTGGGAGGGAGCTGATGTGAGGCTCAACTCTGATGGGACTCACTATTGTTAGGGTATGAACCCAAACCCAGGTCTCCTGATGACCAGACCAGCATGATTTCTACCCCGTTCCATACCCATAAACAGATTTGATTACATTTGCTTTTGCATATATGTAAAATTACACATTTTACATATATGCAAAATCAAACAGTTCATGAAGAAGAATTAAGGAACATGAGTATGTGAGCAATCCCTTTGTAATAATAACAATACTAACAATGTTATAAGTGTTAAATGAGTGTACAGTATGTATCAGGCATCATGTTGGAAAAACTATCTCATCTAGTCTATACAAAAATCTCCAGCAATAATGAACACTATTTGAGATATCAGGATGCTGGGACCTGGATATTAAGGAATTTATTAAAGAATGACAATGTTTAGGAAGAAATATTCAAGATTCAAATCTAGCTCCACCTAAATCTTTGCCAAATGCCACATTGTCATTTAAAGCAATGATCTCAGAACATTCTCGTATTAGACCTTTTCTTATATTCTAATTGTACCCTTCAAGTAATTTAGGCGGTACTGAGCATCTACAGTCTACCAGGCACTGTGCTACACCAACTGATGAATGGATACCAATTCTAAGAAAACCCTTGAAATTAAGAATTGGCCTTTTGCTTATAAAAAAAAAATAAAGGATTTTATTTTAGGAGAGAAGAGAAAGTCCTTAGTTTAACTGAGATCCACAGATGCAGCCCCTTTTGGCTGTAGGGTGTTCAGATGCCTCCAGTTCTGTTGTTCGAGAATCACAATAATAGAGCATATTCAGAAGGATCATCTGAGAAAAAGCCAGGAAGTTGGGGGAAAAAATGAGGAGTAAAGCACAGTTTTGAATGAGTACTTGATAAGATTAAAGTTATCGGCAATAAGGGAGCCACTTTATGTAGGGGCAAATGAATTGACTCTAATTTTAACCTAAAATACCACTACAGGGGCAGTAAAATTCTTTCTACTTGGATAAATATTCTCTATCTGAATTACAGCTTGCAGTGAGAATGTAATAAGAGTAACCTAACTTGACAAGACGCTATGACCACAAAAAAGGAGCTCTTTGCCAGGCAGCTGCAGGACTGGCCACCAGAAATGAAATGGAACTAGAGTAAAATCTGCAAATGATCCATCAAAAGCAGGGTAGAGTTCAAGAGAAATGAGTCGTATGGGCAAAGCCCAGTGAGATATTTAATAGGGAAGAAAGTGGGCTACAGGAAAGAGTCACTTGAAGATTGACTGTGGGACTTACTATCTTCTCAGAAACTATGCCACTGTGTATGTTTGCATCTTGTCTGGTTATATACCTAGTAATTAGTGATTTGTTAAATAAATGAATGAGAAAACAAACAACCCAAATCTATAATGTAGCTCATGTCAACCCTCATGTTGGAAGGCCATACTCCCTGCTCCAGCTTCAGCTTTGGGAGGAACATACAACATCCAGTACTATAATGAAACTCAGTAGCCTTGAGAGCTCCTAAAAATGCCAACATAAGGGAAAGTGGGATGTGGCAGATTGGCAGGCAGGAGGAAAAAGAGAAACCAAAAGAGTCAGCAGAGAAAAAAATAAAAAGAATTTGAACCAGGCTCAGAAATTCAAAATGCACTTTTTAAAAAGTCAACACTGTATTACATTTTTGTTAACATGTAAGTTCAGCTTGCTCTTGTCAGGATAAAGTCTTGAAAAATAAAGCCTATGGAGTTTGCCTCTGGGAGTAGAGAGATGACACCCAAGCGGCAACTGCTCTGTACCTGGTCTTTCATGGTTTCATGGTTTCTCTCTTAAGCCAATTCTCTTAAATTATCTTTAAAATTTTTGCTTCACTTATCTTCAAAAAAGAAAGAATAAAACTGAAAGCTGACTTCTCAACAGAAACAATGGACGTCGGAAGAAAACAACATTACCTTTGAAGAAATATAAATGACAACATAGAATTCTTTAACCATCAAAACTAACCTTCAGATCAAGGATGAAATCAACATATTTTCTAAAAAACAGAAATTGAGAGACATTTTTGCCAGTAAATCTTCACTAAAGTAGAACTAACAGAAATCCTTTAGTAAGAAGGAAAATGAACATGGGTGGTGGGCGAGTGGGTAGGGAGTAAAAGAAAGAATACAAAAAAAACATAAAATCGGGGAGACCTTCAAGATGGTGGAGAAGTGACGTGGAGATCACCTTCCTCCCCACAAATACATTAAAAATACATCTACATATGGAACAACTCCTACAGAACCCTACTGAATGCTGGCAGAAGACCTCAGACTTCCCAAAAGGCAAGAAACTCCCCACGTACCTCGGTAGGGCAAAAGAAAAAAGAAAAAACAGAGACAAAAGAATAGGGACAGGACCTGCACCTCTGGGAGGGAGCTGTGAAGGAGGAAAAGTTTCCATGCACTAGGAAGCCCCTTCACTGGAGGAGACAGGGGGTGGCGGGGGGGAAGCTTCAGAGCCACGGAGGAGAGTGCAGCAACAGGGGTGCAGAGGGCAAATTGGAAAGAGTCCCGCACAGAGGATTGGTGCTGACCAGCACTCACCAGCCTGAGATGCTTATCTGCTCACCTGTCGGGGCGGCTGGGGGCTGGGAGCTGAGGCTCCAGCTTCAGAGGTCAGATCCCAGGGAGAGGACTGGGGTTGGCTGCGTGAACACAGCCTGGAGGGGGCTAGTGCGCCACAGCTAGCCAGGAGGCAGTCCGGGAAAAAGTCTGGACCTGCCTCAGAGGCAAAATACCATTGATTCAGGGTGAGCGAGGAGAGGGGATTCAGAGCACCACCTAAATGAGCTCCAGAGACGGCACGAGCCATGGCTAACAGCATGGACACCAGAGATGGGCATGAAACACTAAAGCTGCTGCTGCAGCCACCAAGAAGCCTGTGCGCAAGCACAGGTCACTATCCACACCTCCCCTCCCGGGAGGTTGTGCAGCCTGCCACGGTCAGGAAGCTACAGTGCTGGACCCCCTATGGCAAACAACAAGCAAGACAGGAACACAACCCCACCCATTAGCAGAGAGGCTGCCTAAAATCATAATAAGGTCACAGACACCCCAAACCACACCACCGGATGCAGTCCTGCCCACCAGAAAGACAAGATCCAGCCTCATCCACCAGAACACAGGCACCAGTCCCCTCCACCAGGAAGCCTACACAACCCACTGAACCAACCTTAGCCACTGGGGGCAGACTCAAAAAACAACGGGAACTATGAAACTGCAGCCTGCGAAAAGGAGACCCCAAACACAGTAAGTTAAGCAAAATGAGAAGACAGAGAACACACAGCAGATGAAGGAGCAAGGTAAAAACCCATCAGACCAAACAAATGAAGAGGAAATAGGCAATCTACCTGAAAAAGAATTCAGAGTACTGATAGTAAAGATGATTCAAAATCTTGGAAATGGAATGGAGAAAATACAAGAAACGTTTAACAAGGACCTAGAACAACTAAAGAGCAAACAAACAATGATGAACAACAAAATAAATGAAATTTAAAATTCTCTAGAAGGAATCAATAGCAGAATAATGGAAGCAGAAGAATGGATAAGTAACCTGGAAGATAAAATAGTGGAAATAACTACCACAGAACAGAATAAAGAAAAAAGAATGAACAGAATTGAGGACAGTCTTAGAGACCTCTGGGACAACATTAAAAGAACAAACATTCAAATTATAGGGGTCCCAGAAGAAGAAGAGAAAAAGAAAGGGACTGAGAAAATATTTGAAGAGATTATAGTTGAAAACCTCCCTAATATGGGAGAGGAAATAGTCAATCAAGTCCAGGAAGCACAGACAGTCCCATACAGGATAAATACAAGGAGAAACATGCCAACACACATGTTAATCAAACTATCAAAAATTAAATACAAAGAAAAAATATTAAAAGCAGCAAGGGAAAAGCAGCAAATAACATACAAGGGAATCCCCATAAGGTTAAGAGCTGATCTTTCAGCAGAAACTCTGCAAGCTAGAAGGGAGTGGCAGTACATATTTAAAGTGATGAAAGGGAAAAACCTACAACCAAGGTTACTTTACCCAGCAAGAATCTCATTCAGATTTGATGGAGACATTAAAACCTTTACAGACAAGCAAAAGCTAGAAGAATTCAGCACCACCAAACCAGCTTTACAACGAATGCTAAAGGAACCTGTCTAGGCAGGAAACACAAGAGAAGGAAACGACCTACAATAACAAACCCAAAACAATTAAGAAAACGGTAAAAGGAACACACATACCGATGATTACCTTAAAGGTAAATGGATTAAATGCTCCAACCAAAAGACTGGCTGAATGGATACAAAAGCAAGACCCATATATATGCTGTGTACAAGAGAACCACTTCAGACCTAGGGACACATACAGACTGAAAGTGAGGTGATGGAAAAAGATATTCCATGCAAATGGAAATCAAAAGACAGCTGGAGTAGCAATTCTCATATCAGACAAAATAGACTTTAAAATAAAGACTATTACAAGAGACAAAGAAGGACACTACATAATGATCAAGGGATCAATCCAAGAAGAAGATATAACAATTGTAAATATTTATGCACCCAACATAGGACCACCTCAATATATAAGGCAAATGCTAACAGCCATAAAAGGGGAAATCGACAGTAACACAATCATAGTAGGGGACCTTAACACCCCACTTTCACCAATGGACAGATCATCCAAAATGAAAATAAATAAGGAAACACAAGCCTTAAATGATACATTAAACAAGATGAACTTAACTGATGTTTAAAGGACATTCCATCTAAAAGCAACAGAATATACTTTCTTCTCAAGCGCTCATGGAACATTTTCCAGGATAGATCATATCTTGGGTCACAAATCAAGCCTTGGTAAATTTAAGAAAATTGAAATCACATCAAGTATCTTCCCCGACCACAATGCTATAAGACTAGATATCAATTACAGGAAAAAATATGTAAAAAATACAGACACATGGAGGCTAAACAATACACTACTAAATAACCAAGAGATCACTGAAGAAATCAAAGAGGAAATAAAAAAACCTAGAAACAAATGACAATGAAAACATGATGACCCAAAACCTATGGGATGAAGCAAAAGAAGTTCTAAGAGGGAAGTTTATAGCAATACAATCCTACCTCAAGAAACAAGAAACATCTCAAATAAACAACCTAACCTTACACCTAAAGCAATTGCAGAAAGAAGAACCAAAAAAACCCAAAATTAGCAGAAGGAAAGAAATCATAAACATCAGATCAGAAATAAATGAAAAAGAAATGAAGGAAACAATAGCAAAGATCAATAAAACTAAAAACTGGTTCTTTGAGAAGGTAAACAAAATTGATAAACCATTAACCACACTCATCAAGAAAAAAAGGGAGAACATTCAAATCAACAGAATTAGAAATGAAAAAGGAGAAGTAACAACTGACACTGCAGAAATACAAAGGATCATGAGAGATGACTACAAGCAACTATATGCCAATAAAACGGACAACCTGGAAGAAATGGACAAATTCTTAGAAAAGCACAACCTTCCGAGACTGAACCAGGAAGAAATAGAAAATATAAACAGACCAATCTCTAAGATCCTCTATCTGCTCCTCTAAGAGCAGTAACAAGACAAGGTTGTCCACTCTCACCACTATTATTCAACATAGTTTTGGAAGTTTTAGCCACAGCAACCAGAGAAGAAAAGGAAATAAAAGGAATCCAAATTGGAAAACAAGAAGTAAAGCTGTCACTGTCTGCAGATGACATGATACTATACATAGAGAATCCTAAAGATGCTACCAGAAAACTACTAGAGCTAATCAATGAATTTGGTAAAGTAGCAGGATACAAAATTAATGCACAGAAATCTCTTGCATACCTATACACTAATGATGAAAAATCTGAAAGAGAAATTAAGGAAGCACTCCCATTTACCACTGCAACAAAAAGACTCAAATACTTAGGAATAAACCTACCTAAGGAGACAAAAGACCTGTATGCAGAAAACTATAAGACACTGATGAAAGAAGTTAAAGATGATACAAACAGATCGAGAGATATACCATGTTCTTGGATTGGAAGAATCAACATTGTGAAAATGACTATACTACCCAAAGCACTCTACAGATTCAATGTAATCCCTATCAAACTACCAATGGCATTTTTCACAGAACTAGAAAAAGAATTTTCACAATTTGTATGCAAACACAAATGACCCTGAATAGCCAAAGCAATCCTGAGAAAGAAAAACGGAGCTGGAGAAATCAGGCTCCCTGACTTCAGACTATACTACAAAGCTACAGTAATCAAGACAGTATGGTACTGGCACAAAAACAGAGATATAGATCAATGGAACAGGATAGAAAGCCCAGAGGTAAACCCACGTACATATGGTCACCTTATTTTTGATAAAGGAGGCAAGAATATACAATGGGGAAAAGACAGCCTCTTCAATAAGTGGTGCTGGGAAAAATGGACAGCTACATGTAAAAGAATGAAATCAGAACACTTCCTAAAACCATACACAAAAATAAACTCAAAATGGATTAAAGACCTAAATGTAAGGCCAGACACTTTAAAACTCTTAGAGGAAAACATAGGCAGATCACTCTATGACATAAATCACAGTGAGATACTTTTTGACCCACCTACTAGAGAAATGGAAATAAAAGCAAAAATAAACAAATGGGACCTAATGAAACTTAAAAGGTTTTGCACAGCAAAGGAAACCATAAACAAGACGAAAAGACAACCCTCAAAATGGGAGAAAATATTTGCAAACGAAGAAACTGACAAAGGATTAATCTCCAAAATTTACAAGCAGCTCATGCTGCTCAATATCAAAAAAACAAACAACCCAATCCAAAAATGCGAAGAAGACCTAAATAGACATTTCTCCAAAGAAGATATACAGACTGCCAACAACACATGAAAGGATGCTCAACATCACTAATCATTAGAGAAATGAAAATCAAAACTACAATGAGGTATCATCTCACACCAGTCAGAATGGCCATCATCAAAAAATCTACAAACAATAAATGTTGGAGAGGGTGTGGAGAAAAGGGAACCCTCTTGCACTGGTGGTGGGAATGTAAATTGATACAGCCACTATGGAGAACAGTATGGAAGTTCCTTAAAAAACTAAAAATAGAACTACCATATGACCCAGCAATCCCACTACTGGGCATATACCCTGAGAAAACCACAATTCAAAAAGAGTCATGTACCACAATGTTCATTACAGCACTATTTACAACAGCCAGGACATGGAAGCAGCCTAAGTGTCCATCAGCAACTGAATGGGTAAAGAAGATGTGGCAGGAATATACAATGGAATATTAGTCAGCCATAAAAAGAAACGAAATTGAGTTATTTGTAGTGAGGTGGATGGACCTATAGAGTGAAGTGAGTCAGAAAGAGAAAAACAAATACTGTATGCTAACACATATATACGGAATCTAAAAAAAAAAAAAAAAAGGTTCTGAGGAACCTAGGGTCAGGACAGGAATAAAGACGCAGCCGTAGAGAATGAACTTGATGACAAGGGGAGTGGCTAGGGTAAGCTGGGACGAAGTGAGAAATTGGCATGGACATATATACACTACCAAATATAAAATAGATAGCTAGTGGGAAGCAGGGAGATCAGCTTGGTGCTTAGTGACCACCTAGAGGGGTGGGATAGGGAGGGTGGGAGGGAGATGCAAGAGGGAGGAGATTTGGGGATATATGTATATGTATAGCTGATTCACTTTGTTATAAAGCAGAAACTAACACACCATTGTAAAGCAATTATACTCCAATAAAGGTGTTTAAAAAAAAAAAGTCTACAAATAATAATACACTGTTGGTGGGAATGTAAGTTGGTGCAGCCACTATGGAGAACAGTATGGACTTTCCTTAAAAAACTAAAAATAGAATTACCATAGGATCCAGCAATCCCACTCCTGGGCATATAACTGGACAAAACTATAATATGAAAAGATACATGCACCCCAGTGCTCATAGAAGCACTACTTACAATAGCCAAGACGTGGAAACAACCTAAATGTCCACTGACAGAAGAATGGATACTGGAGATGTGGTATATATACACAATGGAATATTACTCAGCCATAAAAAAGAATGAAATAATGTCATTTGCAGCAACATGGATAGACCTAGAGATTATCATACTAAGTGAAGTAAGTCAGAAAGAGAAAGATAAATACCATATGATATTACTTACATGTGGAATCTAAAATACGACACAAATGAACTTTTATGAAACAGAAACAGACTCACAGACATAGAGAACAGACTTGTGGTTGCCAAAGGGGATGGGGGATGGGGGATGGGAGAGGGAAGGACTGGGAATTTGGGGTTAGCAGATGCAAACTATTATATATTGAATGGATAAACAAGGTCCTCTTGTACAGCACAGGGAACTATAATCAATATCCTGTGATAAACCACAATGGAAAAGTATATATGTATAACCAAATCACTTTGCTGTACAGCAGAAATAAATACAACATTGTAAATCAACTATACTTTAATAAAATTTAAAAAAAAGAAAAAAACATAAAATCAAATGTATGGGTAAATATAAATACATACCTAGTGTACAAAACAACAGAAGTAATGTTTTGTGACATTTAAATTGAATAAAGTAAATTAATTTAATGACCAAAGTAAAACAAAAATTTGGATGGAATAAATGAAGTTAAAGAGTTTATCACTAACTGAAAAAGTATTAATTTATATTTGTGAAATCAAGGATTCATATTTTCTTTGTTGTGTGACTACAAAAAGAATAGAAAAAAATGTAACTATAAGCTGGTAGAGAGAAAAATGGAATAATGTAAAATTTTAAAACAATCCAAAGTGGGCAAGATAGGAAAAAAAAGAAATAAAACAAGTAGGAGAATATAAAACAAATTGCAAGAAGAATGCGTAAGTACATAAATGTTAACAGATTATATAGTTAAATTAAAAGACCATGATTATCAGCTTAGATGCTACTTACAGGATATTTTAGTAAGATAAAAAATAAAAGGATGGGGCTTCCCTGGTGGCGCAGTGGTTGAGAGTCTGCCTGCCAATGCAGGGGACACGGGTTCAAGCCCTGGTCTGGGAAGATCCCACATGCCCCGGAGCAACTGGGCCCATGAGCCACAATTACTGAGTCTGCCCATCTGGAGCCTGTGCTCCGCAAGAAGAGAGGCCGCGATAGTGAGAGGCCCGCGCACAGCGATAAAGAGTGGCCCCCGTTTGCCACAACTAGAGAAAGCCCTTGCACAGAAACGAAGATCCAACGCAGCCATAAAGAAATAAAATAAAATAAAAATTAAAATAAAATAAAAGGATGGACAACGATATACCAGCAAATACTAACTAAATGAATCTGGGTAGTTATAATGAAATTTTCAGAAAATGTAAACTTTAAGAAGCATTTTTAGGGATAAAGAGGTACATATGTGGTACTAAAAACTCAATTAACAACAACATAAGAAATTATATATGTATACGTTTGTAGTTCAATTCCTAATATAGATATTTGACAGAATTAAAGGAGAAATAGGCAAATGCACAGTCATAAGCAAAGGATTTTACCCTACCTCTTAGTAATTAATAAACATATCAGTAACAATTAAAAAGATATTTTTAGCAAAATTAATAAACTTAACCTAATCAACATATAGAGAGCACTGTGGCCAATCATGATAGAACTGATATTTTCAAATACACATAGAATATTTACCAAAGTTTTTCATATGTTTGGCCATGAAGCAGTTCTCAACAAGTTTCAAGAGATTCAAGTAAACCAGAATGTTTATCAGACTACAGTAAAATTAAGCTATAAATCAATAACAAAGATATTCAGAAAATCCCTAAGTGTTTGGAAATGAAGTAACATGTTTCTAGATAATTTACAGACCAAAGATAAATCACAAAATGGATGTTAGAAAATATTCTGAGCTTAACAATAATGACAATAAAACATCAAAATCTCCTTAAAGGGAAATGAAGAGCCTAAATGCATATATGATAAGATTAAAAGTCAATTACTTAAGCAATCAAGCTCAAGTAATTGGAAGAAAATAATTTGAACACCCTCCCCCAAAAGAAAAAGGAAAGTAATTAACCAGTGAGCACAAATCTATGCAAAGAATATTGTACAACAGAGAAAAATCAAGAAAACCAAAACTCATTTCTTTGAAAAGACCAATAAAATTGATAATTAATTGATCAAGAGAAAAATGAAAGATGAAGAATTTACCAATAACAAGTGAATACCCTGCAAAACCTACAGATACTGAAAGAAAATAAGGTGACATTATTAATATCTTTATCCCAATAAATTCGGGAAATTAAACTGAGAAAATTCTTAGAAAAAGAAATTTTTCAAAAAGCTGATACTCTGTATATATTAAAGAAAGTGAATCTGTAGTTGAAAATTTTCCAACAAAGAACTTTCCGTACACCTTACCAGGAAATTCTTCTAAATACTTAAGATATATCATCATTATTACACAAATTCTTCCAGAGACTAGATAAAGAAAGAACACGTTCCAACTAATTTTATGAGGCTAAAACCTGCAAGGTATAAAAAAAGGAACTTTGCATGCCAGTCTCTCTCCTGATGTGCAGAAATCTGGAAAAATATTAGCACACATAATCTAAAGTGTGTATGAGATACAAAACATCAGAATCAAGTTGAATTTATTTCTAAAATGCAAATTGATTTACCTTTCTGATAACTAATCAACGTAATTTGCCATATTAACTTAATAAAAGAGAAATCCCACGTGATCAGTCACAGATAAATAATTTGATAAAAATGCAATATCCATGCTTGATTTTAAAAAAAGAAAAACTCTTAGCTAGGAATAGAAGAGAGTTTCTTCATCCATTAAGAATACCAACCCCCCCAAATGTAAATTGATATAGCCACTATGGAGAACAGTATGGAGGTTCCTTAAAAAACTAAAAATAGAACTACCATATGACTCAGCAATCCCACTACTGGGCATATACCCTGAGAAAACCATAATTCAAAAAGAGTCATGTACCACAACGTTCATTGCAGCACTATTTACAATAGCCAGGACATGGAAGCAGCCTAAGTATCCAATGGCAATCGAATGGATAAAGAAGATGTGGCAGGTATATACGATGGAATATTACTCAGCCATAAAAAGAAACGAAATTGAGTTATTTGTAGTGAGGTGGATGGACCTAGAGTCTGTCATACAGAGTGAAGTAAGTCAGAAAGAGAAAAACAAACACTGTACGCTAACACATATATATGGAATCTAAAAAAAAAAAAAAAATGGTTCTGAAGAACCTAGGGGCAGGACAGGAATAAAGATGCAGACGTAGAGAATGGACTTGAGGACATGGGGATGAGGAAGGGTAAGCTGGGACGAAGTGAGAAAGTGGCATTGACATATATACACTACCAAATGTAAAATAGATAGCTAGTGGGAAGCAGCCTCATAGCACAGGGAGATCAGCTCGGTGCTTTATGACCACCTAGAGGGGTGGGATAGGGAGAGTGGGAGGGAGGGAGATGCAAGAGGGAAGAGATATGGAAATATATGTATATGTATAGCTGATTCACTTTGTTATAGAGCAGAAACTAACAACACTGTAAAGCAATTATATTCCAACAAAGATGTTTTTTTAAAAAAAAGAAGCCAAATACACACACACACACACACACACACACACACACAGACGAAGAAAACACACAATATTGGAATGTGGGCACTCAATAAACTCTAGTGGACTGGTAAAAAAGAAAAGAAAAGAAAAGAAAAAAACACCAATCCCCCAAAATAGCAATATAGCAGATACCTACTTAATGATATATACATTTTCATTGTCGCCATTTCTATTCATCATTAAACTCAAAATCCAGGGCAGCGCAACAAGGTAAATGAAAGAAATAAATGGTATCAATATGGGAAAGGGAGAAATACACCTGTCAGTGCTCACAGATATTAATGAGTATGTGCAAAATCCAAAAGACTCTACAAACTATTAAAAGTAATGAGCAAATTTAGCCAAGTGACTGGATATAAGATCAAAACATAAAAGTCAATTACAAAATCAATTACAAAACATAAAAATCAATTTTTATATAACAGCATGAAATTAAAACATAAAATTTAAAAATTAGCATTAGAGTAGCTTAAACAAACCAGAGAAACAACTTTAATGAAAGACACAGAAATTCATGAAATTTTATTTTGTTAAGTAAAATAAGTCAAATAAATTGAGAGCTAGGCCATGTTCACGAACTGAAATACTCAATATTACAAAGATGCCAATTCTCCACAAATTGAGCAACAAATCCAATGTAATTCCCATCAAAATCCCAGCAGGGTTAACTGTAAATCAATGTAATTATAAAATTTAGCAGATGATTGGGAGTTTGAGGTTAGCAGAGACAAACTATTATATATAGTATGGATAAACAACAAGGTCCTACTATATAGCACAGGGAACTATATTTAATATCTTGTGACAAACCACAATGGAAAAGAATATGAAAAAGAATATACATACATGTATAACTGAGTCACTTTGCCGTACAGAAGAAATTAACACAACATTGTAAATCAACTATACGTCAATAAAATTTTTTTTAATTTAAAAATAAAATAAAATTTATATGAAACTGAAAAGACAAATTACAAAAAAGAACAGTTGAAGTAAAAATTTGGAGAATGCAAAGAACAGAGAACACTACTGGACACTAAGATATAATAAATCTGCAATAAGATAGTACGGTGTGGGTGAAAATAGACAAATACGCCAAAGAAAACAGAACAGAGAGCCCAGAAACTCATAAATATATAGAAATTTCATTTATGAAAATATTTCACTTCAGAGCAGTAGGAAAAATTTGTTGTTATTTTTGGGTTTTTTTGTTTCTTTTTTTAAATAAAGGATTCTGGGTCAATTTGCTATAATGAAAGAAAAAACAAGTATCTTTTTATAAACAGAAATTTCCAATTTTAATATATCACTAAGAGAGTAAAAAGGCAAGTCACAGACTGGGATAAAACATTTTCAGTATCTGATAAATAATTATTATCCAGAGTATATAGAAAACACCTGCAAATCAATGAGAGAGACACAATATAGAAAAAATGGACAAAATTCTTGAGCAAGCTTTTTTAAGAGGTCAATAAACATGAATAAACATAAATTCATGCTCAACTCCTCCATGATCAGATAATTGAAAACCAGCAATAACAATGCAACTCTACCAAAATGGATTAAAATTTAAGACAAGAAATACCAAGTATGAACAAATAGGTGATGCAGTTGGAAATCGTATATACTGCAATTCCATTTCAAGGTTTAAACTCAACAAAAATGTGTATGTGTTTACCAAAGGACATATATTTATAAGCATTAGGATTTTCACAGCAGTGCTTTCACAACAGCCAAAAACGGGAAACTATCAAATGTCTATCATCAATGGAATGGCTAAATAATAAATTGTTGAATATTCATACCATAAAACTCTATGCAGCATTGAGAATGAACAGTCTAAACCACACATGCAATGACATGTTTCAATCTCACATACATGACGTTGAGTGACAGAGCCATGGGAAAAAAAGGACATAATGTAGATTGCATTTACGTAAAACTCAAAATCAGGCAAGACTAATCTATCATAAGAGAAGTCAGTAAGTGTTTCCCCTTACAAGAGGTAATGCCTGAATGGAGGTAGGGATAAAGGGGTCGATGGAGGGGAAGAAGGGATGCTTTTGAAGGCCCATAAATGTTCTGTTTCTTGATTTTAATGCTGCTTACACAGTATGTTCAACTTGTGAAAGCATATGTTTCATTTGTATAAAATACACTTACGATTAGTCCACTGTGTACATGTTATAATTCAATAAAAAATTAATAAAAGGAAGAATCAGTGTCTGTTTTAATAGGTGTGCTTAATCCATGGACATTTATTATTTCTGATACTTTAGGATTTATTTATTTAAACTATCTATTATTTTTCCCTGTTTCTGCCTTTATGTGGTTTGAAGTTTCCTAATCCACTTTCTTTTCCTCACTAGTGAAAAAATTACACATTTTATTCATACTCTTATGATTATCATTTGATATTTTACCTTCATATTATTTTTCTTAAAATGTGTAGTCAGGATTTCTATCTTTTACCTGAAGAATTCAAGAATTTCCACATAGTTTTACTTCCACTTCCTTCTTTTCTCACCTGTCATATAGCTATCATTTGGAATTTTAGTTCCAAATTTTATTTTAAATTGTCAACATTTACCTGCAAGTATCCATGAATTTTACTACCATAACTCAACGTTTCTTCTTACATTTCATTTCTACCTCCTACATTTATTTTCTTATTGCTGAAGCAATATTGTTTTTCACAGAATGTCTATAAATGATCAAATTTCTGATTCTTATAGTTGAAAATGTCTATCTCATTCTGATATTTGAATGATACTTTGATTTTGTATTGATTCTAGATTTCAAGTTATTGGCCCCCAAAACTTAGATCTTGTTCCACTGCCTTCTTGCATCCAGTTTTACTGATAAGAAACCTAATAAACTAATATGAAAGTGATTATCATGCCTGTGTAGCTAATCAGGTTCCTCCCACGCCCACGTTCGGGGTTTTCAGTTTTTTCCCTCTGCAGTTTCCATATGTTGACTCTAGACAAGGGGTTACTTTTAGAATTTTTGCTGCCAGACACAATTAACTCTTTCAATTTGAAAACTCCTGTTTTGCTTTAGAAATTATCTTCTGTTTGTATTTTGGATATTTTCTCTCTTCCATAATCACTACATTAGACAAATTATTAAACCTCAAGTCTTTGTTTTACATATTTTATACATATTGCTCTTCATCCATTGCCCTGCATCTGGGTAATTCCTTACTCTTCTTGTTGATGAATGGTCTTTTTAGCTATGTCCTTTGGACTCATCCAACCAGATTTTAAGCTTTTTATTTCAACAGTACAGTTTAACTTCTCTGACTTTAATCTGTTCAAGTGTCTTGAGTTTTGCTCTGTGGATGTTACTTATATTTATTCTGAAGTCGTGTTGTTCATAGTACAAACTCTGTTAGAAACTTTTTATTCTCTCTCAAATGGTGAGTTTTCCTCAAATATTTCATGACTCCTGGATATGCAGTTTTTTAATAGTAGAAATTGTCCATTAGACAGCCTGCGATTTTTTTGGGCAACCTGATTGAAAATACATGGAACTTAAGGCTACACTTTATATTCCTGCATATTTAGATTTAAAAAAAAAAAAAATCAAGGAGATGTCTCAGTTTCTGGTTTTGTGACTGCAGTGTTCCCTGTTCTTCCCGATCTAACCATCCTCTGGGTGCACTGTCTCCCAATCTGTCTCAAGCTCCCACATCTAACCTCTCTCTCTGTTGCTTCTCCCTGGCTGGCCTAGGGAAAAAGAAGGGGGATGGAGGAACGTTGAGAAACTCCACCCAATAGCGCAGCTGGAAATCATCAGCCCACGGACTGGCTCTCTGCACCGTCCTGCTCTCAGGTGTTACTTCTACTTTTGGTGGCATTAAGGTTCCATTTAGCTTTCAACTATGATTTACCTCTTCAGTCTGGAATAAACTGCTTACCATCTCTAATTTTGTCTCCTCATTCCTGGCACTGAGGTTTCTCTTTTTGTTTCAGTGTGGTTATGGAATTGATTTTTGGTCCTCTTAGTAACTTGTTTAGAGGTGGGGTAGGAGATGCTATAGCATGACCTCAGTCATTCATTTTGAATTATAAGTCTCAAAACTTTCCTTAACATAGATTTCCAACTCGCCAAAGTTATGAATAAAAAGGTCTTTCGGCTCCACCTTCAGTTGGCGGTGCATTAATTATACTTTTGTTTCTCTTTCACCTATTTTTTAATTGAGGTAAAATTTTGTATATAACGTTATGTAAGTTTCGAGTGTAAAACATAATTCAACATTTGTATACAATACAAAGTAAAATCATACCGTATTTGTCTTTCTCTGTCTTATTTCACTTAGCCTAATGCCCTCAAGGTTCATCCATGTTGTCACAAATGGCAGGATTTAATTCTTTTTATGTTTGAGTAGTATTTCCACTGTGTGTGTGTGTGTGTGTGTATATATATATATATATATATATACACACACCACATATTCTTTATCCATTCGTCCATTAATGGATGCTTAGGTTGTTTCCACACCTTGACAGCTGTAAATAATCCCACCCTGAACATAGGGGTGCATATATCTTTTCAAATTAGTGTTTTCATTTCCTTGAGTAAATACCTAGGGAGAGCTGGATCATACGGTGGTACTATTTTAATTTTCTGAGGAACATCTACACTGTTTTCCGTAGTGGCTGTACCAATATATATTCTCACCAACAGTCACTTTTCTCCACAACCTGTCCAAAACGTGTTATCAAACGTCTTTTTGATAATAGCCATTCTAACAGGTGTGAGGTGATATCTCATTGTGGTTTAGGTTTGCATTTCTCTGATTAGCAATGCTGGGCGTCTTTGCATATCCTGCCCCTTTCTTTCTCTCATCTCCTCCCGGGACCCTATAATGAGAAAGTTATTCTGTGTGATGTTGCCCCATAAGTCCCTAAAGCTGTCTTTACTTTGTAAAATTCTTTTCTTTTTGCTGCTCTATTTGGGCAAGTTCCACTGCCTTGTCTTCCAGGTTGCTGGTTTTCTCTTCTGCTTCATGTAGCCCGTTGTCAAAATCCTGCAGTTCAGTTACCGTATTCGTCAGCTCAGTGACTTTTGTTTGGTACTCTCGTATTTTCTCCTTGTTGAAGTTCTGTGTGCATTCTTTCTTCTCCTGAGTTCAATGAGCATTTTTATGACCATTACTTTGAATGCTTTGTCAGGTAGATTACTTATCTCTGTTTCTTTAAGGTCTTTTTCTGAGGTTCTGTCTTCTTTAAAATGGACCGTATTTGTTTCCTCATTTTCTTCCCCTTTGTGTTTGTTTCTATATGTTAGGTGGAGAAGTTAGCTCTCCCAGTCTTGAAGGAGTCCTGTGTTGGAGATGAACCTGATTATTCAACCTTGCTCTAGCTCTTGGTTGTTTCCTAAACCTTTGTGACTATCAAAGTAGCCTGGTTTATTCTCGGTAGGACCCCATTGCTGAGGGTGTGCCATGACCTGTCAGTGCCCCACAGGGAGCGATCCCAGCCAGCACCTGGATTCAGATTGACTGGAAGCCAGCTCCTAGGCAGCAGCTTTTAAAGCATGCTAATACATCTAACACTGTGGTCCCGCAATAGCAAATCCTGCTGGCCTCCAGACCACGAAATCTGGAGGTTTTCGACTAGGTGACAATTGCAAAAATTGGGGTGAATAGGCTCCTTCCTGGGAGTTACCAGAGAACTGTGGTGAGGCCAAGGGAGGGTGCAAGGATGGTGTCTTCCCGCCTGTCTTCTCTGAAGGGGCCTCAGTAGCCTCTAGATTTGGGGCAAACCCGAGGCCTGTCCCTCAGGTTGCAGCTCTAGGTCAAGGAGATGGGCCTTTTTCCCAGGCTACTGGGGTGCGTTTTAGTCTGCTGCCTGTGCAGTGCCCTGGCTGTGACAACACATCCATATCTGTCCTTCTGCTTGCTAGTCCTGTGGGCTCCAGGGACACAGCCCTGTGGCCACCAGAGCCAGACAGCTGAGGGATGTTCCCTGGGTGGCATGCACTCACCCCCCAGCTTTAGCAGTGCAGGTGAAGAGCAAGGGGCGGCGTGGACACACTCACGGTTTTAGCCCCGCAGGGTGAGAGCGCTAGGCTGGGGTATGCCCGTAACTTCAGCCCCGCGGGAGAAGAGTGCTGGGGTGAGCTGCTCCTGGCTTCAGCAAAGCTGCGTCTGCCCTCTCCTGTCTCTCCTAACAAGGCGTAGTGAGCGTGCAAAAATGGCTCGCCAGCACCTCCATCCCCAAAGTCCCAACTTGTCCTTGCCCCTCTGCCAGATACTTCAAGATTAGCAAATGAATCTCTTTCACAGAGTCCTGGCACTTCTCTAACTGCTGCTTTTGTGCTGGGTCCCAAGACCAGGGAGACCACAAGCAAGCCCCTCAGAAAGGAGTAGCTCAGATCCCTGCAGGACCCTGGGTCCCCGAAATATCAGCCCCAATAGTTTCCAAAGCCAGATGTTTTGTGGAGGTCTTATCTTTCCAGGGCAAGTCCTAAGCACTGGGGTGTCCAACGTGGGACACAAACCCCCCATTTCTCAGGGAGTAGTCCCGGACCCACGAGATTGCTCCCTATTGCATCTGTGCTGAGAGTGGGACTTTTGGTGAGAACTTGTCTGACTATCCATCTTGATATGGCCTTTTTATTCCTTGTTAAGAAGCTGTTCAACCAGTTATCAGGTTTTTTCTAGCGGTAATTGAGTTTTTTCCATCAGTAATTTTTCCTTATGTGGCTGTAGATTGGGTGTGTCCACGGGAGGAAGTGAGTTCAGGACATCCCTATGCCATCTTGGACCGGCCCCACAGTTATACTTTTACCTATTCTTGAGGTTAATGACTTCAGAATGTTTAGAATCATTGTTTCTTCTATTTGCATTGAAATCCTCTTTCAGACTAATTTTACTGTTTTATATCCAAATTTAGAATTTGACTTCACTCCCTGTTTAGTAAATTTCAACACTCTTGTTCTGATCTTTTATGCCACAACTTCCTTATCTTTAATTTCTTGATATTGCATCTTCTGTCACATAGCAGGTGTCTAGAATTGTACCTTAAGAGCACCTCTCACATAATACAATGAGAATTGTACCCCCATGGTGTGGTAAAAATCAAACAGCCCTGGCAGGTGTTTTGCAAATTTTGCATAAAGAACATATAACTTCTATTTTCCCTTGAGATTTGTTAACGTAGAAGACAAATCTACAATCAAATATCCAGTTCAGTTGCATTCCATATCAGTCATTAGGCTAACAGAAAGTTTTGAACATTTTCAAAGAATTTTATCAAGTTTGTTCTTAAGCAGTTTATGCCAATTATATTCTATTGGGCTCTTTAAAAACGAGAAACATCTACTCTAAGGTAAACAATGATAAAGAACTTTTAAAATGAACAATGAGCATGCCTATTGAGACAAGTGTCTACATCATACAGATACTCTGCTGTATTATACAATTCTCCAAATGTGTATTCACTATTCAAGATGTGGAAGTCTTGCATTCTATGTAGAAACTATGCAAAATAGGCTGCTACTTAATCAGACTAATTCCAGGGGGTTTTCTCTCCCTTTGGAGTCACAGCTCAATTGCTATACAGTTACAAAATGACACACTGACCTGGTCTAGAATTTATCACTAATTTTTTTCTGGCCTGGGTTAGATAAGAGATTTGAGTACATTGACATCAGAAGAACAATTTACAGGATATAAACACAGGGTTGACCCTTCTGAAATTTTGATTAAATTTTGAGGAAAAATACTTTCTCTCACATTCCCTCCTTCCCAAGTAGTCAAGCTGTTTGCTCATTGTCTCAGGGGAGGCTAAGATAGGGCAGAAAAGGGGCGAGGGTAAAAGAGTTCTCTTTATGATTTTGATTTGAAAAAGCCTAAAGCCCTTAAGGGAATACAGAGTCATAAGATGTTTGTGGGCAGGGGCCTTGAGAATTATAAATAGCAGGACTCCCTGTCAGTCTTTCCAGGATACTCCAACCTATGCTACTTTGGACACAGGCTATGGAGCGATGGAGGTACTTGGGAAAGGATGGGAAAAAAGCCATTGATAGCTTGAATATCCGAAAGCTGAATAGGGGGATGGGTCCTGTGCTCTGACTTCCTAAGATCATTTTATGGAATCTCAGAGCATGATTCTATGCCCTGTTCCTGGGGGAAAGGCATTACCAAATGGTGGGGAGCTCCCCGAGAAGGAAAGGCAACAGTGAGCTTAGGTGGGGCGGGATCAGAAACAACCTCACAATATTACCTGTGCCCTGTAATGGCCCTGAAGCATCAGGCTGTTTCCCACACCCCCAAAGGCTTGCACTGAAAGAGGCAAACAGTGATGTCTCAATGACAACATGCTTGAATCAAGAGCCAAGGAGGAAACTGAATGCTGGCCTTCTCAGTAGACCAGATGCTTCAAGTCTCCTTTCTAGAGCTGCTCCACAAAAATTTAGCTGCATTTTGAGAAAACTTCTTGAGCTGAGTTTTAAGAAAAAAGTATGTTTCTTACATATCTCACAGAGTTTGATAGTACTAGAATGCACTTCATAAGTATCTGCTTGGTGGCCTCTCAGGCTCTGATTAACACAAGAATCAGGGAAGTTGGGGGGATTAGAATTAATGTTTCATGAGCATTTGTAAGTATTAGAACCTGTGCTAAGTGCTTTGTTTTATTTATCCTAGAAATAAACTATTAGGAGATAGTTTATACAAATGAAATATATAAACTATATTTTTATAAATGAAAAAGTTGAGGCTCACAGAAATAACTTGCACTGTCCAGTAGCACTGTTAAACACTGTCCAGTAGTGTTTATATTGGTCATCAGTCAGTTTCCTTTTGCATTCTCCGTGCAAACAGTTCACATGCCCTCAAGCCCTCCAACATCCCCCAATCCCTCTTTCACAGCACATGATAAATATGCTCCCATCCCTGCATATGTTCCCTTCTTTTCATCCTTGCCTCTAATTCTCAGGGAGAGGACTGTCTTTCCTCTCTACCTCTAAAACTCTCAATTTCTTCTCCTTCAAGATTTTGCTCCTTGAAATTTGCTTTAACATGATGGCTTCAACACTTCCTCTGGTACTTTTTTCAACTACAAATATCCTGTTTTTTTATATATATTCATTTATTCATTTATATATAATATAGAGAGAGAATAGTAACCTTGCTCTTGCTGTAAGCTGTTCCATCTCTTCAGACTCGGTGAAAGCAGAAGCTATTCTTTGTGTCCTCGGCCCTTTCTCTTGTTCCTGTACCTATTCCTCTCCACTGAAGATACCCTCCCTAAATCACTCATCTCCTGTTGGTCAAATACATTAGCTTATGTTCAGTCCTGTTTCTCCTCTGTCAACGTCCACCAAGTTCAGTAACGTTACCTATTCCTACTTTTAAAAAACCTTTCCTCACCTGACTTGCAGATATCTTCATTTCTGTCTTACATGAATCCTTTTCAGATCTTCAGGTCTTTCCTCCTGCCTTCAAGTATTCTTTTTCCCCTTTTAGTTCTTAGCTGCAAATGAGAATCACCTGGGGTACTTTTTAAACAGGCTGAAGCTGTAGCCCTACCCAAGACCAATGAAGTCAGGATCTCTTGGAGATAGAGCCCAGGCATGAGCGTTTTTTAAAGTTCCCAAGATGATTCTAATGCACAGCCAGAATTGGAGACTTACAGGTTTTCCAGAAGCCAGTGATTCTCATATGAATAAGCATCACCTAGGAAGAGCTCTTAAAATGCAATTCCTCAAGGCCTGCTTGCTAGGTATTTTGACTCAGCAGTATTTGAACAGGACCTACAGATGTGCGTGTTTAACAAGAGCACCAGATGATTCTCATCAAGAGTGGTTAAGAATTATTTTAGCGTTTTTCACCCATTCCCTTTCTTTTAGCATGCCTTCTAAACTGCCTTCTAAGCTTCCTGACCTGCACGTCGCAGTCAGTTTTAACTTACCATGTCTGAAATAAAATGTATTCCCTGCTCCCTGCCATACCGCTCTCAAATCCCATTGCTTGTCGTATGTTCCTGTTCTCTGCTGAATGACATGAGTATCTACTGAGTAAAAGCAGAAATCTTTGAGCCAACATCTTCCCTTTTTTCCTAATTTGTCACATCACGTTGATCGATACAGCCCCTTGATTCTGCTTAAGAAATATCTCCGAAGACCTCTCCTTCCTCCTCACTACATTATTAGGACTTTTCCTAAAATAAATGCTACTGCTTTATGACTTTTTTCCAACTCAGTATCTCCACATTGTCGCCAGAGTGAATTTTTTTTATTAATAAAATGCACACTAGAAAGTAAAGTGACATTCAGTGAAGGGCCTAGTCTATGCCAGACACTGTTCTAAGAATTATACCTGTTTAATTCGTTTACTTTGCACATCAGTGCTTTGCCTATATTATCTCCATTTTACAGACGAAAGGTAAATGAGAAGAAACTTGCCTAAGCTTACATACCTCATAAGCAGCAGAGCCGGGACGCAGGTCCAGGCAACTCGAGCTCTTAATCACTCCAGTGTACTGGTGCCTGGTTATGTTGTTCTCCATCTTAAAGATCTTGGCTTCTTCTAAATTGCCTACAAAACAGAGACTCTTTAGCATGGCATACAAGTCCTTTCAGATTATTTCCGCCTCCTAACCCCTCCACCTTATTTACTACCTGTTAGGCTGCACCCCGCAGGCCTGTAAGCGTTGTAGTTGCCCAGCTGTGAGTCCAAAGAGCCAGGAAACAGTGACAGAGATACCAGTGGTTTATTGGATGGGGGATCCTACACGTCTGAAGCCAAACAGTCCCGAAGCAACAATGATGACGGCAGAAGTGGTCGCTAATTGGGGGAGGAGTCTACCTACCATTTATAGGGGGAATTGACTTCCAATTGGCTCATCAGTTACCAGGGAAGCCAGCAGCTGGGGGTGGGGGGACAAGCGTGTAGGCAGTTACTGATTAAGCCCTACAATTAAGAGGATTGGAGAGTCCTGTGAATGAAGCAGGGCCTGGCCGAGCAGGGGATGCACAGAGAGCAAGAGAAGAACCATCTTGAAAGGCCGGACCATGCACTACCCCCCCCCCGCCCCCGCCCCACTTCTTTGTTGTGTGAGAGTCACACTATTTTCATCCCCACCAAGTCCTCTCAGGCTCAACAATTTTGCTCTGTCTGCTCTGCTTATCTTGCCTCTCTGAAACTTCTTCCCCACCCTCCATCTGACCGGGCAATGCTGACTCATCCTTTCAAAAATAATTTCAAATATTACTGATTCTGTAAGAATGTTGCAGATGCTGTCAGCAAACAGCTCTCAGCTTATTTTGTATCATCACTCTTTGAACTTTTTATAGACAATGCGTATTATTTATTTTAGTAGACACAATTTCCTGGAATAGAGTCTGTATTCATTCCAGGAGCTACTACAACAAAAAATTAACACAAACGTGGGGTCTTTAAACACTAAAAATGTATTCTCTTACACTTTCGGAAGCCAGGAGTCTGAAATGAAGATGTCAGTAGGGCCATGCTCCCTCAGAAGGTCCTGGAGAGAATTTTTCTTTGTCTTTTCCAGATTTTGGTGTTTTTGATTTGTGGTACATAACTCAGATCTCTGCGTTCATGTTCACGTGGCCTTCTCCATGTTTCTACATCCTCTCTTCTTCTTATAAGAACACTGGGCATTGGATTTAGAGCCCATCTTATATGGAGGAGGACTTCATCTTGAGATCCTTAATGAATTACCTCTGCAAAGAACCTATTTCCAGATATTGTCACATTCTGAGGTTCTAGGTGGAGTTGAATTTTGGAGGGACACTATTTAACCCACTAAAGCAATACAGAAGCAATAAATGTTTATTGATTGTTTGGTAGGAGGCTGGCAGAATGAATGAATGAAAGAGCTTATATCCAGCATATATAAAGAAATCTCAATGATAAGACAAACAATCCAATTTTTTTAACTCTCTTTTTTTCTTTACTTTTTTAAACATCTTATTTTGTTAAAGCAATTTTAAGTTTACAACAAAATTGAGAAGGAGGTCTAGGGATTTCCCATACACCCTCTGCCCCCGCACATGCATAACCTTCCCTATTATCTATAACCTT
Organism: Balaenoptera musculus; assembly: GCF_009873245.2. Classification (NCBI taxonomy): domain Eukaryota; kingdom Metazoa; phylum Chordata; class Mammalia; order Artiodactyla; family Balaenopteridae; genus Balaenoptera; species Balaenoptera musculus. The sequence goes on along the minus strand of NC_045785.1, from coordinate 169,775,125 downwards.
CCCTATTATCAATGTCACTCACCAGAATGGTACATTTTTAACAAGGAAAAAACCTACTTTGACACATCATAATTAACTGAAGTACATAGTTTACATTACAGGTCACTTGATGTTGTATTGATACATTCTATGGGTTTGGACAAATGTATATTAATATATATCCATCATTATAATATCATACAAGTATTTTCACTGGCCTAAGCATCTTCTGTGCTCTGGCTATTCATCCCTTCCTCAACTCCCCAACCCTGGTAACCACCTACCTTTTTATTGTCTCCACCGTTATGCCTTTTCCCAAATGTCACATAGTTGGAACCATTCAGGGTGTAGCATTTTCAGATTAACTTCTTAAACTTAGTAATATGCACTGAATGTTCCTCCATGCTTTTCATGGTTTGATAGCTCATTTCTTTTAGGCACTGAATAATGTTCCATTGTCTGGCTGTACCATGGTTTATTTGTATATGCACCTACTAAACTGTGCTTCCAAGTTTTGGCAATTATGAGTAAAGCTGACATAACCATCTATGTGCAGGTTTTTGGGTGGACATAGATATTCAACTCATTTTGGTAGATACCAAGGAGCATGATTTTTGAATCATATGGTAAGAATATGCTTTGTCTTATTTCTTTAAAAAAAAAACAGTCAAATTATCTTTCAAAGTGTCTCTACCATCTTGCATACCCACCAACAATGTGCTGTCCACTCCAATCATGAGGCAGCAGTTTGCCATTTCATCCCTTCTATTATGGACCCAAGAAGAGTTCTTGATTTTTCAGTCTGTTGAGCTTTGCACTGGTTGTCAGGATGGAGGGGCAAATTCCAAGCTCCTTACACGCAAAACCAGAAACTGGAAGTCCGATCCAATTTCTAACAAACATTTCAACAAAGAAAATATACAGATGGTAAACAAGGATATGAAAAGATGTTACATCATTAGTCATTAGGAAAAATACAACGTAAAATCACAGTAAGACATTGCTACACTCCTATAAGAATGGTGAAAATTTAAAAGATAGATAATACTAAGTGCTGACGAGGTGGAACAATGGGGACTCATCGAAAATGGTGCAGCCACTTCTGAAAACAGTTTGTCAGCTTCTAATAACGCTAAATACACACCACGCACCTCGACAATCTTACTTTCGGGTATTTACTCAAAAGGAATGAAACATATGTCCATACAAAACCTGTACACAAATGTTAATAGCAGCTTTATTCATAGTAACCCAGAACTGGAAACAACCCAAGTGTCCATCAAGTGGTGAATGAATAAGTAAATGGTGGAGTATCAGCAATGGAACGGCACAAACTGCTAATACCTGCAACATGGATAAATCTAAAACACATTGTTCTAAGCAAAAGAATCCAGAAACAAAAGACTAAAACTAGATTATTTCATTATTATGATATTCTGGAAAAGGTAAAACTAGAGAGACAGAAATCAATCTGATGACCACTGATTGTGTGTGAGGGAAAGGGATTAATTGCAAGGGGCATGAGGGCACTTATTGAAGTCACAGAAATATTCTGATCTACATGTCAATTGGAGTAAAGGTTACATGATTGTGAAGACTTGTTAAAACTCGGACTGTACATTTCAAAAGAACAAATTTTACTATATGTAAATTATAACAATAAAGTGGACTCAAAACAATAAATAAGTATATAAATGACAAGGAAATTTTGTGGCTAAGTGCTAGTTTCAAATTCTCCCTCTTGCAGTCAATACCTGTATAACCTTGAACAAAGTCACCAAGGCTTTGTGTCTTCATATGTAAAACTGGAACAATAATAGCAATATTTACTGCTTAGAGTTGCTGGGAGGACAAAACGAGATCATGCATGTGAAAGTGTTAGCACTGGGCCTGGCACATAGTAGGTGTTCATCAGAATCAGCTATTATTATTACTTAATGCATATATGTGGAATCTAGAAAAATGGTACAGATGAACCTATTTGCAAAGCAGAAATAGAGACACAGATGTAGAGAACAAGTGTACGGACACCAAGGGGAGAAGGGAGGGAGGGTGGGATGAATTGGGAGATTGGGATTGACATACATGCACTACTATGTATAAAATAAATAACTAATGAGAACCTACTGTGTAGCACAGGGACCTCTACTCAGTGCTCTGTGGTGACCTAAATGGGAAGGAAATCCAAAAAAGAGGGGATATATGTATACATATAGCTGACTCACTTCTCTGTACAGCAGAAAATAACAACATTGTAAAGCAACTATACCCCAATTTAAAAAAATCAAATCAAATTTTTAAAATTCCAAGTTATATAAATAAAATATAAAATTATGGGGAAAAAAAGGCTTCCAAGAAAAATGAAAGCTCTGGCTCTGAGCTACAGCAATTACGAGGCTTCTAGCGTAGTAGGGGTTCCCCTTGGCTTCACTCTTTCTCATTCCACAATAAAGCAAAACTCTTCCCAGCAACTCACTAACTGTTGGAAATTGATCTTCCACCAACTCAGTGACATAAACATTACTTCCTCTGAGGCTGTTTCTTGACCTTGTAGCCATCTTGACTGGCCATCTCATCTCTTCTAGCTGAAGCCCCTGCTGTTATTCAATTAAGCCTCGATTCCAGACCAGAGGCTGCCGGACAGAGAGTCCCCAGCCCAGATCTCCTGTGGGCACAGCACACAGCTTACACAGGCAGGGCAGAGCGACTAACAGTTGGATTTAGAGCTTTCTGGTTCACCCTGCACCGCGGGCAAAAAACAGTGTTCCTTTGGGTTTTCACAGTGTCTGGATGCAGTGAGTCATTTAGTCCCATAAGGTAAATAACATCGCATTTTAAATGGAACTCATTAAATACATTCATAAAAGCAATTAAGATATTTCAGTAACACCACAAAGCATTTATGCAACTCATAAAAAAATACCGTTTTACTGATTCCCAGCCTTCACACACAGCTCTGAAATGGCACATTTATCGTTGGCCTATTGATTAAAGAAATATGACACGTTGCAACCAAATTTTGGCAGGTTTCTAAATATTTTGTGAGCATTATAGATACTTTTTAAAATATGAGTTTTGTGAGACAATCTCCATAACCAACATTATATCTTCTAGAATTGTTCAACGATTTATGGAGGAAAAAAAAGTTAAAATATAGGGTGCTGTGGTTGCATGTCTAAAAGAGAACCACCAGGAAGGAATCCGGGTGATGGTAAAAACTGTTTTCTAAAATCATACAAATTATTAAAAGTACACATAGGTCAATGTTCCTATGGATTCACTGTCTCCTCTAAAATACACAGGCAGAAATATTTCCTCCTCTGTTTCCATGGCATTTGGAGAAGCTTCTTACATATCACCTCATAGTGAATCCAGGAACAACTGCTCCCACAGGTCTTGTAAGACAATGGGTGTTAGGGGACAGGATAGTATAGCAGGGGATGGGGGTCAGACTCGCAAGTCCAACAACCTTGACTTCTGATCTCAGCTGTGCTGTTTATTAGACGTAGACCCTTGAGCAAGTTACTTAACCCTTCCGTCCTTCCATGTTTTCACAGTTGTTGGGAGAATCAATTGAGAAATATAAGTGCCCAGTAAATGGTGACTACAGACGACATGGTTGAAAAGGTGCTATTATCTTTGGGGCATTTGACCTTGTAAATGACTTTGTTTTCCTCTTTACTTTGGCCTCTGGGAAGCTTACAGAACAAATTTTCTGACCATCTCTAGTAATCACAACTGGATGGACCCACATGGTCTACATTTCTGGGTGCAATTTTAGCTCTGGTTTTATTTGTTATTATTTTACTGCCCACATTTTTCTTTCTCCTCAACTATCTCAGTTATCTATGTTTACTTTTGCAAAAGTGTGTGTGTGTGTGTGTGCATTATATCAAATCTTCTGTGGAATAAATAAGTATGCAAGTGAATAATAAAAAAATACATTTTAAAAATTCTATCTGGTCTAAATAATTATGGTTATCTAATGATATCTTGTTGTTTTGTGTTGTCTCCACAGTGGACTGTTAACTAGGAATCCAAACTCCTCAAGGGACATATCTTACTATTGTATTCGTCATCCCTCACAGTTGCTAAAACACAGAAGAGACTCAATGATTGTTAAGTGAAGGAGTATATTTCTCACTGTTTTGTGTATTACTTTGTCTTGACCAGTAAGGAACCTGCTCAAATTTTACAACAAGACAAGAAAAATCACATGAACTTTACCTAAAAACTATGAAAACATGTAGTCTTCCCATTAAGGTTGATTCAGGTTCAAGTAAACCAGACGTTCACAGGGTCCATGGTAAGCAAATCCAGGATTATTACTCTGTACCCTGACCACGCGATGATCTTTCCTTCCATATTTCAGTATCTTAACTCTAGGCTTATGAATAGGGTAATATATATTCTGATTTTAAAGAAAACCGTAACATCGTCTTTTTAATCAGTCTCAGCAAGTAAATAATGAATAAAAATAGACGGGGGTAGGGTTTCCCTGGTGGCGCAGTGGTTGAGAGTCTGCCTGCCAATGCAGGGCACACGGGTTCGAGCCCTGGTCTGGGAAGATCCCACATGCCGCGGAGCAGCTGGGCCCGTGAGCCACAACTACTGAGCCTGCGTGTCTGGAGCCTGTGCTCCGCAACAAGAGGCCACGACAGTAAGAGGCCCGCGCACTGCAATGAAGAGTGGCCCCCGCTCACCGCAACTAGAGAAAGCCCTCGCACAGAGACGAAGACCCAACACAGCCATAAATAAATAAATAAATATGTAACCCTTCCCCTCCCCAGTTTATTAAAAAAAAAAAAAAATAGACGGGGGTAGTGAGGCTAGAGAAACTTGGACATTTAGTTCTCATTTCATAAACAAGCTCAAAATTCAACTAAGGCTTTTAATAGAATCTAAATAGCTATCATGTGTCTCGGGAAGGGATAATAAATGAATGGTGTAAGCAGCAACCAGATTTATATATACATTAATGTCCTAATTTATAAAAACCAATTTGTGTGCTAAGGGAAAAAAGAAGCCCCATGCATTTCTTAATTTGTTCCCACGATCTCATTTACCTTATTAGTATTCGTTATTATTTGTAGAATTAATTGATTTCCCTTTTGCGCTACACTTTCCCTGATTTTCTAGAAGGGGCAACAGCTGCTTTCTAGGTCCTGAAAGACACAGTGGGCGGGTGGTGACTGAAATGCTGACTAATGACTTTATGCCTGTAAGTGCTGCGATTTCCCTTCAAAGCTCTGTCAAAATGACCTGGAGAACGGCACAAAGTGGACCCTGCTATTCTCAGCACAGACTGACAATTTGTGCTAAATTGTATCGAATTTGGGGATCTGGACAAATGCCCATTTGGGACGAAGTTTGACTCACCTGGTCTCTCTGAGTAGTGGATAACTTCCAAGAGAGAAAACAGTCTTCAAAAAATGAAAAGGAAAGTTGACATTTTCTGATCTCTTGGGATTTGTGTGGATGTCCCCCTACCTCTCCTCCTCCTTCTTTTTCTCTCTGGAAAATATCTTATGTTCTGACTTAAGTTTGTCACTGTTTTCTCTAGGTTTTGTCTGATCTTAACAGAAAACCTGTGTCATTAGTATTACTTTGAAAGGTAGAATATGAGGCAAAGTATTCACCTGGTATCAATAAAAAAGATAATGATAATATTAACATAAGAGAAAAATGTAGCCTCTTTCTGAAAAATATCACAAAGCACCATCGTATCCAAAATATTCATTAAGCAAAGTTAAATGGCACAATCACATTAAACCAGCTACTGATAGTATATGAGTATTGTGATCAGTGAAAATTCCAAACAGACTGAAAAAAGAATTATATTCAGTAACTCCAATACATGACATTACTCAGTGTCCCAATGAACAAGAAATAGCCAGTTGTACTTCTTCCTGGTCCTCTCTTAATTGGTTGTTTTTTTTGAGTCTCCCTCTACCATATTTTTAGCTCCTCTTTGGATCTTTCTGTACACTTCATGATCCTCAAAATTCCATCCTCATGTTCTTTTTCCCCTCAAATGTCATTTATAGTCTAATGATGCCCACTGCTATGTCCCAAAAACCCAACTTTTACATGTGACTTTCAGACCTATGTCTCTTACAACTTATGGGACATCTCTCCCTAAAAGCTACAGAACTTCTTCAAGGGCCACTGGTCTGAATCAATTGCTCAGCCAGTCACCCTTAACTCTCCACTCCCAACAGCCAAATGTCAGCAATTATCTGTTGCTTCTGCTTCATATCTAGCTCTTGCTTCAGTACTCTTTTACCTTGGACAAAATTCCCCTTAGAACTTCTCAGCAGCCAAGTCTGTTGCTACTTCAGTGATCTCCCTGACTCTAGTTAATCCCTCAGTTATCCAGCCCACAAATTCTTCCATCTGAGCCATACATCTGGTGTCACCATCCTGTATAAAATTTTTAGTGACCTCTCCTTGTCTATAAGAGAAACTAACAGCCTCATTATAATATTCATTCCATGTAAGTTGGTGCAGCCACTATGGAAATCACTATGGAAGTTCCTCAGAAAACTGAAAATAGAATGACCATATGATCCAGCAATTCTACTCCTGGGCATATATCTGGACAAAACAAACAATTCAAAAAGATACATGCACCCCTATGTTCAGAGCAGCATTATTTGCAATAGCCAAAACATAGAAACAACCTAAATGTCCATCAACAGATGAATGGATAAAGGAGGTGTGGTACATATATGCAATGGAATACTACTCAGCCATAAAAAAGAACAAAATAATGCCATTTGCAACGACATGTATGCAACTAGAGATTATCACAGTAAGTGAAGTGAATCAGAAAGAGAAAGACAAATACTATATGATATCACTTATATATGGAATCTAAAATATGACACAAATGAACCTATCTATGAAACAGAAACAGAATCATGGACATAGAGAACAGACTGGTGGTTGCCAAGGGGGAGGGGTTTGGGGGAGGGATGGAGTGTGAGGTTGGGGTCAGCAGATGTAAGCTTTTATATACAGAATGGATAAACAACAAGGTCCTACTGTATAGCACAGAGAACTGTATCCAATATCCTATGATAAAACATAGTGGAAGGGCTTCCCTGGTGGCTCAGTGGTTGAGAAGCTGCCTGCCAATGCAGGGGACACGGGTTCGAGCCCTGGTCTGGGAAGATCCCACATGCCGCGGAGCAACTAGGCCCGTGAGCCACAATTACTGAGCCTGCACGTCTGGAGCCTGTGCTCCGCAACAAGAGAGGCCGCGACAGAGAGAGGCCCGCGCACCGCGATGAAGAGTGGCCCCCACTTGCCGCAACTAGAGAAAACCCTCGCACAGAAATGAAGACCCAGCACAGCCATAAATAAATAAATAAAATAAAATAAAATTAAAAAAAAAAAAACATAGTGGAAAAGAATATATAAAAACAAATGTAAATATATATCTATATATGTATAACTGAGTTAATTTATTGTACAGTAGTAATTAACACAACATTGTAAATCAACTACACGTCAATAAAAAGTTTAAAGATTTTTTAAAATATTAAAACAAATAATAATATTCATTCCATCCATCTATCCATTCATCTCACCATTCATTTACTCAAGAAATATTCATTCGACCCCTATTAAAAACCAGGCCCTGTTGGTATTGAACGTGCCATAGGGAGTAAAATACAAGTCTGTGCCTTCTCCGAACCCTGGCCTCCAACTTCCAGCTTCATCCCTGTTCTCTCTCCCTACCCTACTTACACCCTACATATTGTGTTCACACCAAATTTCTGTCTCCTAAATATGCTCTGCATTTTGTCCTTCATGTCTCTCACAAAATAGGCTCTCTATTTCAAAATGAACTTTTTTTCCTCTAAATTGTGACTTTCTAATAATATTTAAAGACCCAATTCAAGAGTCACCTCTCCTGAGAAATGTTCCCGGTCTGTCCCAGACAGTGTGGACCACTCCCTTAGAGCTACAAATAGGATTTTATTCCTATGATAGACATTCTTCAATTAACAAACCTTTCATCAACATCTACAACATAACAAACAGCTATGGGCTAGATGATTGACTGTAGTTTTCTATTTATTTATTTATTTTTTATTCCCAGCATCTTACACAATGCCAACCAAACATATGTATGCTGGGCAAAAAAAATTGTTTTCCAGTAATAAATGTAAAATAAACATAAAAAGTGAAGTAGTTTGGTCAAATGAATTGTCTAATTCTAATGGTGGAAGAAAAACAAGTTAATCTCAAATAAAGACCTATCTGTTTTGGATAAGGGTGGAAGAAATGTTGCCTTTTGACCATTCCAACTATTATTTTTATGACTCAGTTAGGAGGTGAATACATGACCTAGATGAAAAACCTGATACAGGCGAATGTATTAATTGGCTTCAGAACTAGAAGACAGAGGGTTTTACTCACATGTGCAACTTTGAGATGTCTGGGAAAACAATGAGCCTCCACATAATTTACTCCCAGAAGTTAAGGATTTTAGGAACACCTCTCTAATCACTCTTTAAGATGTAAGTGTGCTAAATGACCCCTTTTGACCACATCAGCAGTAGCTGTCTAATTCTCAACCTGCCACTTCTTGAAAGAACATTCATTTTTACCAATGGCTTCTCTTCACATAGTTTAGAATAAATATCTCTATGGTCCCCCAGTGTAACTCAGGAAACTGACAAGGTACATAATCTTCTCCTACCCAATTTCTCCTTTGCTCCCCACTCCTCCACCCTCAATCCCTTTTTAAGGCACCAAAGTAAAAGCTGACTGATAACATTCTGTGTTCCTCACCAGTAGCTGGTCTATTATGATCTAAAACTGGGCTTCTTCTCACTGCTGGGTGGAAATCCCATGAGCACCTATTGCTACATCATTCAAATACCAGCAGCCAGGGATTCTGAAACAGAGGAATGGAGGAGCAGGAAGAGGCTCCCATGGGGCATTCGTTTCATGCAGATCCATGAAGCCAAAGTCTTCCTGGCTGCTTTTCACGCACTGGTTCATTCTCTGTTAAAAAGATGTGGCATAAGGCTTAGCAGATGTACAAGAACTCAAGCTGTTGGATTGTATAAAGAGGGGGAAGGTATTTTGTCAGCTTTTGAGATTTCCTTTTTCAATGTGACCAGACATTCATATACATTTACAGACTTCCCTTTTAATCAGCAACATGCAAATTGCTTATTCATCTGGCTAGACATAGGGCAGGCACTGTTCATGGAGATAGGGCTACACATTATAGGCACAATTCTGGTGAAAGGAAATCTTTGTTTAAAAAATAAAAAAAAGAGTACTGGAGGTGAGAAGAAATAAGTGTTATAAAAGCAAATACAATCTGGGACCAGGATTCCCAAGGTATAGATCTCATTTCCAGTTGCCTGGTACAAAGCCAACCAAATTTCTCCTGATTGTTTTACTAATATTAATACAAATTCCACCATAACGTACCATACAACTATCTGATTCCTTAATGTTTCTGTTTGCTGTATTGGTGCAGTTTCCCTAACAAAAACCCTTTAGTTGATTTTGAGTCATATTTCCATGCTGGTTTATTTTTAACAACAAATTCCGATGTAGTCAGGACTATTTTTCTGTATGACTATGCTGAGTGTCATTCCAGAATCTTTCTGTCAGACTCATCGGTATCATGCTACATATCTGCATGCTTAATGTTGAAATAAAATAATAAAATGTATTTATTTATATACATTTTATATTTCTTATATAATTAAAGAAAATGTATTTTCATCATATGTCTTTCTTTACTCAGTGTTTACCTCTTTAGCATCCACTGAAGCATCAAATTTGTACTTACTCAGTGGTAATATTTTATAAGTAACAGTGAATCTATCTTAACATTTTCACCTCCATACCTACTTCTGAGTGATAAGGAATGGTCGCCGAATGATTGAACTTCAGTTTGATTCCAGCTAGGTAAGATGACTCTCTTTTCTTCTATGCTTACAACACATGAAAATTTTGAAAAACTATGGCCATAACAGAGTCAACCTCCTTTATTTCACCTTCTGGCATACACCACCTTTTACTGTTAGTACCTAATAATCATCTTCCAAGAGAGGCTACAAACTCCCAAAATTTGTCTGCTTTGCTCATTGCTATATCTCCAATGTCTAGAACAAGGATGGCACAAAGAATTACACAGGTACATCAATAAATATTTGAAAAATAATGTGAAAAGAAACAATCAGTACATTGTTTAGATATTTCAACCCTCATTTATGTATTCATATTTGTTAAAGTGTTAGTAGTTAAGTACATTTTGGAATTAAACATTAAATTGCTAATAAAATACATGTAAATAATTGAACAAAAATGTAAATGGAAGGGCAGAATAGAGTCCAGAGCTTCCAGAGAGGAGAGAGAATGTGAGGGAGCCATTGGGATCAAGGGTCCTGCAACTCGCAGTCAAAGGACACAGCTGGAGAAGGACTTCTATGGGGCAGAGAAGCAGAACCACAGCCATTCCTCCTTCAGCAATGCAAGGTGCTCCACACTTCTCACACTCATCTTTGAAAGGAAAGGGAAAGAAGAGGAGAAAGTGGATGAGTGCTCCACTGCCAATGGCACTGACTTCGATTTGGGAAGTCCGGTTAAGTACCTGTGGTGAGATGATGTTAACACATCTCCCGCCTAGTCCTACACTCTGTCTCACCTCGATCCCCTCTCATTTCAGGAGCACTCAAAGCCAGGGAAACTTGGACACCGGATCCTTGGACAAAACCATCATCCTCTTTTCATTCAAAGTGTTTAGTCCAGGTATACATCCCTTTTCTACAAGGCAAGATTTGTAAGGATGTGCCATCATGCAGAACAAATTTTGTACTGCATTTCTCCCACCTCCAAAGCCCCACTCTCACCTCAAGCTGGGAAAAAACATGATCCTTGTAGGAGGACAGACGGAGCAGAGTTGAAGGGAGACAAAGAATCCACAGATAAGTTTGATTCCACAAAGGTAGGAAGGCCCTGAAGTCATTAGGTGGAGCCCAATAAATTGAATGAGGTCCTGGAGGACAGCAGCATAAGTCAGGGTGTTAAACAGGGACACGAGACGCGAGACAATATCCCTCCAACCCTCCCCCTCCATTCCTACAAATCTCCAGAAGCTTAGAGCGCACAAGATAATCTCCCCAAGTTCCCCATGCCCCACAAAAATTTGTGTAAGTGTTGAGATTTGTTCCATGGAAAGAAAGGAAGCCTTGGGTTCAGGACAAGGAAGGCACCAAGTACATAACTGAAGACCAGACGCCATGCAGAACTGTGCCCATCTTACCTGATGGCATCATGGCCAGACCCTTCTCCATGACGCCATGGTGCTATGTGACCCCCAGGAATTGGATGCTACTCGAGGGGGTAAAATGAAGAAAGGACAATTTTTAATGAACTGAGTTAAAATCTAGAATGACTGAGAAAAACAGAATGGACTACAACACATTCCCCCATCAGGGAGAATGGGGACTCAACAAAGAGATTTGCGGAATTGTGGACAAAGTTTCACAGCACGGCTAGGAAGCATTCACAACTTTTAGCATATATTGTAACTCCATTTGGCAAGCTACATGCTAGGGATGACAAGAATAAGTGTAACTAAACAATCTTTAAAGTGTCATGAATACCTGAGAAGAAATAAATACAAGTTTAATGCATTTTATCTAAACTGAGGACAACTAAAATAAAGAAGGTGGCAGAATACATTGTAGACAAAGATGTGACCAATAATTTCCTTCAAAATATCGTTGAAACTCATGATTAATATTTTATATCAAATGAAAAGATTATATTACTATTTAAATTTAGCTGTTCCTAACAACACTGTCATCAAGAGGGGAAATGAGATGTTGACCCACTGTATGAGGACATGTATTTTAAATTTCTGCACACTGAGTCATTCCCTTACTTTACCAAAAATATTTATTCAGGAGCTGGGTCAATGATTAAGGAGTGCAGGATGATCAGAAAAAAGTCCAACTTACTGATCCATAAAGAAGACTTGTACATTACAGTGCTTTGATGTAGTAATTAGTATCATTCTCTTCATTAGCATTATGGTCATTAAAGAAGCAGTGTAATATAGTGGTCATTAAAGAAGCAGTGTAATATAGTAACATAATAATATGTTATGAAGATAGAGTCCAGAGTCAAATCCCATCTCGTTCATTTACTAGCTATGTGTCTCTGCAGCAAGTTGCTTACCTTCTTAGTTTACCCATCTGTAAAATGGAGATTTCACTGTCTGCACCACTTGGGGCTGTTAGGAAGACCGAAAGGAGTTTAATGTAACAAAGAACTTGGAACAGACTCTGGCACATATTACACTCTATTAAGGTGTTGACATTTACACGGGTTATTGACGGTAGTAAGTGTAGTGACATCTAACCTTAAAATGACATTTTTACAGTTTAAAAACCAGATCGAGGTACCTTGATCTATTTTAATCTTCATAAGAGCCCTGAGAAGGAGGTGACATTGATATCCATTTTTAAGAAAGAACACTGAAGTTTGGAGGGATTAAGCAAACACTCTAATGAACAAGGATTTGAACTCCAGGCTCCTGAATCCAAATACAAAGCTGTTGCCAAAACATTTGCATCCTCAGCTACACTTGACATGAATCATTCTCCTTCTAGGAAAACAAAAATAAAGGTAAGGAACGAATACTACTTTAGCCAGAGACAGCATATAGAGTCTGATCACTGATGCTGGTATCAGAGTGGGGAAGGGCAGGGCGCATTGGAGGAAGTGGTGGGTGCCCTGGGTCACTGATAGGAAAGGCCAGTTTGGCGGACAGAGCTCATCCAAGGCAGCAGAGCCACTTAAGGAGGCCATCCCTGTGCGGAAGGTATGTTAGGCACAAAGCAACCCCACTTCTGTGGATTGAAGGCTGCATAAAGTAACATCTTGGCGTGGAAAGCCCTTCTCTCCAATCATTGTAAGTGATATTGGATAAAATTTACAATGACTTTGTTTCAGCTATTAATAGGACCTTAACAGACACCTCACCAAAGAAGAGATACAGACGGCAAATAACCATATGAAAGATGCTCCACGTCATACGTCATCAGGGAAATGCAAATTAAAACAACAAGGAGATACCGCTACATACCTATTAGAATGGCCAAAATCCAGAACACTGACAACACCAAATGCTTGTGAGGATGTGGAGCAACAGGAACTCTCATGCATGGCTGGTGGGGATGCAGAATGGTACAGCCACTTTGGAAAACAGTTAGGTGGTTTCTTAAAAAACTAAACATTTTCTTACCATATGACTCAGCAGTCACACTCCTTGGTATTTACGCAAAGGAGTTGAAAATTTATGTCCACACAAGAACCTGCACACAGATGTTTATTGCCGCTTTATTTATAATTGCCAAACTTGGAAATATCCTAAGATGTCCTTCAGTAGATGAATGGATATATGAACAGTGGTACATCCAGAAATGAAATATTACTCAGTGCTAAAAAGAAATAAGCTATCAAAAAAAAAAAAAAGAAAGAAGCTATCAAGCCACGAAAAGACATGGAGCAACATTAAATACATATTACTAAGTGAAAGAAGCCAATCTGAAAGTGCTACACGCTGTATGATTCCAACTATATGATACCCTGGAAAAGGAAAAACTACGGAGACAATAAAAAGATCAGTGGTTGCCAGGGTTGGTGGGAGAAACATGAATAACCAAAGCACAGGATTTTTAGGGCAGTGAAAATATTGTGTACACTATTATAACCATGGATATATGTAATTATACATTGTTTATATCATAGCACGTACAACACCAAGAGTGAACTATATAGGTTATTCCAGAATATTGAATAGAGTTCCCTGTGCTATACAGTAGGTCCTTGTTTTTTATTCTATATATAGTAGTGGGTATATGTTCATCCCAAACTCCTAATTTATCCACCCCCCACCTTTCCCCTTTGGTAGCCATAAGTTTATTTTTGAAGTCTGTGAGTCTGATTCTGTTTTGTAAATAAGTTCATTTGTAATAACCTATATGGGAAAAGAATCTGAAAAAGAATGGATATGTGTATATGTATAACTGAATCACTTTGCTGTACACCTGAAACTAACACAACATTGCAAATCAACTATATTCCAATATAAAATAAAAATTAAATTAAAAAAAAGAATGAACCATAATGCAAACTTATGGACTTTGGTTGACTATGATGTATCAACGTAGGCTTATCCTTGGCAAAGAAAATGTAGCATTTTGGTAAGTGATGGCTAGGAGTGTGTAGGGATAGGGGGCATATGGGAAATCTCTGTACCTCCCTTTCAATTTTGTTGAAAACCTAAAACTGCTCTAAAAAAATTGTCTTTTTAAAAAACTAAATAAGTAAGGATATATAACAGTATTTTGAATGATGTCCTGAGAAATGTCCGAGGTTAAAAATCAGTCAGTTCAAGGAAATATGGAAGTCAATATTTGCAGAGATTATTCTGGAAGGTAATGGAAATAATCCTCACAATTAGATAATAGAGCCTTTCCACATTAACATAAATGATATTTAAAAATTGAAACATTAAGCATAAGCTCCAATATTAATGGGGCACATAAACAGAAAAAAAATGGTTTTGTGCTATTTAATCTCAAAAATGGTTTAATGACCCTTATCTGATTATGAAAACAGCACAAGCTACTGTATTAGATAAATAGGACATTAAAAATACTGCTAACTGGTAAGCAGCTTGAAAATATACAAATGAAAGTACTTTTATCAAATTTAATAGTCACTGAAGGAAAATTAAAGAGATGTCCTGGATACGACTATGACATTGGCAGACATGAACATGTATAAAGAAAGTTGAAGAAAGGCAACAGAATAACAGCTAGGAAAACAAATCACAGATTGAAAGTTAAGAATTTGGTTAATTTAGTTAAAGATTGGTTTCTGCTACCCCACATGCATTAATCCTCAGACTAATAAAAATGTTGACTAATACAGTATGCTTTAATGCATAATTATACCATCCTAATACAACAAACATGGTCAAATGCTTTTCTCTGGAATTTGGTTTTATGTTGAAAGTCAACCCTTCCACTAGACTGGACAGAGCTTAAGCAAATGTATGTAACACACTGCACTGAAATCTGCCACCATTTTCCTCACCACTCACCTTGACATTAAGAGTCATGATCACTAATAAATGATCATGTCCTTCAGTATTTGAGTCTTGGTGGGCTTGGCTTGGGATGATTCTCCGGCTCCCCTTCTAAGTGCTCATTCATCTTCCCTTCTCTCTTCTTAATATGTTAGTATAATGAAGAAGGACTTAACTTCACCCCAGAGTCATCTTACTAAGTGTAGGGTCTCCTAGGCTTCAATTCCCTAACTTGAAAACTGGAGATAATAATCATACCTCACGAGTGGTTGCATGATAGGAGGGGTAAGCATGTGCTTGGTGGGACCAATAAGCTCAGTAAGCATTACTGCTATGCTCTTCACACTATAGCCCCAGTTGCTAACCTTTACTAACTGGCCCCGACCCCAAGGTTTAACCTCCTACTGATGGTCCTCTGGGAACCTCCTCATTTGGACCATGGTTCATCACATTGCTCTCCTGGTACTACAATAGTGCATCTGAAATATGTATGTTAGATTAATTGTGGTTGGAAATACAAAAGAGGAATATGTCAGAGATAGTCCCAAAGAGCCAAGTAATTAGCCCAAAACATTTGTTTCCATCCCAAGAGCAAAATTAGGATCACTAGACATTCTCAGTGCCATAGTGCTGATATTCCACAGCCAGAAGGGAAATCTGGTTGATGTTAGTTGGTTGGAGACTGTGCCAGCGGGACCAGACACTGTGTTATGAGGTTTTGCGCATTTGGTCCAGCTCTGAGGGTGGATCCCACTGGGAAAAGGATGGTTGTAAAGGGATCTGGAATCAGAAAGGGTCAAGAATCTCCCTACCTGTCATTCAGCGACATGGCACTTAGATATATATTCCCCTGATGCTTACCTCACAGAAACACAGCAGTCTTTTCTCTCGCCATTTATCATGGTCTAACCTTTTGAACTGTAATTTCGAGAAACAGACCAAAAATAACCTCTGTAAATAAAACCTTGTTGGTTTGCTTTGTTTTGTTTCGTTTCTTCAGGGAGCTTAATGTTTGCCTACGTGTCCCCAAATTAGAGAGCCATCTTTAGGAATCCATTTTCCAACTGGAAAATGGGAATGAACCCTAGAAGAAAGAGAAAGGCAGCGAGATAGCCTAAAAAGGAAACCGGGTGCTAACTCCCAGATTTGCCTTCACTTCCCTGAGTGCTGGGAACTTCTCCAGCCTTTCCTGCAAGAGCCCCAGTTGCACTGTAGGCCACATCCAGCAGCAGTGGGTGGCATTTATTAGAACTTGCACTGTTTTATATGATTACTCTTCCTTTTCCTTAAGAACACCTTAACACCTAACAATACACACAGGTGTTTGCTAGCAGGTACAGTGTTATTGAGCATTTACTATTTTGCAGGTACAATCCTGAAATGAAGAGCATAGGACGAAATAGAGAACGCTACAGAGGCCAGTCAATAAATCCTATCATCTGTATATTCCTACAACTACACCATGAAATTATATACAATAAATGCAGCAACCTATAATTTCTAACTGTGAATTTTGTGAATACCGTTTTGATTTCCTTACTCTGTCTCTGAACTACTCCATAATGTGAATTCATCTGTTTCCTTCATTCTTGTTCAAGTTCTTTTTGGAACACAGCCAGTTACAAAGAAATAACTTTATTTTTCAAATCAGCACTATCCCCTACACCACCGTTGGCAAATGAGGGAAAGCATCAGATTGTTAAGCGAACAATAATTGGGTGCAAATCTCAAAAAGACAGGAATGGCAGGGCAGTTGGAAGCTTTCTTTCTTAACTGACAATCACAGATACGGTGCATCAAGAGGGCATGTGAGAAGTATCAGTGCTCACTTGACCTACCAAATATATTTGTTTGGGAAAATGTAAATGACAAATCGACCTTCAGATTAATGGCTACCATATTGGTAAAGTACAAATCACTTTTAAAAGCCACATTACTTTAGTAAAGAGAAGCTTGCTAACTGCTCTTTAATTAAGTACAGTTAATGACCTTAAGGGGATTAGTAGTCTTGTCTGATAATCAATAAGCATGGCAAGATTGCTGCCTCATAAACTGGGGTGGGAGAACCAAATTAATCTGCAAAGATTAGTTTCCCCTAGTTTCTTTCGTTATGAGTTGATTCTATCCAACCCTTAGGAAACTCGTAATCCCAGGCAAGAACACACCTGTAATCCGTTTGTTCTGAAGACATATATTTATCTCAGCAAACATGGTTTAAAAAATAGTGCCAAGAATCCAAGTGACAAATAATAGGTCTTTTCTTGCAAATCATTGTTTGAATAATGCTCAAATAAAATCCTCTGCGCCCCACTTGATGAGTGATTGGCTAATGGATTTTAACTAGCTGTGCCACTGAGGGGTACAATTTCTTCATTTATAAAGTGAAGGAGGAGGCCTCGAAGGTCCTTTCCAGTTTCTACATTTTATATTTTGTATAGATAATAATTATAGATTTACTCTGTGAATTATCCATGTTTTGGTAACCAATCAGTTTTGAGCAATAAGACGTTAACCTTCTAGGCTAAGCCTCATCTTCATTTGCCCCTACACACTCAGCAAAAGCAAGCATGGTGGACCAAGAGAGAATATTTGAAATGCATTATCAAGGCAAAAACAAAACAAACAAATTAAAAATGTGTGGTATTTGATGCCATCTGGTGCAATGGAGACAGGAGGAGAGGGAGGATGAGGTGGAATTTGGGAATAATAGCTTTGGAGCCACACATGTTTTGTTCAACACTTGATTCTTCTGCTTCTAAGATGCATGGCTTAGACAAATTGTTCTTCCCTTCTCAACTTCAGTAGGGCTTAGAGGGCATATCATCAAAATCACACTAAGTTAATATCCTGCGTACATATCATAGTACTTTCCAGATTGTACTTGTCTATTCCTATGCCATTCTCCGATGTTTCTGGGTGATCTGTAGATAAATATCATATGCAATCTATATGATCCAACAATCCCACTCCTGGGCATGTATCTGGAGAAAACCATAATTCAAAAAGATACATGCACCCCAATATTCATTGCAGCTCTATTTACAATGGCTGAAACATGGAAGCAACCTAAATGTCCATCGACAGATGGGTGGATAAAGAAGGTGTGGTACGTATATACAATGGAATATTACTCAACCATAAAAAAAAGAATGAAATAATGCCATTTGCAGCAACGTGAATGGACCTGGAGATTATCATACTAAGTAAGTCAAACAGAGAAAGACAAATATCATATGATATCACTTATATGTGGAATCTAAAAAATGATACAAATGAACTTATTTACAAAACAGAAACAGACTCACAGACTTAGAAAGCAAATGTATGGTTACCAAAGGGGAAAGGTGGTGGGGAGGGATAAATTATGATATTGGGATTAACATATACACACTACTATATATAAAATAGACAACCTACTGTATAGCACAGGGAACTATACTCAGTATTCTGTAATAACCTACATGGAAAAATAATCTGAAAAAGAATGGATATATGTATATGTATAACCGAATCACTTTGCTGTACACCTGAAACTAACACAACATTGTAAATCAACTATATGCCAATATAAGATAAAAATTTTAAGAAAAAAGAAAAAAATTACATGTAATCTATATGCAATATAACTCTATGCGATATATAAATTCTATACTTGTCCTGAGTTCCCATCAGACCTTTTGAAAATAACACTATGCCTTTTTATCTATGGTTTTCAGCTCCACCTGTAGTACCTGGCCCACACACATACTGATCAAAATAAAGTACACTTTACAGTAGTTTATTGGTTTTATTCAATTTTAAATCTTCAATATCTGGGCCCCCAATGTTGTGTTGAGCCTACCAGGGCAATCAACCTACTCACTAAAACTAATAAGTAGTATCTGATTTTCTTTAAATATGGCAGTGTTATCAATTTTATGCACAGCAGTTTACTTATACAATAGTTAAGCTCAACTATGTCCCAGGGATTGTGTGAAATGGTTTTAAATATTAAATGATGTTAATCACAAAAATTATATAGCTATTTAATATGTGCAGTCATATTAGAAAGGCTTTTTCTTAAGGTCTTTTCACAGTCACATTTAACTTATTATTATAAACCTGTTGATTATTATCTAAGCAACACTGGTAAGACCTGGTAACTTGGAAGCTGAAATTGTCAGAAAAAGTCATTTTGCCAGCATGAGATAATGTTCTATTTACTAAGAATATTAAGATAATGTAAGAGAAGCTATATTTGCAGAATAATCTCAAGAACTTCAAAAGCTAAAACATAAAAACAGAAACAAAAAACCCACTGAACTTCTAGTAACACTGCTGATACTACAGAGACCCTTTCTTACAGATTGGTTATTTAACTTCTTAAGGGTTCATCTTACAAGAGAGCCTTCTAGGTGAGGAAAATGCAAAAAGTTCTTTAGAACAAAGTCTCTGAGCAAGGGAGAAAAGCCTCCTTCACTAGATGTAAAAACTGTTAACATTTCCTATATTCTAAGAGTAAAAAAAAAATTCCATATATTGTATGGGAATGAAGCCCATTCTGAAATTCTTATGTGAGATGCCAGATTTCCAGCTTTGCCACTGAACATTGCCGTCCATGTATTTAGATTCTATTGCAGTCCCATTTTTTCCCATGTGTGAGAAAGTACACAGAAGGGGCAGCCTGTTTCCAGCAATCTGTTAGAGCCTCTAATGCTTAAGGGCTATTGGATTGGTCTCGGGAGAGCTCGTGGCTGAGCTTGTGATTCTAAAGCTGGACCTCAGCTTGCTTACTGGTGCCCGAGGGCAGCTCCCCACTTGGAGGTGGTCTGGGACCCCTGCGCTCTGCCCCTGGGGGCATTTTCTGTCGCACCTGTCCCGGTCAGTGAACAGTTCCCACACCATCTACCCACTGCTGGTGCTGGTGGACTGACTGAGTTCCAGGGTGCTGCACCTGGGGATCTGCTCTGCCAACTGACCTTTAAAATGCTGAAATATGTGCGCTTCAGGGGTCACTCAGGAGGTCCTATTCTCAGAACCATGAGCCACCACCATCCTTTAAGTCATCAATTAATTCACAGTGTCATTATAAGTGGCAAATACTTTGTTCAACTGTTTCCCCATGGACATGCCGACCTGAATATCAATAAATTACAGTAGGTCAGGAGATTTTCTTAAGTCCCTTCTTCTGAACAGCCATGGCCATGAAGACAAGTAAACATCAACCTTTCACACTCATAGAAAGTTTTCTCAAAGTCGCTAGCCATGGGATGAAGATCATAACAACTACAAAATCAACCTAAATTTCCACTGCGCCTCTCAGTCAAGCCCTACAAATTCGAGATGTTCAAGAAGTACTGTTACGACTTCTCTAAACTCTCAAGGAGGAACTAAAAGAAAGAAATACTGTTGGGACTAAGATTTTATTCTTCCTAGTATTAGGTAGTTAGTCAGACATGGGCAGGTCCCGCCCCATTCTGGTCCAGGTCATCTTTCCCTCCCCCAACCCGGACACTGCTGATCGGAACACACCCAGAGATCCTCTCTTTGCAGTCAAGGACTGCTAAGTTTCCAGCCTTATCAGGACCAAACATGATAAAACCTGCCAGCAGAGGTTGGCATAGTGCACCAAGACCTAAATGGTGACTCAGAGTAACCCAGGGTTCATTACGCCGTATTTGTAATACATTACCACTACCGTTTCTGCCTCCCCTAACCCCCGTGTGTTTCTCTTGGGTGCTTATGGGTAAGTGTCTGCGCACAAGGAGAAAAGTTATATAACCTAAAGCTGTCAATCAACTTGTCAGTCAAATGACGCAGGACACAGGGAGGGACTTTCCACCACTCTGAAAAACCAACCCTAGCCCCATTGCAGGGCTGCTTCTGGTTTCCAGACAGCCTGCTCTCATCCTTTCTTTATTTTTTTTTTTTTAATTTTAGAATTTTATTTATTTTTTTATACAGCAGGTTCTTATTAGTTATCCATTTTATGCATATTAGTGTATATATGTCAATCCCAGTCTCCCAGTTCATCACACCACCACCTCATCCTTTCTTGAGAGTGTACTTTTGCTTTGCTTAATAAAACTCTTGCTACTTAAAACTGCTCTATGTCTCTCATCTGAATTCCTTCCCTCCATAGGACAAGAACGGAGGAAATCACCATTCCACCGGTAACAACAGAACTGAAACAATATAACAGAGCATTATACAATTGTAAGACAGTATGATAGGGTATAGGCAGCAGTAGTTGTAGTATAAGAAGCAGTGATAGAAATAGTAGAATTCTATTAGATGCTTGTAGACAGTGAAAGAAGGAGCAAGGAGGACAGAACATTCCAGAGTTGATTCGGTTGAAGAGAGGACCTGCTAAGCACCCCTCTTCCTGTCTCACTCAGCACATGGGTCAACCCAAGCTGGAGAAGCCAAGCATTTTAGCATCATCTCCAAAGGCCTTGACTAAAAGGTCACGGGGAGGAAACGTAGAGTAGTGAGGAGAGCACAGGTTTTCTACCATCATCTCTGGCTGAATCTCCATGGGGCCTTGAGCAAATCCCTTCTCTTCGCCTGGCCCCCATTTCTCTCCCATAAATATCCATCACACAGGGCTCTTGGAAGACTTATAACTCGTCGACACAAAGCACCTAGCACGATGCGTAGGTTAGAGTAGTCATGTTTTAATTAGATACATTATTTTTCAAGAATTAATAATTAAAAAGGCAAATAATTCAGTGGTGCCCATGCCCATTCATCCAGATTTAATTTATTAGTAGTAAGGAAGGCCCAATGAGACCAAAATGGAGAGCAAAGAAGGTTCAGAGAACAAAATTTGTCCCCTGGGGGCCACTCGGGAGAGGACATTACAGAGATCAGCGGAGCAGGAGATTAGAGTGGGCTAAGCAGTGATGATGCTCAAAAAGAGTGTTCCAAGGCATCAAAGAGTTTCTTTTACAGTTCTGCTCTGGACTAGCCCTGAGCCCAGACAAGGATATTTAATCAGAGAGCAATTAAGTGTTATTAACATCAAATCGCAATTTTTACTTTGCAATAGTCAAGTATTCAATTCTGTGTCTTTCTTGCAGGAAACATTTTCCTCAGCATTTTCTCAAATTGGCATGATTCTTTTTTTCTCACAATGATGTTGGGGGTTCCAATGATGGGAGACTTGACCCAGGGCTCATCAGAAGTGTAGCCCCGGTTTCTATGTTGCTGTTGGACATATTGATAAACAGCTCTGGAATCAGATTGCAGACGTCTTGTGCCACAGATCATGAACTGGGGGCCAGGCTTGTGAAACTCTCTGCAAAGAGCACTCTTTTTACATTTTTATTGCCTACAAAATGCCAGGAGAGTTTCCAAGTAAGAGCAATCGCTGTTAAAGAAAATAGGACATAAAATAAACTGTTATTACCTGCAAAACAGCTGTATTTCCTTTTCTTCCCAGAGAAGCACATAAACCCTCTGTATACTCTGACATGAAGAAATGTAATAGAACTTTCATTTCTGTAAACACCAGATATTTGTTCTTTGATAGGTAACATTGGGAAAAAAGTTGTGCTTAAAATTTTATCAGCTGTTCCATGATCACAGAATTAAAGAAGGGATCTCACACACGGATCTAGCCCATTCTTGGTCCAGGACAGGATGTTGTCAAGGTTAAGAGCGAGTGTTTTGCAGTAGGACAGATTGAGGTCCGATCCTGGCTCTGTTTCTTGGTATATATGGGACATGAGGAAAGTTATTTCAGCTCTGCAAGTTTCATATTCCTCATTGCAAAGTGGGGACAATAACAGCACCTGCCTCATAGGTCTTGAGTATTCAATGAAATAAAATATGTAAAGTGTTAAACATAACACTTGACCCATTGGAAACACCCAAAAAAATGGTAGCTATGGGCTTCCCTGGTGGCGCAGTGGTTGAGAATCCGCCTGCTAATGCAGAGGACACGGGTTCGAGCCCTGGTCTGGGAGGATCCCACATGCCGCGGAGCAACAAGGCCCATGAGCCACAACTACTGAGCCTGTGCGTCTGGAGCCTGTGCTCTGCAACAAGAGAGGCTGCGATAGTGAGAGGCCCACGCACCGTGATGAAGAGTGGCCCCCGCTTGCCACAACTAGAGAAAGCCCTCGCACAGAAACGAAGACCCAACACAGCCAAGAATAAATAAATAAGTTTAAAAAAATAAAATGGTAGCTATTATGCCAAAACTGTCCCTAGAAAATAGTTGTCTGTTGTAATTTTATAATATATAAATAGGACACCTAAAGTATAATTTAAGGAAATGAGAATATTTTTAATTGCATACTTTCTTTTCCTTTCATTTAAATCCATTGCCTTTCCTGCTTGTTTTCTTTGAATACAATGGATGATTTCTCAGCACCTGTCCTATAAACACACTCTTCACTCATCTAGAATTATGATTTTACAGCTGCGAGAGGTTTCATACATAATTTAATGCAACTCCCTTGTTTTCTAGATAATGGAAGAAAGCGTTAAAAAGATGACAAGACTTGCACAAATTCACAGGTATAATCTTCAACAAAACTCCAGCTATTACGGGCCTCTCCCAATGCTCCTTCCAAGTAAAATTCTAAATTTGAAGCTAACTCTCATCCTCTCCAGCTCTTGATCCCTGTCATGAGTTCTTCCAACTCTTCTTTATTGTCATTCTATCCTTTTTATGATACTTCCTAAGCACCTTCCTGGTCCTCTGAACTTTTTTACAATTTGAAGATTCCAAGTTATATGCATTACCCTACTGGTGTCTAATTACAGACAAGGGTTACCAAAGGATTGTTCCCTGACCCCTGGTTTTTGGACTTCCCCTGGAAGAATCTTCTCTGAGCATCCCTGGTAAAGGTCATCCTCTCTTTTGACCTCTCATAGGTCCAGATATGTGTGCGTTTGCTCCTCCTTCCTGGATTCTAAGTCTTTGCACAGAGGGATTCTAGTTCCCTGCACAGATCACCCGACAGATCTCCGAGGAAGAGTCACAGAACTCCTCTTTCTTTGTCTGTGGCAGAGCAACTCCCAGAGTTAGATCAAGGCACGCCAGGGGCGGCCTCTGACTTCTGGGAAGTAAAGCAAAAGGCAGGAGAACTTGAGTTCAAGGTCTTCCTCCCATCTAACTGCAAACCAGTTGTAAATGATCATATCAGACTGTCCTGTTGTTTTTCTTATTTGTCACTGTCAACTTTTCTCAGTAGAAGTGTCTTCACAGCCCATGGATACAAATATTCAACTACATAACTTGGTATAAAGAGGATTCCACTGACATTCTGATTTAATTTCCAGCCCCCTTTTCTTGTAACTAATCTTTAATTCTACCTCCTTCTGATGAAGCCAAAGAAGTGTGGATTCGGTATGAAACTTTTCATACATCAGTTACACACCCTTAAAAACAAGGATGCTAAATTTGGAAAACTGCTTTCTGCATAACTTGATTCAAACTAGTCCGAAACAGTAATTTACTCCGTCTCCAATCCCATCGGGTGGGTTTGCAGGGTGTGTACAGAAGATTAAATGATGACAGAATTGCTTTCAAGAAAAATACTTCTACTTTTTAACCTAGGTTAAATGAATATAAACCTTACACTGAAGGGGGGAAGTGGCAGCCGAAAGGATGAGCACTAATTCCCCATCCATAAAAAGCATCTGGCACAAGGAAAACAGTAGCGAGTCCAGATGGTACCCAGCTCTGACACAAGCCAGGGAATGCTCTATGGACAGAAGTGCCATATAGATTGTGTGTGAGGAAGCACAAAATACAGTCTTAAAAAATTAAAAGTGGGAACTTTCGTGGTTGAGTAGGGGGAGAGAATGAGAGTTTAGTCAATATCCTAATAATAAGGACTGCTTTATAAGACCTTCTCTTATTACTTTATGTCTCCACCTCTCCTTTAAAGTGTATTTTAAGGTATATGGCAGTTTTACGCTGGGCAATCACACTGGGAGGGGGGGTGGCCAATGCTGTCCAGGGTTGAAAAAACCAATTGGAAAGGTGAACATCCATGGTGCCCAACGGATGTGCGTGCTGTCTAATGTGGTCTAAGCTCGGCAGCTGGCCTTTTGCTGTTATCATCCAGCAGGCATTTGGTGCACAAATGCCTGTTTTAAGATCTGCTGGGGTTTCCCTGCTGGCGCAGTGGTTGAGAATCTGCCTGCCAATGCAGGGGACACGGGTTCGAGCCCTGGTCTGGGAAGATCCCACATGCCGCGGAGCAACTAAGCCCGTGTGCCACAATTACTGAGCCTGCACATCTGGAGCCTGTGCTCCACAACAAGAGAGGCCGCGATAATGAGAGGCCCGCGCACCGCGATGAAGAGTGGCCCCCGCTCGCCGCAACTAGAGAAAGCCCTCGCACAGAAACGAAGACCCAACACAGCCATAAATAAATAAATAAATAAATAAATAAATAATCTTGGGAAAAGAAAAGAAATAAGGACAAATTAAAATTATATAAAAAAAAAGATCTGCTGAACCAGACATAGAAAACAAACTTATGGCTACCAAAAGGGGAAGGAGAGGGCTAAATTAGGAATTTGGGATTAACAGATACACACTACTATATATAAAATAGATAAACGACAAGGACTGACCATATAGCACAAGGAGCCATCCTCAATATTTATAATAACCTATAAGGGAAAGGAATCTGGAAAAGAACATATATATATAGAATAAACAGAGAGAGAGAGAATAAATATATATAAAAGAAAAAATATATATATATAAATAGAATCACTGTGCTGTACACCTGACATTAACACAACATTGTAAATCAACTATACTTCAATAAAATAAAATTTTTTTAAAAAAATATCTGCTGAACCAATTGATTTCCCCTCCCTTCACTCTCTCCTCAGAGAAGCTGAAGGCTAGTTATTCTCAGTTCAAATATTTCTCGTTTAGGGAGGCCTTCTTCAACCAAGAGAGCCTGGATTAGGGCTCTCATTCCACACTCCTTAGCAGGCAGGACTTTTTGTAAGGACTCACCACAGTTGTGGTCATTGACCCAAAGCCTGTTCTGCCTCTAACCCTGAACTGTAGGAATGCACGGAATATGCCTGTGTCCACGTTCACCCAGCTCACGACCGACTCTGAGTCTACACATCTTCGGTCTGTGTAACAGACATTGTCCTAAGCACGTGTCATGAAGTGATGAGAAAGACATACAAAACTTGGCTTCACGGAGCTTCCCTTCTATGAGGGGAGACAAGCAGCAAGCATGAAAGAGGTTAGCACGGCTCTCTAGAAAGAAACGTTTGGTAGTGCTGACTGCTCTGGAAGAAAATTAAGCAGGAAAAGGGGAGAGTGAGGCTGAGGAGGGCATTTTTAGTTTTAAATAAAGTGATTGGAAAAGCCTCACTGAGAACTTGAAGGAAGATCTAAAGAAGGTGACAGAGCAAAGATATGCATCGAAAGGTGTTTATTTGTTGAGGGAACTAGTAAGTGAAAGAAGAGGGAAAGAAGGACACAGTCGCTGGTCTCGGGCTTCGTCAGCCGCATGGTTCCAGCCTCTGTGCCCAGTAGCACTCTGCTAGGTTAAAAATGATCCACATAAAAATCCAAGAAAGGAGTTCTGGAGTTGAGTTATTTGCTTTCTAGTTTGAATTACATAACAGGAAAGAAAAACTAGATGATGTGGTTCAGATCAAGAAGTCAAGGAAAGTAAGGGTGAAGATTAGCCAAGGGCCAACTTCTTGGAGAAGAGTAGGAAAAAACCAGCAGAAGCAGAGGTGGGAAAGAAGAAAGGAACCCGGTGCATTGGCGCCATGGAAAGATCCAGGGGCGGATTTGATTTCTGGAGCACTTGGAGATGAGGCTGGCTTGAAAGGTAGTTCAGAGAGAAAGTCATTAATGCCAAAGAAAGGAATTTTGTGTCTGATGTGACAGACAGTTGTAATCAGCAGGTTTGATGATGTCTGATCTGAGACCCAAGATCGATGGCAAAGGAGGAGAGAGGAAACGGAAGTCGATTAGTGCAAGGCAGCGTCATTTAAAGCATGGAATGATGCAGGCGTGGCACTAATAGGGGAGAGATGAAATAAAGAAGAAAAAGCGAGTCACTAACTGCAGGACATTGGGAAAGACTCACAGCCTCTCAGCCAGCTTTCATCTGGAACAGAAATGAATTGGGCCAGATAATCTGCGCAGTGACTTCCAGCTCTATTTGGCTATGACTTTGTTTATATTATAAAAGGATAGTATAAAGAAAGCTATCTCCATTCTGGATTGACTGGGCTACAATATTGCCTCATTCCATGGTTCTACTGTTACCTATTGTGGATGTACCTAGAGCCCCATGCCAAAGTATTCATTGGAAATTTCACTTAGAAAGTCTTTTTCCTTAGAAAAACTAAAAATAGGGTCACGATATGATCCAGCAATCCCACTCCTGGGCATATATCCGGAGAAAACTCTAATTTGAAAATATACATGCACCCCAGTGCTTAAGGCAGCAAGACCTGAAAACAACCCAAGTGCTCATCAGCAGATGATTGGTTTAAGAAGATGGGATATAAATACACAATGGAATATTACACAGCCATAAAAAATGAAATAATACCATTTGCAGCAACATGGATTATCATCCTAAGTGAAGTAAGTCAGACAAAGACAAATATCATATGATATCACTTATATGTGGAATCTAAAAAAAAAAAAGATACAAATGAACTTATTTACAAAACAGAAACAGACTCACAGACATAGAAAACAAACTTATGGTTACCTAAGGAGATACGGGTGGGTGAGGGGGAGGGATAAATTGGGAGTTTGGGATTAGCAGATACACACTACTATATATAAAATAGATGAACAACAAGGACCTATTTTATAGCACAGGGAACCGTATTCAATATCTTGTAATAACCTATAATGGAAAAGAATCTGAAAAAGAATATATGTATATATATATGTGTGTGTATATATATATAACTGAATCACTTTGCTGTACATCAACCATACTTCAATTTAAAAAAAGGAAGTCTCCAGGATTCTTCTAAAAGTCACATTCAAATTGCTTTGCAAAACACAAAAATTCACGTGTGAAATACTGCAAACTTTCAGAAATAATTTCTTTTATTCTATGGCCATTATGTAGAATAAAAGAAATTATTCAAAAGTAACCAAAACATATAAGCAGAAAGAGAGAGAACTACCACCACTGGCAAATATTTAAGTCCAACACTTAACCACGTATGAAACCACAAAATGAGGCAGATGTTAACTGGAAGAGCCATAGATCATTTAAAAGACGGCAGCACACAAGCAACCCCATCCCTTGAAGTCAGGAATTCCCTGTTTCCTTTCTCTCAGCTTCATTGATTTTAACCTAAGTCATACGGGACCTAAGAGAATTTGGTGAGGGGATCGACAAATGTTTCTACAGAGTGAGGAAATCTCAGGCAAAAATTTTATGTAGGCAAGGAAAGTGAAATTTATTAAGACGTTAATTTTGTGACTACCTTTACCTCAGTTTGACCCTGCATAGGTTATTCTGGATTCATACCCTAAATCAAGTTTTGTTCTGTTTCAGTCTTCCCACACGGTGGGGTAAAAGAACTCTTCCAAAGAAATTTAACAATTAATTTTGTGATTTTATTTTCGTAAAACCCAAACACATTTACGACTAAGCCCGCTTTGGTACCTCTGGATGCCCACCAAGTGCCGCCGTAATCTCAGTGCCCGTCTGTGTGTGTGTCCACAATTACTTTGGCATCAAATTGTTGCAGAAACACAAGAAAAGTCTAGAGGTATATTTAATATATAACAATGTCTGGGCACCAAATGCATACTGAATGATATAACAATGTGCTTTAGAACTGCGGTTTCAAGCAGTGTATTCGGAGAAAAAATGGTAGAATCAATTTCACAAGTAGGGCCAAATATATGAATTGCAGGACTTAGTAGATCATGAAAATATGGAGTTTTTGTTCAAAAAGCAGAAGGGGAAAAGGGTTTTTATTCCCCACCCCACCCCCTTGCCCTGTTATGGTGTTTTTATCAGTTAATTGATATCTCCGTCCCTGGAATGTAGAGATACTGGCCAAGCAGGTTCAGACCCTCATGGACATTCATGACTCAGATCACGTGATGAACGCTCACCACAGGCCTCACCACACCTGCCTTCACAATAGCGCCTCAGTGCCAAGGCCATAGGACCTGTGTTTTAGTGACACCATATTGACTACATTATACTAAACAACCTAGTTTCAAGAAAATGGCATCAACTGTCACATACTTTGTTTTATTCATCCGTTTTGTATTTACTTTGTAGATTTTTTTGTTGTTGTATAACTGTATAAGGAGTGCCCCTAATTTTACATTTGTAATTATTTAAGCACCATTATTATAAAAAAGGAATTAAGTAAATCTTGGAGATCTATGAAACTTTTTTCCTTTAAAAGCATCAAGATCATTAACTAACATGAGCTGCTTATATGTCCCCTTACACTCAGCACTGGAGATGCCACAAAATTCAGATGAAGTGTTTTTTTAAAAAAAAACAACTATGAGAAATGCTTTGGGTACTGTGTGGAAGGAAAATAGCACCGAGAGCATGAGGAGGAGGAGATAAAACACGGGAGGAGAGAGGCTGGAGAAGTGAGGGAGGGCTTTCCCACCGGGCCTTCTTTCTCCCCTGCATCTCCCCCTCCTCCCCTCCCCATCCAATTTGTCATCGTGGAGCAGGAAAAAAAGGAGATGGAAAAACATATGTTATGAAAAGATAAATAACACTAGTAGATCTGTATGATGAGAAAAAAGTAGACTTAAGGGAAACGTGGATCCCACAGCTAAAGAAGGAAAGTTCATTATGATAAAGGTGTCATTTGCCAAAATCATATAACAAGTCACAAAGAATACAAAGCATATATTGACAAATTTACAAAGAGAAATAGACAAATCCATAATCATATTGGGATACTTAAATATACCTGTCTTAGTAACTGGTAGAACAAGCAGGCAATATCAATACACTTTTAGAATTTTTAAAAAATTGTAGAAGATTTGATCGATACAGTTGACGTAATAAAAATATGTATAACACTGGACTTGGCAATGGAAGAATATGTATTCTTTTCAAGTAAATATGAACATTTACAAACACTGGCCATATAATGATCCACAAAGTAAGTCTTAACAAATTCCAAAGGATTGAATTTATAAAGAGTAGTTTGTCTGACCATAATTCAATGAAGATAGAAATTAATAACCAAAGGAAATCAAGAAATATACTTTTAAATAAAATATGATCACAGAATAAATAGCTTGCAATATTAAAAATTATTTTGAATTTAATGTTAACAAAACACTAAGTGCTGAAATATGTGGATGATTTCATAACATATATTAAAATGAAGGAAAGATGAAAACTAATGAATAAGCATCTATATCAAGAAGATAAAAAAATAAAGTAAACGAATCTAAGGAGCAAATAATAAAGGGGAGAGTGAGAATAGGAATTAGCATATCACCAATCATACAATAGAAATGGACCAAAAAAATTCCAAGTTTGTTCTTAGAAAGAAACATTTAAAATTCATAAACCTTGGAAAGACTGATTAAGAAGTGAATGAAGGGATGGGTCAGAATAGCCATCATTAAGAAGTCTACTAAGAGTAAATGCTGGAGAGGGTGTGGAGAAAAGGGAACCCTCCTACACTGTTGGTGGGAATGTAAATTGGTGCAGCCACTGCAGGAAACAGTATGAAGTTTCCTTAAAGAACTAAAAATAGAGCTACCATATGATCCAGCAATCCCACTCCTGGGTATATACCTGGAAAAGACAAAAATTCTAATTCACAAAGATACATGCACTCCAATGTTCATAGCAGCACTATTTACAATAGCCAAGACCTGAAAACAATCCAAGTGCCCATAAACAGATGAATGGCTTAAAAAGATGGGCTATAAATATACAATGGAATATTACTCAGACATATAAAAAGAATGAAATAATACCATTTGCAGCAACATGGATGGACCTAGAGATTATCATCCTAAGTGAAGTAAGCCAGACAGAGAAAGACAAATATTGTATGATATCATTTATACGTGGAATCTAAAAAATAATACAAATGAATCTATATACAAAACAGACACACAGACATGGAAAACAAACTTAGGGTTACCAAACGGGAAAGCGAAGTGGGAAGGGATAAATTAGGAATGTGGGATTAACAGATACAAACTACTATACATAAAATAGATAAGCAGCAAGGATTACTATATAGCCCAGGGAACTATATTCAATATCTTGTAATAACCTATAATGGAAAATAATCTGAAAAGAATATGTATATATAACTGAATCACTAGGCTGTACAGATGAAACTAACACAATATCATAAATCAACCATACTTCAATTTTTTTAAAAAAAGGAAATGAAAGGAAGGTATACAAATATTCAATATAAAAGGAAATTCCAATGAAAAAGGAAGTACCACTGCAGTAGGGTAAACAATGCACCCCAAAGATATCAGGTCCTAATCCCTGGAATTTGTAAATGTTACCTTATTTGGAAAAGGATTTTTTTACAGGTGTGATTAAGTTAAGGATCTTGAGATGGGGAGATTATACTAGATTATCCAGCGGGTCCTAAATGCCATCACAAATATCTTTATAAGAGAGAGGTAGAGGGAGATAAGACACAAGCAGTGGAGAGGGCCATGTGGTGATGGAGCAGAGAGAGATGTGAAGATGGGAATAATGTAGCCATATAGCAAGGAACGCTAGCAGCCCCCAGTAATTGGAGGAGCAATGAATGGATGTTCCTCTAGAGCCTTTGGAGGGAACTCAGCCCTGGTGACATCTTGATTTTGGACCCGTGGAACTTATTTCAGACTTCTGGCCTGAGGATAAATGTCAGTCAAGCGTAATACAAGAAGAGATTGAAAAATTTGCATGATGCCATAATTGTTACAAAGTATAGTCCTAAGGAAATAACTTTATCTAGAGAAAACATCAGGCCCACACTGTTTCTGTGGCAAATTCAATGACGCATTTACCAAAGAAATAACGTAATAATTGAGATTAGCACAATAAATGAGATTGGTTCTAATACAAATTCTTCAAGAGAAGGAAAGATAAAGAAGGTACATTTCTTCCATCTTGTTTTATGATAACATTTATATCATAAACTGAAAATTATATTATGGAGAAAAATCATAGGATTTTCTTGTTCATAAACAGAGATGGAAAAATTCTTAAACAAAACATAAGAAAACTAAATTCAGCATAATATAAAGAGATTAATATACCGTGATCAAGTTTGGTTTATTTCAGGAATGCAAAATTAGTTTCATTTTAAAATAGCAATCAAGGGCATATGGGGATATATGTATACATATAGCTGATTCACTCTGTTATACAGCAGAAACTAACACAACATTGTAAAGCAATTATGCTCCAATAACGATGTAAAAATAAATAAATAACTAAAATAGCAATCAATATAATTTGCCACATTACCAGCACAAAAAAGAAAAATCACAGAATATCTTAGCAGATACAAGAAAAGATATTTGATAAAATTCAAAGTCGATACAGTATAAAAATTCTTAGCAATCAGTGGAAAAGAAGGAAACATCCTTTATCTATTAAAGAATGTCTATAAGGAGCCTACATCAAAATTAATGGTGAAAGCCAAAACCATTTACTTTGAGACAGGGAATAAGGTAAGGGTTCTTGTCTCACTAGATTTATTAACATGGAATGAAGGTCTTTGCTGGTGCAGTAGGACAAAGGCAAGAAGTAAAAGACACAAGGGTTAAGAAGGGAGAAATAAAGCCTGTGTGAAAGATATGTTTGAGCATGTAAAACATTCAAAAGAACCCGCCAACAAAGTATTAGAATTAATATGTAAGTTTACCCAGGTTGGTGGATGCAAAATAAATATACAAATCAATTTTAATTTTACATGTTGGCAAAAAACAAAACATATAATTAAATAAAAATGAACTATAGATATAACCTTTACAATAGCACCAAAATATTTCTAATACTTATGCTCTAAGCACTCAAGATCTTTTGAAAGATGCTATATTGTAAGAACATAAAAAAGCTCAAGAAAAATAGAATTGAGGGTTATAATGTACTCACGAATTGCAAGTTTCAAGGTAACATAGATATGTATTTTCCACAAATTGATCTAGAGAATCAATGCCATCCTAATTAAAATAGTAACAGGTGTGTGTATGTGTGTGTGTGTGTAAATTAACAAGATGATTCTATATTTTACAGAGAAATGGTAAAAGCCAAGATACTTAGGGAAAAGACACCATGAAGAGGAGTTGCTCTGTCAGCTATTCAGCCTTATGATAAGTATTTTAGGAAGTAATTAGGAGTGTTCAGGATTGGCACAAAGACTGACAAATGAAAGAATAGAAAAGCAGACCCAGAAACAGAGCCGTGTATAGCCGAGGTGACACTGGAGCTGCAGAGAAAGGTCAATCTTTTCCACTGAGTGTTTAAACAACTGGATGTTCATATAGAAAAACAAAAAGATAGAAAACTTGACCTCCACTTCATGTCATACACAAAAATCAATTCCAGGTAGTTTGAAGACTTAAAAGAGAAAGGTAAAACAGTATAACTTGTAGAAGATAATATTTGAAAGTATTTTCATAACCTCAAAGAAGGGAA
Source organism: Balaenoptera musculus (assembly GCF_009873245.2). Lineage (NCBI taxonomy): Eukaryota > Metazoa > Chordata > Mammalia > Artiodactyla > Balaenopteridae > Balaenoptera > Balaenoptera musculus. The sequence continues at coordinate 169,741,375 of NC_045785.1, read as the reverse complement.
AGATTTTTTAAAATAGGGCACAGAAAGCACAAGCTACAGAATATGATTGATATGATAACTTGGATTATATTAAAATTAAGAACTTCATCAAAAGATAGCATTAAGAGAGCGAAAATGGAAGCCACAGAGTTAAAGTTATTTACTACACATAAAACTGACAAATGGTTCATACCCAGAATATATTAAAAAAAAAAAACCCTGACAAATCAGTATTGGCCACCAGAAAGGTGAATGGTGCAATTGCTTAAACAGAAATTTCATAAAAAAAAAAAACCAAAAGGCTAATAAAAGTATGAAAAAGTGCCCAATATTATTAGTCATCAGGGAAATGAAAAACATTATAAAATATAACTACATAGTCAACAGAATGACTAAAATTTAAAAGTGTGCAATAACATTCAGACTTTTAGAACTTTCTTGCACACTATGAGTAGGAAAAGATATTGACACAATCACTTTGGAAAATAGCTTAAAAGTATCTACTAAGGTTGAACTTACATAGTCATGCTACCTTTCAGAATATAGTAACAAATGCATGTACATATAAGCAGGTGATGTGGCAAACTAGTTATTAATAGTTTGTAGAAACATTATGTGTACTAGCAAAAACTGTATATAACCCAATGTCCATCATTTGGAAAAATAAACAGTACTATACAACACTGAAGATAAAAAAACTACTATTAGTCACCACATGGATGAACTTCTCAAAAGTAATATTGATTGAAAGAAGCCAGTCACAAAATATTATGTACTGTATAATTCAATTTATATAAATGTCAAAAGCAGACAAACTTCTACTATGTTACTTAGAGATACATGAGTAGAAGGAAAAGTAAATCATGATTATTTTTGTTTTGGGGAAGGAACATGAGTGTGATGTTTGTGAAACTCACAATGTTCTTTCTTGACTTGGTCATTGCTTTCATAAATGTTAGCTTTATGATCATTCATTAAGGAATACCTAGGTTTTAGGCACATTTCTATGTTTAAAAATGTTTTTAAAAGGACATTATTTACTGTTAAAGAGAACGATCAATTAAGATGTCATGAAGGTAATGAACATATATGTAATTGGTGATATAGACTCAAAATATATAAAGCATTAACTGACAAACATACAAATAAATGAATACATAATTGTTAAGTGGGGATTCTAACACATTCCCTTAAGAAATTCTAATATCAAGCAGACAAAAATAAGCAGCAATGAAATATTTAAATAACATTAATAATGTGCTCAAATGAAAATTTCACCCCTCATTCAGAGTATTCACATTCTTTTTTGAGCACACGTAGAACTTTCTCAAAAAGCAGATCCTAGCTGAGTCACAAAGAAAGCTTTTTTAAATTCTGTGATTCAACCTCATACAGACTGTGTTCTCTGACAGTAACAAAATATCATTGGAAATCAATGACAACAAGTATTTAAAACAAATATTTAACAACATGTACCTGAAATCTATACACATAACACACCGTGCTGGTTAAAACCTCTTGATTAAAAAGAAAATCATAAGAAAAATTAGAATTAAATGCTTGCAAAAGCATTACCTGTCAAATTTTGTGGAATAGTATTAAGAAGGAAATTTGTGGCTTTGAATATAGTCATTAAAAATGAACAATTGAGTAGAAATTATCAAAGCACTTATGATATATTGAATTATCGTCTCCATTTCTTTATTTCTCTTTGTGTCTACGTCCTTTGTCATGTAAATTTCAAGTTTCTCCCACATAATTGCAGAGCACATTGTCCTGTTCTTTGACCTTGGATTTGGCTACATGACTTGCTTGGGCCAATGGGAGGCCACAGGAGACAGATATGAGCTTGAAATGAGCTGGTGCCTTGGGACTTGCTTTCCTGTGCCCTCTGTGATCATCATGAAAAGAGGATCTTCTGAGTAGCTGCTGCCCCTCCAGCCTGGCCCCCAGAGGGAGACATGAGATGCAGAACTGAGCCAGCCAGATCCACAGGTTGACATAGAACCACTCAGTCAAGCCCCCTCTAGACACTCTAACTCCAAGTAATAAGTACCTATTTTATTCCACATTGAGGTTCTCTGGTTATTATACACCAAAAACTGACTGATAGAAAAATCGGTACCTAGAAATGGAATTTCTACCATAATGAAAACCTAAAATATGTGGAAGTGGCTTTGGGACAGAGACAGTGGGAAACTTTTATAGAAAGCTAGAAAAATGTTACTGAAGGCTGGAAAAATGGCAATTCATGTTATATACTGGCAACCCATTCACAAAATTTCTGTCTTTAGTTACTTGGAAGAAAGAAATTGAATCTAACAAATTTATGGACTTGGGAAAGAAGGTTTACAGTCAGAATGCTAAAATCATGAGTCGATTGCTCCTACCTGCCTATTAGAAGGTACAGTGAGAAAGAGATGGACTCAGAAATAAGCTGATCAGTTTGCAATCTGAATTTAGAGGGAATGTAGATCATTTACATAGAAAATCCAGGACTGTACACAAATGATTAGAACTAGTAAGGAAGTTCAGCAAATTCCCAAGTTTAAGATCAATATGTAAAATGAAACAGTACTCCTTTATTCAAAAGACAAAGCATAACAAAACAATCACTAATAAAATAGATAGCAAGTTGTAATTTGCAATAGCTACAAATCTATAAGGTACCCAGGATTTGACTCAAAGAAAGCATGAGACTTTACGGAGCTAATCTCTACTAGAACATAGGCAAAACATCCTCTGACATAAATCGTATCAATGTTTTCTCAGGTCAGTCTCCCAAGGCAATAGAAATAAAAGCAAAATAAACAAATGTGATCTAATCAAACTTATAAGCTTTTGCACAGCAAAGGAAACCATAAACAAAATGAAAAGGCAACCTGTGGGATGGGAGAAGATATTTGCAAACGATGTGAATAACAAAGGCTTCATTTCCAAAGTATACAAACAGCTCATACAACTCAATAACAAAAAACATACAATGCACTTGAAAAATAGGCAGAAGAACAAAATAGACATTTCTTCAAAGAAGACATACAGATGGCCAATAGGCACATGAAAAGATGCTCAATATTGGTAAATATTAGAGAAATGCAAATCAAAACTATGGTGAGGTACCACCTCACACCGGTCAGAATGGCCATCATTAAACAGTCTACAAATAGCAAATACTGGAGAGGAAGTGGAGAAAAGGGAACCCTCCTACACTGTTGGTGGGAATGTGAATCGTTGCAGCCACTATGGAAAACAATATGGTGGTTCCTCAAAAGCTAAAAATAGAGTTGCTATATGCAGCAATCCACTCCTGGGCATATATCCCAATAAAAGTATAATTCAAAAAGATACATGCACCCCTATGTTCATAGCAGCACTATTCACAATAGCCAAGACATGGAAGCAACCTAAATGTCCATCAACAGATGAATGGATAAAGAAGATGTGGTACATATATGCAATGGAATACTACTCAGCCATAAAAAAGAACAAAATAATGCCATTTGCAGAAACATGGATGGAACTAGAGATGATCATACTAAGTGAAGGAAGTCAGAAAGAGAAAGACAAATACCATATGATATCACTTACATGTGGAATCTAAAATATGACACAAATGAACTTATCTATGAAACAGAATTAGACTCACAGACATAAAGAACAGACTTGTGGTTGCCAGGGGGAGGGAGGATTGGGGAGGGATGGAGTGGGAGTTTGGGATTAGCAGATGCAAACCATCATATATAGAATGGATAAACAACAAGGTCTTACTGTATAGCACAGGGAACTGTATTCAATATCCTGTGATAAAGCATAATGGAAAAGAATATGAAAAAGAATGTATATATATGTCTAACTGAATCACTTTGCTGTACACCAGAAATTAACATAACATTGTAAATCAACTACACTTCAATAAAAAAAAAAAACTCTATTAAAGAAATAACCATAATTTGAAAAGATACATGCACCCCAATGTTCATTGCAGCACTATTTACAATAGCCAGGACATGGAAGCAACCTAAATGTCCCTTGACAGAGGAATGAATAAAGAAGATGTGGTACATATATGCAATGGAATACTACTCAGCCATAAAAAGAGAACAAAATAATGCCATGTGCAGCAACATGGATGGACCTAGAGATTGTCATACTGAGTGAAGTAAGTCAGACACAGAAAGACAAATACATATGATATTGCTTATATGTGGAATCTAAAAAAGGGGTACAAATGAACTTATCTACAAAACAGAAATAGAGTTACAGATGTAGAAAACAAACTTATGGTTACCAGGGGGTAAGGGGGGGCAGGGATAAATTGGGAGATTGGGATTGACATATACACACTACTATATATAAAATAGATAACTAATAAGGACCTACTGTATAGCATAGGGAACCTGACTCAATACTCTGTAATGGCCTGTATGGGAAAGGAATCTAAAAAAGAGTGGATATATGTATATGTATAACTGATTCACTTTGCTGTACACCTGAAACTAACGCAACATTGTAAATCACCTATACTCCAATAAAAATTAATAGAAAAAGAAAAGAACAAAAGAGAAAGAAAAGAAGATATGAATAAATGGAGATCTATAGTACATTCACTGAATTTGATTTATAAAAATGTTAACTTTCTCCAAATTAATTTGTACATTAAAAAATTCTAATAAAATTTATAGAAGAAAATTGAAAAAAATTTCAATTTATAGAGAATTGAAAAAACATTTTGAAATGTATGAGAAAGAAAAAATTCTCTAAAACACTAAGAATTTGATAAATAAGACAAAGTGTGTGGCGATGAGTGGAGGATACATTCTATAAGATATTAAGACAAACTACAAAACTATAGTAATAAAGTAATATAATATTGTGGCAGTAGCATATAGATTGTCTGAAAAGCATAATAAAAAATCAAGAAATAGATTTCTTTATACATGGTAGTTTGATATAATATAGATTTGACATCATACATTGGTAGAGAACAGAGAAGTAGAGAAATAAATTTCAACCTTATATCACATTAAAAACATCCAAACAGGATTTTAAAAGACCTAAATGTAAAATTTAAATTATAAAAATAACTGCAGAAAATTATAAACATATATTCTTAACTTTGAAAGCACAAGGATCAAACTGATGCATCAATATCACAATTAATAATTTCTGGTGAACAAAGACAAAAGTCAAAGTTTCTAGATGCGTGACAGACTAGGAGAAGACACTTGCAAAAACTGAAACTGACAAGGATCAGTATCTAAAATATACAAAGAACTCCTGCAAATGAACAAGAAAATGATAGGAAACCCAATAGAAAACAAGATCAAAGGTTATGAATAGGCAATTCACAGAAAGGGGAGCCTGAGCTGGTACAAGAATACGAAAAGATGTTCAAAGAAGTGTAAGTCGAAACAATAATATGCCATTTTAAAAATAATCAAGTTAGTAAAATTAAAGAGCAAAATAAAATTATATGCTGCTGAGGGAAAATGAAACAAAACGTACTGCTGGTGGGAGTTCAAACCTATCTAATTCAAATTATATTGGTCCATAGGAAAGACATCCAAAGATGTACATTGCATTATTGATTGTTTTAAGGAATTGAAAACCTTATCACCAGCAGCAAGGAAGTCACATGCCATAGAATCCCTGTGTGTAAAAACATCCACATATCTAAACATCATTTTACTTATTACCCATCCCAGAAATTATTCTCAACTACGTATTTTCTTTTTGTGGAGGAAGGGATTTTTTTCAATACATAGACTTGAAAATATAAGCTATATATTTATTTTGATTTAGAAGCATAAAGTTGATACCCTAGGGCTGGTCAATTATTTTGTTCACTAAAGGAAAACCAAGGCAAAATAAAAGTCTAGTGGAGAGGAATCTCAAAGAGATTAATACAGAAGTATCAGCAGGATTTTTTTACATTAATGTTTAGTATTTTTCATTTGTAATGATATGAAATCTCATAATTTAAGAGGAAGAAAAACAAGACTTGCATAGCTCTAGACCTCATTTTGGAAACTGCTCTTATGACTTTAGTTTTCTGTACTATTTTTTTTTTTTTTAAAGCTGCCAGTTCTTCACTTCCTAACAAAACTGTGAAATTTGACTAAGCATGGCAGATTGAATTGGAGTGTGAATAGTGTGATTTAATGTTCCTGCTAGTCTGAAATATTTTCCTGTTAGGTTCTTTTAGTGACCCCTCCCAAAAGTTTGTCTGCATTTCTCAAAACCAGCTCTCCAAAGTTCAGTCTATTATGGAACACACAGGCTACTATGATTTTCACAAAGCTAAAACAGGCTTTTTTTTTTTTTTTTTTTTTGGTAGAATAAGATCCAGTTCCAATTTGACTGTCTGTAACAAAATTTGTATTGATTAAAAACTTCACTGTTTCAAAATCCTTTGTCAAGGCTGCATTATAAGGCCTCTCGCAAAATGATCCAGATAATTCCGTATATGCTAGGACATTCTTTCCAATTCTTTTAAAAAAGAATATTGGAAAAGGTCTATTATGCTCAAAGAGCATTTTCATTCATGCTTGGGGCTTCTGTGCTATGTTGACTATGCTGTTGTTTAAAAATATTTTTATACACACACATACATACACATTTGGTTTATGATCTTAAGTTTAAAAACACTTCTGACTTGGAGCAAATTTTCTCATGGCCAAAATTCTGTGGCATGTTATGGCAATGCCATTAGTACATTGGGTCATCTTTTTTTAAGGTTGTACCATTGATGGAATAGTTAATTATTAATCTGACTGGCATCTGTAATGAAAAAGGGAGTTCTCTTGCTTTCAGGCCATAGACTCAGTATGTAAATCTCTTGTGTGGCTGCAATCCTAATATTCCTGCAGCTATAATGTCACCTATCGTAATTTTTCTGCTAATAAACAAATTTGAACTAGCTAGGAATCCTAAATTTTGAGAGTCGTTGTTTTCTCAAATAGACTCCAGAGAAATAGTAATGCAGTTCTGCTTTGAATTTAATTTAAATAGGAACAGGCAAAACAAATCTCTATGGAGGACATTTGACAATAATAAAATATTTCTCCCAGCGGGTGAGCTGGTAGCAATTGTATTGTTGCAATCCAAGCTCACGTTTCAGTAGGTCATTACCATCATAACAAGCCCTTGGACCAACTGGCATGGACATGCAACATTGAGCCCCTGATGGGCACATTATTTCAGACCTTTAACTTCACGGAGAACAAGACAAATACTCCTGGGAAAGGGGGATTATATTTTGAAATCCCTTTCTTTTCTGTTTTGTTTCATAATAAGATTCAGTGTACAATCAGTCTACTGCTACTTGTTTCATTGTTTTTCCACACTACCAAGGGGCACCAGAAGCTAGATTTAGAGACCTGAAAGGGCCAGAGACACTGACTTAAACCCTCTATGTCTATTAGACTATGGAACTTTCCATTCCATGTGTACACCATTGTAGGTGAAACAAAAACCTTAAGCATTTCTCTTTGACAGTTTAATCACAAATTAAACAACAAACAAAGTGTACCTAAAGTTTTTGCATAGGCCCAAGAATGAAATATTCTATCTCAGTTCTATTTCATTTCTACCTCTTACCTAAATCAGCAACTTGCAAAATATAGGTAACAGGAATCATTCCAAGAAATCAATTTTGTTCTAATTGGGTTGCTCTTTTGTTTTTTCAGTAGGGAAAAAACAGGCGTTTTGAACCATACCTAAATTAATTTTAAAGCACATGAAAGGGCCAAATGAGCACGACTCAAAAAAAAAAAAAAAGATTGTGTGATATTCTGTACAGGTGTTTAACAGGTATCTCCATTTTTACCTGGGGCATAACCAGAAGATGTGGCTTGGGAATCATCGAAGAAAACGTGTGTTCTTCACGTGTGCTGGGGCAGGATGGAGGTGGGAGGGTTGTGGGGGGAGTAGCTGGAGGGGGGGAGTGGAGGTGAAAACCATCCAAGTGCATTTCATTGGCTTTGTGAGTTAAAAAGTAAAAAGGTTAAGTCCTTTTGTCCTGATATTAAAAAAAAAAAAAGTCTAAAACTCTCACAAAAATTCAGAGCCAATATCTGAAAAGGTTTTTTTTTTTAAATTTTTTAGAACATTCCTGGCTTATTTGAGGAAAGTATAAAACTTTAAAGCAGTGGTTTCCTCATTTTGTCTTCACATTAGAATCACCTGGAGATTGTTTTAAACTATTCCAAAGCCCAGGCCAATTAAACCCCAATCTTCAATATGAGCGCCAGGGATTTTTAACATTTCTTCACATGATTCCAATATTCTGCCAAGTTCGAGAACCACCACTTAAAAAAAAAATCACTTACACACAACAGGTAAAAATAAAAGTGATCCTTTAACATAAATACATAACTCATTTGTCAAATCTCCTAGTTGTTTATATACCAAGAAATGCAGCAAATGTCAAAATCCTACTGTTATTTTTACACCTGAGGAAACCGTGATAAATACATCAGTACCAGCAAAGTTGTTCTGTAATAATTCTAAATTATAAAAAACAGAATTCTGACACAGAAGTTCTCAAAAGCATGCGCGCGCGCGTGTGTGTGTGTGTGTGTGTGTGTGTGTAGAATACATACTTTTAAATGAGGACCTATTGGAAGATTACAGGCATGATTTTCCTTCTTAGGTTTGTCTCCTGCATGGTCTCAGTTTTACCCAAATATTTTGCAACTATCCATAATAAAACATGTCGGATTCTACGTTGGGCTACTGCCACTCAAAGGACATTCGAATAGGAAAGACAAGTCTTGAGTTCTGCGGCCAGCTAGTGCATCTTAGTGATTTAGGTAATCTCACGCCCCTAAATCGGATGCAGTGCGGGGGGGGCTTTTGTGCCATCAGCTTGCTCCTCTAGAGAACCAGCCACCTCGGAAAGGTGAGAAACACAGTGGGCAAACACAATGACAGGATGCTGTCCGGATAGGCAGAGAAGCCAAGAAAGCACATATTAGCACCTTGCTGATGGCTCCAGGAGGGGCCCGTGGAAGAGTAGCTGATCCTGAGCAGCAAGGGCCCTCACCTCTCCCGGCAAAGAAGCCAAGGGGAAGCCACTTGCTGTCAGCAGTGCTGTTTAACCCTCCTGAGTTCCAAGAGAGCTCCCCGTCCTCAGGCTCACCGATCTAGAAGCTCTGCTGCTGCCCTGTTGAGGAAATCCTGCCGGCCACTCCGCTCAGCGCTGCTCCGCGGACTCTGCAGCTCAGCTGGCTGCCAAGCTCAGAGCCAGCGCCTGATTTAATTGTGGATGGAGGGAAATAATAGGTATCTCTAGCAGATTTTAATAGGATCTTAAAATAGGGGGAAAGTTTTCTGTTATGACATTGACATAGAGGCGACAATTTGGAGTAATGCAGAATGATGTGGAGATGCTTTAAGATTAAATAAGAGCTATATAAAGGCTTGTCAGAATGAATTCTAATGTGCCTGAGACACTTTGCATACTCTTAAATATGCAAAATGTCTCTTGGCACCCTAGAATTCATTCTGACAAGCCTTTATATAGCTCTTCTTTAACCTCCCACTTTATTTTTAGGGAACAGGTACTCAGATACTCTTTGAATGCAAGCAACAAAGGGCAGTGTTTACTGATTTGGTTCTTTAGTGGGGGAGGGAGCGTGAAAAAAGAAAACACCATACAAAAGAGCAATCAAAAGTGGAAGCATGTTTAATATTGCTCTACCGTCATCCTGAAAGGCATAATAATTTGAGTTACACATCTGAACTGATTGGAGTTACAGAATCATATCTCCCTTTTGCATTTAACAATATATACAATATAAAATAAATACATTTACACAAATGGACATTTGCTGGAGCACACAGTATGGTACACATCACAAAAATATACAATTGATTGCTTTACAGATGTGAAGCCCATCTACAGCTATAGACAAGGTTTTATTATTATTATTCTTTTTACTACTGGCTATAATGCAACTCCTGGATTATTATAAGCAGTTAAAATTTTTTTTGTCCTTTTACGATCTTTGCACATAAGACTGCCATAAAATGTTTTCCTAGGCAGGTAAACAGAGACGCTTAAATAATTAAAATACAATCACCAACACTCATTTTCTCTTCTATAAGAAAAATAGCAGTTTTAAATTTTTTATATCTTTTATGTTATCATTTAAATGCAAAATAGTGGAATAAATACAACAATCTGATCTGATTGAAACACAAGTGTAACTACAGGTAGTCACACAATCATATTGCTTTAAATAAGAACAAACCTAAAAGAAGCAAAATTACAATTAAAATCATACGGCTAAAACATACACCTTGATAACTTTCCAATACTTCACATTAAGTAAATGGTCTTGCTTGAAACTTGAAAAACTTACCTCAAGCGAGGTTTAAGATGAAGCATTTACCCTAAAGCCCGTGCAGTTCTTTTAGATCTAAATTTTAGTTGTGTTTCCTATTTGTGAGATACTTGTTCTCTTGCAATGCTGAGAGTCAATTACACTGAAAACTAAAAATTGTTCTTCGTTCTTTTTAATCTCTCCATCTTGCGTTTTCAGTTGGTTGGCTTTTACTCCTTAAGCCCAAATACTTTAATGTGATACAGTGAAAACAATGTATATATTGTATATATTTTATTTATATATATAGTGTGGTTGAATAGTAGTAACTTAAACCCTGCACAAACTGTCTGGAAAATAATCTTTTTTAAACACTTACATATATAAATAATCTTAGAGAATCAGCACCTTTTTTTTTTCCCAGGAGTTGTATTTTCCGTTGTTATTTTTCAAGGGATGTGCCAATTTCTGAACTCCTATCACAGCTATAAATTTCAAGTTATTGACCATCTGAATGAATTGCTAATGATGATTTATCTAGAATCACACTACAGTCACTTCTCTACTGAGAAACCACAATCTACAATTATAGTCCCATATAGCTAATGATAGATACACAGTATTCCTAGCACTAGGTTGATGAAACATCAACCCAAGGTATTTTGTTTAAAGCACACAAAGTAGCAATAGTTTTGGAAACGTGTCCGCACCAAAAAGTTTCGCAACAACACAGAGCGAGTTTATAACAACATCTGAGAGATGACTGAGTGAAAGCCATATATACAGCATTTAAAAATTAGACTTATCTATATTCTTGAAATATTCAAAGTTTTATTTCTAAGCTATACATTGGTATTCTATAATAAACCATTAGAGAAATTATTCCTTGTTTTGAAAATATCATTATGATTTTGATGTGTATCTGTTCATAATGAATACTTGTTTGGAGTTTCAATCTCTTAATTATTATTAGGAAGAACCTTATTAATGGTAAGGAATAGAATATACTACTGTAGTCTCCTGAGGAATTGTACATCCAATATTGTCTCTAATTCTACCCTGTGTCTAAAGCACACACCACAAGAATCCAAACACCACAAGAACAAGACAACAGTCTTTGAATGCAACATAAAATTCAGAAAAGCACAGCAAACATGAAACATTGAAAAGCTGAACTACATTTCTTTTGTTTGTTAGGATTACAATTTTAATTACATCTGTGTACATAGAATAAGACTGTTCACATAATACAGGGAGCAGCTACTAACACTGGTCCATTGGTATAGCATTTGATGGAGGTTACTGTTTATTGGTTATTCAGCGATTGTAGATTTCGGGGGTATCTAATTGATTTCTTCATTAGATTACACCTCTTAACAGTCTGGGACCTGACTGACTTTCTTGCTGTGACAATACTGGTTGAAAAGCACATAGATTGGCTTAGCTCTTGGTAAAAACTGCAGATTAATTTAGACAAACATTCCTAAATGAATCAACCCATAGAGATTAGGTTTTAGAATTTGGTCAGGTGTCTGCTGTCTTTGATGAATTTTTTTTTTTTTTTTTCAAATTCTGGCATTTGCCTTATTGCCTCTTAGGTGAATACTGGCTCACAGCTCCTTCTGAGAAAAAGTCTGTAACTCTGCAAACAGGCAGTAACTCATTCCTAACCACCGTGGCAGCTAGAAATCCTATGGCAACTGGACCTCCCAGGTAGAGAGGTGCACTCATGATCATTCTACAGATCTGTATTCCATGTGTAGTGCTTATATATGTGACTACTCAGAGTCACTGCAGGTGTAATCTAATCCTTTGTGTCAGTGAACATTTAGGTAAACTGGAGCTCATGTTAAGAAATTGATGTTTGGGACCAGACTGGCACACAACATAAATTGCATCCGTGATAATATGCACCTTCCCTTCAACTATTGCTTGAGTAAGTTAAATTCCCATATTAATAAATGGCTGAAAAGTGGTAAAGCTGGTACAAAAAAATCTCCATTTGTAAGAAGAAATGAAACATTTTTTTAAAAATCTTCCTTCAGGATTCATTTGTCCTTCATTATTGTTCATAATTGTTCAAAGCCAGCACAAAATTGCAGTATTCTTATTTCTCTTTAGTATTGCATGAATGAATAAAGCTTAAACTATTCCCTGAAAAAGTTACATAGTCGCTAAACTAACAAATACCTGGAAGACTTGAAAAAACAATTAAGGAATCAAATGGCTGTAACTGATCTAGATGGGAAAGCAATGATAAGAAGCAGCCGATGCAACGTTGCTTAAGTCGTCTAATTAGAGGCTGCTCCCCTGGAATCTAATACTGCACTCAGTCAATTTGTGTATGTTGCACTGTACTCTTAGGTACCGCGGTTCTCTCTCTTTGATTCCTTAGTCATTGGGGATGTTATGGTTCACAAGAAGTTCAATGGTATCCATATTATGGATCTCCATCCTTTGGCAGGGCTGGCTTCCATCACTCTCCAATTAGAGACTTCTTTTAAAAGTTCAGCAGCAGAAGGAAGGAAGGAAGGAAGGAAGGAGGAAGGGAGGGAGGGAAAGAAAAAGAAAGGAAAAGCAGCAACACTTTCTTATAACCAGAGCTATTAAAATTTAAAAGAAAGGGGAAGAATGAGAAAAAGAGGGAGGAAAGTAGAAGAAGAAAGGAAGGAGGGCGGGAGGGAAGGAAGGAAGGAAGGAAGGAAGAAAGGAGAGGAGAGAGTGGGGAACCAGCCATGAAGGAAGCAAGAAACGAAGGAGAAAGAGAATAGGGCGGGAGAAAAAAAAAAAAGAGCAAAAGAAACGGAGAAAAGATGAGATTAAGGTAGAAAAAAACTCATCAGGAGGATACAGAGGAATCTGAAAGCTGCTTCATAGTCTTGCTGCTAAATGATCAGTGCAGTCTTACTTGATTTTTGATGTTGTTAACTAAACTCTAAGTTTTTTTTTGACATCACTCTTGGGTTTATTTTTCCCTTTTTCGGCGTGCAGGATAGGATGCCCGGGGAAGCTTTTAGTCAGACCTTGGCCTCCAGCATTTCCAAAAAAAGTTTGTGCATGGGGACTTTGCCTTCCAGTTTGATGTTGTAGAAATGCTGCACGGCCTTGGTAGAGGTCTGCCTGAGGAGCGGCAGTGTCATCAGCATCTTGCCAGCCCTGCGAGGGTCCTCCATGTGCTGGCCGGCCTCGTAATCCTGCAAGGCCTCATGTAAGACATCCTGAAGCTTCTGAACGGCTTCGACATCTTCTATGTGCATGGAGTCTGTACAAGGCCAAAAAGATAAACAATATTAACAACAATAAAAAATACGTTGATTCGAGTTATGAAACTCAAATCTTATTACTGAACTTCTCTACGCTGTGATTCGTTCAGAGACTCTCACATTTCCAAAATCTCCATTTTATTTTTCTAAATTTCACTGCAGTAGATAATTTACAATACTGGCTTAGAACATGGGAGTTACTACAAAAAGCCTTTATTTAAAACATGTGGGTTTCTTTCCTCCTGAGACTGAGCAAGTGAACACTTTAACAGATAACAGTCTTGGCTGTTTTATTCGTTATCTCATTCGTGTATTTATTCATTCATTCAATTATAAAAGGCCATCTATTAAAAAATTATTCTATGTAACGTTGTCTAAAATTCAGACCTTGTGCTCAAAAAGCCCATATGTCCCAAAAGGGAAAAAAAAAAGTTGATAACCAAAATTTTAAGAACTCCATGTAAACACACCAAACCTAACACTATGCTCAGTTGTAGACTGTACAGAAATCACAATACATTGCTCATCTTTTTAGGATTTTTAGTGTACTCTTAACAGTTCATTAAAACATCCTGACATAGCCTGCTTCTCTGCAGACTTTAGATTAATGAATTCTGAAATACTTTTCACATTTGTGAAGGAGAACTTCTCCCTTAAGTGACTAATTTAAAAATCTAATTCAGTCAAGCAAGGAAAGGGTTAACAGGGTTGCCACAATTATTCTTGCGAGAAATGTGAGATGTGGGGAAAAAAAATAAAAGTTACAGTTCCAGCGCTAAAACAGACACTTAATTATATACAAGTTTGAATCATTTAGCACGTTTTATTGATTCTGATGACAGTTTATCTGTTAATTACACATAACGGCGTCTTTGGGGGATTCTTCATGTTTAATAATTCTAGTTCTCTGAGAATGCAGAGCTCTGAGATATATGTACCTAGCCTAATCTTTCATATCATTCAAATATCAATATCAGATCACATGCCCAAAAAGAGAGAGGAAATGTAATTGAAAATCAAGTAGCTAAACATATGATAAAAAAAATTACGGCAAGGTACTTAAAAGATCAAGGGCTATAACCAATAAAGGTTTTTAAAACTTCTTCATATTTTCTTTACTGCTTTTTTTTTTTTTACATTGTCATTTTAAAATCGTTTCATCACATCATTGGCGAATTGACCACGATTTACATGAGGTGGTTAATAACACATTTCTTTAAAAGAGTTTTGAATAGTCTGGAATATAGTTGCTTATAAGGGTTTACTGCTCAAGACTCGATTCCTGCCTGGTGAAGCCAAAAGAAGGAATTCTTCTAGGTGGGAAACGTTGACAGTGGTGTCCTGGAGTGGAACTCCAGACATTCTCCAGCATGAACCCTGGCCTTTCCGATGGGCTGTTTCTACCTAGGCTTTCCTGCAATCTGGTGCCTTTCAGCATAGCAATTCCAACCACTTCCTGTGTGTCTTCTCTTAGAAACAAGCACACGGAATTTCCAAAGTTGTCTAAGGGGGCGGTAATGAAAGTGACAAAAAAAAACAGTCACGGAGGTGACAACAACATGCTCTGATATGTTTTATTTCTATGTTTGCACTGAAATACTGTCAGGGGAAAATGGTGGGCATGGACACACACTAACGGTGAGTGCTTAGATACACAGAAGATTGACCTTTGTACCTAAGGGAACCGGGATGAGGTGGCCTCACCCAACCTATCTGGGGACCAAACGTTAACACTCTAAGTGAAAACAGCGGGGAAGAAATGGATGAGGAAAAAAGGAACTGCACTCTTTACAGACACAATTAAAACAAAATAGCGGTTTTCCAAACAGATTGATTTTTTTATAAAGCAGAATAAATACACTGATTTAAAAAAGCAGAATAGGGACTTCCCTGGCTGTCCAGTGGTTAAGACTCTGTGCTTCCACTGCAGGAGGTACGGGTTTGATCCCTGGTCAGGGAACTAAGACCCCGCATGCCACGCGGTGTGGCCAAAAAATTAAAAAAAAAAAAGAAAAAGGGCTTCCTTGGTGGCGCAGTGGTTGAGAATCTGCCTGCCAATGCAGGGGACACGGGTTCGAGCCCTGGTCTGGGAGGATCCCACATGCCGCGGAGCAGCTGGGCCCGTGAGCCACAACTACTGAGCCTGCGCGTCTGGAGCCTGTGCTCCGCAACAAGAGAGGCCGCGGTAGTGAGAGGCCCGCGCTCCGCGATGAAGAGTGGCCCTCGCTTGCCGCAACTGGAGAAGGCCCTCGCACAGAAACAAAGACCCAACACAGCCATAAATAAATAAATAAATAATTAAAAAAAAAAAAGATAAAAAGAAAAAAAATTTTAAAAAGCAGAATAAATATAATAAATATACCATTTCTTAAGCACCTGTTTTGGGTGAGGCCTGTGATAAGCACTTTATGAACATTGCCTCATTCATCTCCCAACAGCCCTGCAAGGCAGGCGGCTGCTAGTGAGTGTCAGGGTAGGCTTACACTCTGGTGCTTTTAAATCAAAGTGTGCTGCCAGAATTTATAACACCGGACATGGCATTTCCTTTTTTTTTTTTAAAGAGCTGAAATCGTCCTCTTAAGCTCATCTCATTCAACTTTGCGTCTTCAGCAAGAATCTTCTCTACAACATTTCTAATAAAGACATTGCCAGTTACATGGAGAGCATTCTACTTAACAAGGGACAGAACTAATTGTTAGAAGTGTCTTCTTCATATTTTCCCAAATCTGCCTCTAACTTCCATCCTTTGGTCCTGGTTCTAACTACTGAAACAATACAGGATAAATTTCCTTCTTCGAAATGGCAGATCTTTAAATGCTTGAAGTACGGTCACCTCAGCCCCGACTCCCAAGTCTTGCCTTCCCCACTGCTCTTGCCTGGCGGGAGATATATTATAGGATGTCACAGGAAATGAGGCGAGAACAAATAGCAGAGAGATATGCTCACAAACAGCAATTAAGACTTCAAACTATTCTTTAAAGGCGGTGATTTAGCTTGAGAGATTTAAAAATGATTTAATCAAATTACTATGATAATTTAACTTCCCATTTACAGAAAAGATTCTAACTCATTTTAGCTTTACCCATTCTCGGAGCTGCTAATACTTTAAATGCAAACTCACTAAATCTGAACTATTTAATTAGACCATGATTCAGCTGGCAGACTGCTGAAGAAAATATTAATCTCCATTAAGGATCCTAGTTCAAGTTCTGGCTCTGTGGCTTTAATCTCTGTTTTGTTCTTTGGGCTAAATTTATACATTTATGCAAAGCTCAATAGAACTGGCATTACTTTATATAATTATTTAACTCTAGTTGTTGGTACTGGGTTTTGGGTTTTTTTTAACTTTATGTTTTAAAGGAAATTTTCCCAGTATTTGTGCTAATGGGAACCAGCTAAACTTAATAATGGAAATCACAGGTTTATAAACTAACCAGACAGTGCAAAGCTGAACATTAAAAACACCGAGTGAGTTGTTAAAAAAAACAACAACTAGGATTTCTGGGTCCAAGCCCAGACCTATTAAATCAGAAAATTGGAGCTGGATGCAGGACATCAGTATTTTTTAAAATCTGGGTGATCCTATGGCCAAGCCAGGGTTGAGAATCACTAAACTAGACAATAAGACAAACAAATGCTATTCTAAAATGATCAAGATTCCAAAAGAGTACCAAAGTTCCAGTGATACGTATAGTGTCACCCATATATTAAGTTTCAACATCTAATAATAAAATAGAACCCTTTTGTTAAATTCCAATATTTTCCTCCATGAAGTACGACCCTAAAGGGACATGTCTAGCTCAGATCATTTACTCTGGGAAGACAGCTAAATATCCCTACACCAATAGCTGCAAAATTCAGTGAGACTTAGAGCCATTGCAAAAGAAGATTTTGTTTTTACTTCTTACCTGGAATAAGGCACTGCCCTTCTCTATGGTAAAATTATCCATTACTGTGGCATTAAGTAAAGCTACTCCAGAATGCCCACGCTGTTTAGGAACTGTCTTCAGGACTTGTAGCTCGTTCTTGGCACTATTTTCTCAATGATGCCAAATCTTATTTTGAGTACGGAATTGAATATTAGACATAAATAAAGCATATTCAGAGTCAAATCTGGTACATATTATAAACCAACACTCAGAGCAGCCTTTTCTGTGGAACACAGATGTTGATTTTCTTTAGTGTTAGTAAGCTGCCTACATGAAGAGGGGCAGTAACGATACAGCCGACGTGACTCTAATCACCAAAGGAATGAAACACAATATGATGAAAAAGACAGAGAAGTGAGCAAAAGTCTATTTTCTAAAAGATAATTTGTGTCTCCACATTTTTATATACAATTATAAGGAGTCTAAAAAAGTGATCTTCTCAGTTACAATCAGCTGAGATACCAAAGAACCCTGGTTGACTGCCATGGCACAATGGCTCTTGATTAACATAGATAATCAAACTTAAAGTTTTCAGAAAGATGCCAATCATAAAGTTTTGATTAAAAGTCAGTAAACTGTATTCCAGGAAGATGGCAGTGGTGGCAGCAAAAACTTTTAATCTCTCCAAATCTACACATTAAAGAACAGAGCAACTAGATGGCAAAATTAAAAATCCATAGAAAACACTTACCAAAAAACTAAGTAACAAGATACCCCCAAAAGACACACACATACACACACACACACACACACACACACAAATCAGGATTATAGTGTGTGTGTCTGCGTTCTTAGCTCTGTTCCACTGAAGGGGTTCAGGAAGGATGGCCAACCCAGGAATGCAGTAATCGGTACCAGTAGCACCCAAGTTGTAATCAGATTCCAGGCCCCAATCAGGAAATATTTAGGATGAATATGAACACCTTGTCAGAATAAATAGGAAGGAGAGTATCTACAACTACTACGTCATTCAAAAAGATTCCAGACGCTGACCTGAAGAGGTTCCCGCTGACCCAAATGGGACAATTTAAACTTTAAAAAGAATTACAATTACAATTGATTGAAATCCATTGATTATGTTTAAATACATGCCTTTATAATGACATTAAAAAAAGATAGGGTGCCGATTCCTTATCTTGAAAACTGGTGAATAAACAGAAATAATCAAGCATTTATCCCACATTTCCCATTCAGTCTGTATCACTGGTAACTAAATAAGAGAGGAGAGAAAGCATCTCTGTGTATAAGTATCCCAACTACTGAATGAAAAAAGAAAGGTTAAAATTACAAATCACCACGGATTTAAGGAATGAGCACCAATGGCTGCTAACATCACAAAAAGCGAGACAACCAGACATTATATGTCTCCCAAAGAACAGCACCCCACCTGTAGGTCTAGAAACTGAATCTGATTCAGCCCTTTGGATCCAGTTGCTGGTTTGCACAAGACGCAAAGGGCAGAGAAACATGATGAGTTGCCCCTAGAGGATATAAACTGCAAAGTCCAGACTCTGGGGAACTGTGCAGGGCAAATGCCCTGGCTTTCGCAACAGATAAACTATAAGAACACAAAAACTTAAAGAGGAACTTTTAGATTAAAGGAGGCTTTAAAAATCCATAAGGAGAAAACAATGTTTTTTAAAGGGCAAGATTAAACTATCGTGTCTGGGGATACACATTTAGTAACAAAACCATTATAAAACATACGGAAGTGATGACTGTAAAAGTCAGGACAGGATAGGGGTTACTTTTGTGAGAAGGGAAGGGAGAGCGACTGGGACAGATGCAAAGTTATATTTCTTGACCTTGCTTATATAGTCATTGCGGTAGGCAGCAAAATGGTCCCAAAGATATCTGGATGGTCCAACCCTGCAACCTAAATGTTACCTTGTATGGCAAAACGGACTTTGCAGCTGTGATTTAGGATCTTGATATGGGAACAGTATCCTAGATTATCCAGGTGGGCCTTCAGTGAAATCAAAAGTGTCCTTATAAGAGGGAGGAAAAGGAAGAAGAAGGCAGTGTCGCCAATGAAGCAAAATGGTACAGGGCTGGCTCTGAAGAGGCAGGAAGGTGCCACGAGCCAAGGAATGCAAGGAACACCACAGTAGAAGCTGGAAAAGGCCAGGTATCAGATTCTCCCCTAGAGCCTCCAGAGGGAGAGTGGCCCTGTCCACACCTTCTCATTAACCTGGTGAAACTGATCATGGACCACTGACCTCCTGAACTGTAGGAGAATAAATAAGCGTGGTTTAGAGCCACCAAGAGGTGGTGATTTTTTAGAGGAACTAATACACTTATTAAGTCACACATTTCTTTTTGTATGTGTGTGTGTTTTACATTAAAATGGTGAGAGAGCTAGAGAGAGAGGTAGTGAGAAACTTGATGAAAATGTCCCTTCTAGAAAGTAGTGAGTTGAGCAGAATTCCTATCAAGACTACAGAAACACTTGTCAGAAACACCAAGGAAGCTGTTCATATATCAAGTAGGGTGTTGTCTCATAAAACCTTTTAGGTCTTTTCTAACCCAGAGAAGTTATAATTCTAATATTGGAAATAGACATAATAATTCTGATTTCGTGCCTAACCATGGTGAGAAGAACAGGACTTCTGATTTTACAGCTTTCCATTGAGACACACATTTTTTTTTTTGGAGGCCTGTTTTCCTCATTTCTTGCTCTGGCTATCAAGTCTGCTTTCTCTTACATTTACATCAATCACACAAATCACTCTCCTACTGTATTTATATAAAATGTTGAATCACAGAAAACCCCTGTGGCCCATAGTTTCTTTCCTCCAGGCTTCCCTCTCGAATCCCAAATTATTGTTGTTTGTTCTGTTTAGCTCACATAATTTCCCTGCTAGGTCTTTTCTATTACGTTGCAAGTACTCAAGGCCTTCCCTCTCCCTCCAGTATCTTACACTTTTCTAGAACTTTCTAACTCCTGTTACTAGAAGTGATAAAGACAATGACACCCAAGAAGTGAATCTTGATACCAGCTTGGGTGGTAAATATTTCAACCTTTCACAGCATCCTAAATGCTCTGAACCATGCCAATGACCTTTTATAACAGATTGCTCATTATCTTAAGACCTATACATGAAAATCGTGCTATATTATGTCAACTCCTAGAAGTAAAGCAACTATAGAGGATTTTATGTGCTTATAATGCAGGATGGAAGCACAGAGACACTTGTAGCAAATATTTCCCATGTTATATAAAGGCATAGTGATCATTGAGCATGCTAAGAAACATTCAGGAACCAGCCTTATTTTCTACATAAAATTTTGAAATATCACAGTGTGCATGAAATGTAAGGGCTGCATTAAATTAAAAAACAATCTACTTCCCAGACATATTATCTAAAATAAAATTAAAATAATTCAAGCAGTGATGACTGATATGGGCATAAACCAAAGAGAAGCAGACTAGGAGATGGAAAGGCATAATTCTGACTTCTTATTTATCTTATAGAACAAGATACTGGTTTGGGTAAAAGTTAAGAATAAATTTCTACCTGCCACAAAGGACCTATCCATATTCATTTCTTACAAAATGATATAAGCTGGTAAACATTTTGTTTTCGATTCTTTTTGTCACTTTCCTGAGTGGTTTTATACCACTATAGCTCCACGAAGACAGCAAGATAAAGGAACTGGGGACAAAATTCTAAACTAAACTTAAAATACTAATTTAGGGTGGCAGATGTGAAATTGCACTGGCTAGCATCTTATTCATTGACCCTTTTAAAGACATGGTATACACGTATTTGTGAAATAGAAATATTAATAGCTTATTGATAGCAAGGGACTGAGGGTCCAACCCTCTGTCTCAAAGCAGCCACACATCTTTATCAGCTCACTTCCATTACCTGTAAAATGATACTGGATATGTCTACCCAAACAGGCATGCTGTGGAAATCAAAAGAGATTCCCCAGCAGAGGCTAAAAACTATAACAGAAATGTCTACAGAAAGATTCTAAAAAGGGATAATCTCTTGACCAATAGCTAAAACTATCTCCTGAGTATCAAATCAGCAAACTCAGTCAAAATTTCAGTAAAATTGTTTGAGGGCCCAGTAGATACTAAAGAACTGAAGAGGTGTTTTTACTTTTATACTAGTTGTTTAGATCCGTGAAGATGTTAATATTTCTATATTACCAATTTAGCACAAACACACACACCACACACAAAATATATGACCAAGCCACACGCAAAATATAAGACCAAACTCACCACACTCTCTTAAAAGTAACTGAGATTAAAATTTTAGGCCAGTTAGATGTTAGATGTTATTGAATTCATCTGCCTCATTTTACAGAGAAGAAAACAGTTACGTGGATAAACGATGCATTCTCAAAGGAGGTGAAATTTGGAATTGGAGAGTAGAAAAAAACCCTCTCTTTTTAGGTAAAATTCACACATACGCAGTACATAAACAGATGCAGTGTATATCTGTGATATTAATACTTCATTGGGGACCTATTAGGAAAAACATATCGAAAAAGCCTACCCTAAGAGGAGAGAGAAAGAAATAAGATTGAGAACCACTAGTCCAAACGTGTATGAGGGTCCAAATATGCTGATTAAATACGGCCCCCATTCCATTCCCCGACAGAAATCATAGACTTTTTAATCCCTTGAAATTACACCACATTCTGCACATATACCATTTGTCCTTGAGAATAAAATACTGTCATGAGATGAGGATAATTACTGATGATTTAAAATTGATGACCAAAATATTATTTGCAGCTTTATATCAATAGATGCTATTACTCCAGAGGTACTATGCAGAAGTAAAAAGAAAACTCAACTTAAATATGTAGATTCTATTTATTCTCACATGGGCTGGGCTCACAGGGATCTAGGTTGGGGGTGGGTCTGGGGTGACAACAGTCGGGTTGTGAGGGGCAGCTATGGGGTTGAAGGTCTTGTGACTTAAGCCAAAGAGAATGATCGGACTAAAAGCGATTCTTAATCTTAAACTGCTTTTAATCTTCCACTATGTAAAGGTGAGTATATTACCTTGGGGCCAGTGATAATAGTTTCAAACAAATTTTAGACATAAGAATCAATAGAACCAATTGAGAGAACAGAATCACGTGCTATAATCTTACCCAAAATGCTGGCAGTAATATTTCACTATATTTTCCCATAAAGCCATAAAATTAATTCTAGAATCAGAGAATTCCCCAAATGGAAAGAATTCTAGAGATTAGTCTAAACCTCTTGGTGTACATGTGGGAAAGCCGGGGCCTTACGATGACAATGTTAAAATTGTGACCTAGATTTTCCTCTTTAAATTCAGTCCCACAGAGATGTATCGGGGATGCAGTATTTCTCAAAAGGCTGTTGGCACTCCAAAATAGAGAATATGTAGTTTAAGTGAGTCAGTTAGTTTCTTACCTGCAAAAATCAGTGGAACAATTATTTAGGGTTTTCAAAGATCTGAATGTGATAATTACAGTATTAGCTCATGATATATTGGTTTTTTTGGCTATGTACCTGAAGATAGGGAATACACTTCCAATGGCTTTCTGGTGTTATAAATATTCCTGAATTCATATGTGACAGAAACATAGCTACAAAAAATATGACAGCCATTATCGGGAAGCCAATTCCCTGTTTCCCAAGCATAAGCACAACATTTATAATTATTGAATAAAGACAGATGTTTAAAATAAGCTGAAATTTAGATTAATGAGACAATGGTTGTTTACACCTACAGCCATACGGGGAACGCTGATAATAATTCACAAAAAGCAATTTGAGACACGAAAGACATAAAACACACTGGCTTCATTTTAAAAATAATTAACCAAGTAAATGTTTTACGTTAGAATCACTATATGATTTCCAAATAAAAATTCTTCCCAAACCATCACTGCAAAATCTTTCATCTAATTATGAGAGGTACTTATATAAATCACACTAGTTTTTTTTTTTCTCCGCCAAAAGTCTCTTATGTTAATCTAAAATTTCTAAATACTAAAAGAAAATCTACAAGCTTTTTGCATGTTTACGAAAAGCATTAAAATATTTTCATATTGTTGTGCTTGAGCAGCTTAAGAAACACAGGTTCCCGGCAAGATTGAATCTGCAACTTTACTGCTGTCCTCCAAGTAACGGTAAAAAAATTGAATAAAATAGCATCATATTGACAGTCTCAAACAAAATGCCTTTCTGAGTGGTTTATCCCAAGGTAAAATGGTGGGGCTTGCAGGTTGGGTGGATGAGAGAAAGGCCATATTTATACAGCACAGGAGAGGTGGCACAATTTAGACATTAAAACAGTCCCTGTAGGACTTAGTCATTACTCCTTTATTATGGACTCTGATTCAATTAATTTTCCTTGGTATTGAGACGCTGAAAAAATGTTAGAATTACTCACAGGAGAATTTTGTAAGGTGGAGAAATTTTTAAGAAAAAAAAAATGCTACAGAATACTATGCTAGAAAAAAGAGAGGGTTTGTTTGACTATTTCTGGCTGTTAATACAAGAAAAATAAACTGGCTAGTTCTTTAAACTTTTTAATCACCAGTCATTGCTTGAAAGTAGGTCACCTCCTCCGCCTCACAGCAGAGAATGTGGAATACAAATATCTATATATCAAAACATTAATGATTATACTTCTAAACAGCAGCAACAGAAATGCTGCTACTAAGTAATTCAGGTAAACTAAATAATAATCCATAGCCATAAAGTATACATCTAACATCCAAAAGTATAGAATTTTAACAATTTTGATGATAAAGTTTTAGCATTGCTCAGCATTCATGATTAGTTAATAATTCACAAAAAGCAATTTAAGTCACGAAAGATATAAAACACACTGGCTTCATTTTAAAAATAATTAACCAAGTAAATGTTTTACATGAGAATCACTATATGATTTCCAAATAAAAATTCTTCCCAAACCATCACTGCAAAATCTTTCATCTAATTACGAGAGGTGCTCTAATGGGAAGTCCATGCAAGCTAATAAATTCTCAGAAAATTTCTATCCCATCTCCCACTTTGGTTTTCCAGAGAGCAGGGCATGGGGTTCCTCAGGGTTTGTGACAATGATGCCATTTGTCATACAGAATCATATTTTACAGTTTCGCAGGGGAGTAAGCGAGAAGTGAATGGTGTTATAAGGAAGAGGGGTACCTTCGCCATTAAAAGTGTGAAATGCTAAATGCCATTATGAAGACAAATAGGAAAGTACAACTTCATTGTTGAAAACAATTCCCCTCCTATCAGTCCAAGGATTCATGCATCAATATTGTAGATGAACTGTTAATTACAAAATCAATTAAAAATTATTTCTAAAAACAGTCACGCGTCCCTGGCTCTCATGGGGGCAATTTGGGCAGAAGGTCTCATCTCACTAGGACCACGCCAAATCACAAAGTCGTCATCCACAAGTAAGCAAAAGCAATCTGGTTTTTCATTTTTCAGCGCGGCTGAGCCCAGTCTGAGATTGATCGTCACATATGGCCCCAGAAAACAAACTGTCAATACCTTGAATGCTGCAGAATTTGAACAAATAGCCGTCCGCCCATTCAAGCCACTCATTGCATCCCATTTAACAGATTTTATTGACAGTTTCCTTCTTGTAATTAAAGGGAAAACTACTGGCCGGCAACCAAGATAAAGTTCAAAGATAGGGTCAAAACAAAAGCAGATGGAGGGGCACGGTGTGACTGTCAATGGTACATAGCATCAGAGCGTGTTATTGACATGCAGGTATCTAAAGATCAGCACGTCATTAAGGAGGGATCTATCCTGGACTTTATGCAAACGCTAAGAGAGACTTAAGACCACAATCAAGCATCAGGAGAGGCACAAAGGGGAAAACAACAAAGCACCAACGATTTTTACTTATCAGAGGTTGCTCCCTATTTTAGTACATTTCAGTTCTCATGTAAAGACCATTTATTCTCATAATTCTTAACCCTTACTGCCTAGGTGATACCCTTGAGGGAAATACTCCTTCAGCAGAACTTGACTTTTAGAGAATTCCAGAATGGAAGAAAACAGAGTATTCTCTGATAACCAAAGTGAAAAGCAACACTACATATATTATTCCAATTACAAAATTTGCATTTTGGGGGGGCGGGGGAATGATTTGTATTTGTAACTCACACTTATTTCCACTTGTGCAAACAAGACAAAGGAGCTAATTTGGTCCTGAGTGTCCATTTACACCACTTGCACATGAGTTTTTGCTTTGCCATGGTTCATGTTAGTAAGTGAATTAGGTGGTAGAAGTGTAACAGCTTTTAATAAACAAATAAAATAAAAATAATTCCCTTTAAGCTGATATTTCTTTTCTTCTAACTTTTCACTAGAAAGCTACAATGACTATAATTTTGCTGACTCAAACTTTACAACTGGGTCTAGCAAATCCCTGAAGAAGAAGTTAAGGGAAGGGGTAAAACTGACATATTAGAAAATATAACAACGGGCCATTGTCAATATGCCAACCTGAATTAGCAAGGGCGATTGCTTTGAGGGTGACAAATTCTTCTTTCTCAAGCTTCATGCTCTTGTATTTCTTTACCAGCTGCAGGATAGCATTATTTAGGTCAAGAAGGCCTGCTAATTTGGACTGGTCTTCATCCATTATATAATCGTCTGCATAGACAAGTTCATCCTCAAAGGAAAGAGATCGGTACACGACACCAAGGATCAAAATTTCCATCCAAGCGCTCTGCAGAAGGCTCATCTGGTCCGCCAGGGACAGCGTGGAGAAGCCTGCAAGGGAAGATGGGCAGATCGAGTTACTTTAAAGCCATCATTTCATAATACAACGTTAGTTTCATATGGTAGTCGTCTTCTGCATCAGTGCTCAAAATTATGCTGAGCTTTGATTAGCCACTCTTAAAGTTTCCCCTGATCATTTTGCCAATGGCAAAGTAAAAGTCACAAACCAGCTTCAACTTGTTGGCATTTTCTCAAGGTTTTATAGACACAGCTGAGAGGAATATAATAGAAAAGAAGTAGTTTTGTTTCTTTCACTTGAGAAGAAAATACTGTGTAATCTTGAAATATACTTGATTTCTAGCGGAAGTCTTCACGACTGTCTTACAGGAAGTCAAACTTTCAACTACCTCATCTCTAAAAACTACTATTGATAAACACCATGAAAGTAAAAAACCAAAAGCCTCAAATAAAGGAAAACAAACAATGTAGGCCACACAGTAGAGTGCAATTTGGAACCATTTCTCTGTAATAGTCACAAGCACAGTGAGTATTGAGGATGCTTACACCCAAAAGAGCCTTCTTAACTGGATATTTTGCCCCCCTGATATTTAGCATGAATTCCTGTTTTAAATGGTGATTACTGGTATAAAAGAGGGTAGAATATTTTGCAGCCTGGCCTCCTCACCAAATAGAGAAGCCACAATTCATTCTTGATATTAAGATCCAGTTATTAAGAAAAGTTAAATATGGAGGCAACGAGGTGTGATGGACAGGATATGAGCAGAGCCCTTGAATACTGGCTCCACTGAGCTACTGGCTGCTTCACCTTGAGCAAGACAATTTCCTTGTACCTTAATTTTTGTTTTGGGGAAATATAAAATAAAACCCAGAAAAACACTAATATATAATAATATGCATTCCATAAGTGTAGCTATATGATATATTATTTTTATCTGAAATACCTGGATGACTGTTTCAATCCTTTACAAAAATCTGGTCTGCATTTACGCATAGATGTCTAAAGTCCCTTCTGAACTCGAGAAAACACAAGCAAAAAAAAAAAAATTAAAAAGAAAACGTGGTTCAAGAGGGAAGGATGAAGTAGTACAATTAAACTTACCTAGGAGTAAAGATATATATTTAAATTTTAGAGGAATTAGACCCAGACTCTAAAAGGAAGTCTTAGTGGAGAAACCTGATGATCAACCACATACTTCTTCCTAAAAAAAGAAATGTTTCTTAAAACTTCACTTTCATTTCCAAGGTTATGCTCAGGAATTCCAAGGGTGACCAACCATCTCTATGGTTTTTGAGGACAATGGTACCATGATTTAAGGTCCTGCTACCAATAATTCTACAGAAGGAAGGAAACATTAATATTGCAACTTGTGATATTAGCAACTACAGCATGATAAAGAAAATGAAATGATTTCCTGGCCCACTGGAGAAAACTAGTGGTTTGCCATTTGGCACCATTAACTACAAGTGTTTAATAAAATCATCAAGAGGGATTAGTCAAGCTTTTCTTAAGGGGTCTTAGGGCCCATGTAAAAAGCATTTCTTTCATTTTTTTATCAAGCCGCTTACACATTATTTAACTGATCTTCTTTTAGACTGGCTATGTCTTTTTTTCCCTTTTTTTCCCTTTTTTTTTTTTTGTCATTGCAATGTGAGGTTACATTAATAAATATCCTCTTGGCATTAGAGATGTAACAACTTTTAACAGGGATTCAAAAGAGAAAAATAATGATCTAATCTGAGTAGGTGTGGTTCCATTTGCTCTTGAGGTTGTTTTACAACAAACAAACCAAAAAACAAACAAACAATATTGCTCTTTTTTTCTATTCCCCCATCGCAAGAAAAAAGATGTCATGCAAATTCAAATATCTAAGCTCAGAAAAGGGACGAAGTAGGAATTTCTTTTGTAAATGAAGCAGACGAAAACATAATCATCTAGAAAGTTCTGAGCAGAAAGGGACGGGTATTTTCCATTTGCCTTCGTTTCCTTGTTCCTTTTCACGCTCCCAAGCAGCAGTTTTTCTGCAGCAGCAGATGGACAGAGCGCGTAGCCTGCAGCACCTTCCTGTGACAGCCCTATTCTCCCTCCCAGACGCTGCTGTTAGTAAATAGATTTACACATTCTCCAATCTCCACACATCTTTCTGCCGAATAATTAAAAGCAGGATGATTAGTTTATTGAGTGGAAGGAGGAACTTTTTTATTGAGGTCCATCCACGATTTTATCAGGGCCAGCACTTTTACGGTTGTCAGGAGGATGCAGGCATCCAATTTTTCTTATCTGCCTGATTAATACAAACGCTGTTTCAGGACGCATTAATTAACAGATACAAATCTACGTTCTCATGGAAGGATCAATACGGAGAAGAAAAGAGGCATCAATGTGAATTTAGTGCTGATGATGGAGAAGGCACACTATCGACATTTACGTGCACGGAAACTTTAAAGTTGCGCGGGGGCCCCTTTGTCCCTGTGATTTACAAATGAACAATTTTTCAGCCATAACAATGTTTCACACATTTCTTGGGGGTTTAATTAAGCAAAAAACAATAACATTTCATTTTTTTAGGTTGACCCTGCAATTTGATTCTTCTAGGTGGATGGCTCTGTGTGTGAGAGTGTACCTAAACCAAACTTTTCCTTTCAATTCTTAATGAAATAAAAAGAAGGAAAAGGGTAAAGAAAAGGTTCTCCTTTTTTGGGGGGCAGGTTGGGAGCACATAAAGATGGATATAGCACAAAAGGTCTGTTGGATTGCCTCAAGTCTATTTCAAGCTGATTAGAGGAGGTATAATTTTTGCAAAACCATAGGGAAAAGAAGACAACCCCATGCTTTACACAATATAAAAAAGTCGGACTTTTTTTATCTCTTCTTGGTCTAGAAATAGCTGAATCCCAACAGTTTAACCCTTTCCTCCCAAACCTCTGCAATCTAGAAACTGTCACAAAGAGCTGTCCAGCCCAAATGCCTGGATAACAGCCTTGTTAAACAGCCTTGTTATGATCTAGCTGTGTTCACCTGAGCACTAAGGAGGCTGAATACATAATCGAGATGATATTTTAATTCCTCAAAAATTTTCTCCCTGGCCTTGAGGAGTGCTAGTTCTATTTCACATTCATAAAGACACGTGGATAAAATGATAATTTTATCAGTTGTCCTGAGCAAAGTATAACAACCTAAATGACCAAGATCTAGATGAAAATGTATATTTTAATAAACTGAGTCTAAGGAATTTTCTAAAAACACTATGGCTCCATTGGCACACGCATGCTTGCATCCAAATGATAATTACTTGTTTGTGCTTTTACTGGGCATTTAGTGGTGTTTTATAGCTCTGAGGCTACAAGTTCGAGGTCCTCAGCATCTATAACCTTTAGCTATCTTTGGAGAGAAACCTTCCAAAGTGAAATAAAACATGCTTTGCAGTGGTGTCATTGGAACTTCATGTTTTGTACATCCCAGGATCTTAATCTTTGGTGTGTGACAGGTTATAGTTTTAAATGTTCAGCCATATTACAGCTTTTTAAAATACACTGGTATCATGGCACCGTTTTTTCTTCCCCAGCTCCAGCCCATTCCATGCATATCACTGACAACCCTGATCTCTCTTCATCTCCAGCCTAGGATCAGTGCCCTTTAACGTATCTCAGGCATTCTGCGGGCAGAATGACTCACTACCGTAACCCACAGTTAAGTAGCGTGTTTATCTGCAATACAGTGGGCTCCAAATAAACCAGATGACATTTGGGAATAACATCATTTGGAAGGACTGGAAGGCTTCTCAAGAGGCAGGTACCCCTGAAGTAATAGGCTGAAAGAAACCATGTTTTGTGCCAACCCTCTTTCCTTCTTCTACTGGAAACTTCGGAGGTTGACAGTGGTGCTATGGCACTTGTCAAGCGCTTTTATTTATTTATTTTTTCTTAGCCCAGCCAACTGATGCACTTTGCAGTCAACTTACAAAAAAAGGCTAAGCATTTGAAAGTGTGAAGGGCAAAAATATCTGACGGCTAGTCTTCAAAAATACACTTTCATTTCAGAAAGCATAAATGTTTATTTCCTGAACAGAGTGTTGACAGAAATAGGCTGCCGTGGAGGCATTTGGGTTTAACCCCTGCTAGGCATTTTCTTCTCAGCTGCTTCCCTGAAACAGAACAAGGCTTTTAAATCTTCAGGGTGTCTGTTAATATCACTTAATCATGGCATTGATTTGCCCGCCCACAGTTTTTTGAACGGTAGTGTCTCTGTTCCACCAAAAGTGGACACTTTTCAGCAAATAGCATAGCATGCTAAAATTATAATTCTGTCGTAATGACTCACTGAGATCACAAACGAAGTTCACTAAGAGAAGCTGACTGAGCAACATGGCGTCAGCTAGATTCTTCTTCTCCCGAATAAATAAACCTAGCGTGGACAGGAGCTAGGGGAGAAAAGAATGACAACAGCACGAGAATTTGGTCTTAGTTATCAATAAATGCACAGATGCAGAAGCCTTGTTAGTGATAAACTTACTCTCTCTTTTTAAGTCAGCTGTCCTGCTCAAATAGGAGCAGACATATCATTTGTTCTATGATTCACAAAAAAAACACACAGCGCTGGGGCTTGTAAAATATATATAAATTAAGACCTTTTTTCTCTTTTTTTCATAGAGATGGACTTCACGGATTGGAACTCAGTAGAGGCTAGAGGCAAGCAGCTACAGACGGTCCAGTGCCAAAGTGAAAGCTGGAATATCCACTTGGATCTACCGGCAGCATTTTATTTAAACATTTTCTTTATGAAAGATGATAATAATTATCTCTATTATATTATAATATCTCTTTATTATATTAGTACCTAAGCATTAGATACAATACATACAATGCTACCCTTTGAACCTTTATCCTGTTAGCCTGATCCAGATATCAATAATTGAGATTCAATAACAATTGGTTCGGGTGAAATATAAGAATAACTGACAAAAATGGGATCACTCCTTTCGTCCCAATTTGATCATTTGTTTTAACATTTGTGGATTCCATAAGATAGCTGTTTCTTTAATTCTGTTTTCATACTCCAAGTGGGGTTCACAGAGATTTTATGGAGCCATTATTTTGAAATAGTGGCTTCACGGGACAAATGTGAAAATCTGAAAGACAGAACTCAGATTCAAAAATTACTCTATATCTATGTGGGAGAACTGACCACCATCTATACAGTTAGTAGAAGATCTGGATAGTTGCGATAAACTAAAGAAGGAGAGAATAGAATTGGACAGGTAGTATCCCCCAGTCCAGGGCACAATTATCACTATTCACCGAGCTTACAGGTTCGACTGGCCACTGACCACTCATGCTGATTATGCGAACAGCCAACTAAGTTTGCAATTAGCCCACTCCTGGGCACCGAAATTGAAAACACGCCCCCATACCCCCATGGCACTGGTGAAATGCTTTAACAATTGTCTCTTATTTCCCAGTCCAGCTTGCTAGAAAAATTAAAAGTGTAACAGCAGCTAAGGAAAAATATTCCCAGGTGGCAGCATAGGAAAGCCTCAAAATGATGATAGGAATTTTTTGTTGGTTTGTTTGTTTTTGTGAGTGGGCAGTTTTAAACAATTGCCAAGCTTCTTTGAAAAAACGACCCAGATAGAGGCAGAAGAATGCAAAATAAGAACACAGAGAACATCTACAGGGAGGGTACAGCTTCTCTTTGCAAGTCCCACTTACCTACCCCCTCTGAATGCCTACAGAGGAGTAAATAATTCCCTTAGTCTTTCCCAAACTCCTTCTGACCTGGCCTCAACTTTACTTCTCTCCTTTCATCTAAACCAAGAAGAAAGACAAATTGTTGGGGAGCATGGAGGCGAGGATGGAGAAGCTGCTTTCAAGGAGGGACATCTAATAGCTTTCTTTTCCTACAAGGTTTTTTTTTCCTAGTTGAAAACAAGAAAGTTCTGCCTGGAAAGCTCTCCTTTTTGATGTGACTTAAATTTGTTTGGCCATGAAGAAAAAAGGAAGGCAGCACCATATGATATAGGACTCTTAAAAAAAAATCTTATAAAAGGGTATTGTCAGTTTCACTTTGGGACTAGATGGATACAGAGGAGGGAAAAGCATCATTTTGAAGCTACATTTCTGATTTGGAAGAAAAAGAAACTGTGCTTGAATCTGCCTTGCTTTCCCCAGTGGGACTCATCAAGAAATATCATCATCGTGTGTTACAGAGCATGGACCAGTTGTCCAAGGAAAATCAGTCCAGCCTGGGCACCAGATGTGCAGGCACCATCCTCTTCAGGAAATTCCCAAGGAGTCTTTATCAAATTTGGTCTAATTCTTGATGTAAAAGTCAAACCTCCTAAATAAACACAAATCGACTCTGTCTTGAACTTTGGGGATCTGTAAGGCTGACAGACATTTCCACAGACTTTTGAAGAGTATGTAGGAGACTTATAATGTCAAATACCCAAAAGCTAAGGGTTTACTGCTGTGGAGTGATAGATGAGAGAAGAGGCTGGTGTGGGGAGCAGTGACCTTGAGGTCGGGGGATCTGGGTTATGGTTCTACCCTCGCTACGACCAACGGTGTTAACTTGATCCCCGCCGTAAGCTGACTTGTGGCCCTCCAAAAGCTGTTGGAATGCTAACTCCCAGGACTGTGAATGTGACCTTATTTGGAAACAGGGTCTTTGTAGATGATCAAGTTAAGATGAGGTCATTAGGTGGGTCCTAATCTAATCTGACTGTAACTTCATAAAAGGGTGAAATTTAGACTCAGAGACAGACACAAACAGACGGAAAACAATGTGAATATACACAGGATGAACACCATCTACAAGCCAAGGGATACTGGAGGCTACCCGAAGCTTGAAGACAGGGATGGAACAGATCCTTCCTCATGGCGCTCAGAAGGAACCGACCCTCCAGACACCTTGATCTCAGACTTCCAGCCTCCAGAACTGGAAGACAACTGTGAGACAGTTGTTTCTCCCATCCAGTTTGTGGTACTTTGTTATAGCAGCCCCAGCAAACAAATACAGACCCACAGCTGACTCTTCATCTGTCAAATGTGAAATGTGGACCAAACATCTCTGAAGGATCTTCCAGCTCCAATGCTGTCTGACTCAGAATAACAAACTGAGAGCTACTTACATGAAGCATGAAGCACAAGGCCGTGTGGGTATCGGTGAGCACTTCCCACAAGCATCACTGGATTGGGAATAAGTCAACCTGGCATGGGGTGCCACCTCTGCTACCAACTAATCATGTGACTCAACTTCTCCAATTCCTGCTTTCTCATCTGTAAAATGGGAAGGTGGCAAAAATCTTCCCAAAGTTTGGGTCTAGCCCTACGTTATTTAGGTTTCCAATGGTTCCACTGTAACCATTGATATTTAGTGCCTCTGTGATAAGTAAAGCACAGTGCTCAGAACCATGAGATGATACAATGCCTGCCCTCTATAACTTTACAGTTTAGTAAAAGTAGATTAGAGCACAATGAGGAGAAGTAGGTGGGCGCCATAAAGAATGATCAAAGTGAATGTAAATGCAGAGGAGGAAAGATGGGTGTTTGGTTGGACACATCCTCCCAAATGTACCCAACACTTTCTCTCCTTTTCTTCCTCCGTGGTTTTGATTTGGGCCTCCATCTGCTCTTTTGGGATACAGGGACACCAAAATCCTTATGTCTGGTGTTTCCTTTTTCCATCCTACCTGTGGCTACTCAAGCATTCTTTCAAATATGAAATCTAATTATGCTATTCGCTGATCAAAACACTTTATTGGCTTCCACATATCCTGAAGGACAAAACTGAAACTCTCTGGCACAATATGAAATGTCTTTCACTATGTGGCCCTTCTCTCCCTTTCCTGCCATACTTCCTGAAAAATCCTCCCCTGGGAAGTCCTCCGTAGATGGCTTAACACCTTGAAAATTGAGCCCATTTTCCCAACCCCAATGACAAACCCCATAACTTCACTACTTCCCAGATTAACAGCATCACCACCCACCAGCTGCCTCACTCCTAGACTTTCAGGGATCTATCACCAAGTTTTCTCTTTTTGTCGTTCCGACATCAAGTGCACACATTTCTTTCCATCCCTACTGTCCTTATCAGTGTTCCTGTGTAGCATCCAGAGGCATTGACAGTTGTTAAGTTGTAAAACGGGATAGTGGAGCTCAAGGTAAAGACATAAGCAAGTAAAGGAGTGGGTGTGATGATGTGCTGCCTAACAGGTATATCTGTACCCTTCTCAGTGTGTTCCATGATCTCTGAGCTCTTAACAGTGGAGACCTTCTCTTCTTTGCTCCCTGCTATATCCCCAGCACCTCCATCACTGCCTGACACATAGCATGTGCTCAATAAATATGTGCCCAAGGAATGAATGGAGAGAAAATTCCTTAACAACTCATGGACTGCCTTTCAACAAGAATGGAAGGCTAGCAATAATATTCCAGAGAAATAAAAAATCCAGATACCAGGTCCCTCTCCCTCTCCACAAAAATATTTGAATGCTTAACAAAAAAAGTTGCCTAATGTTTTTTCATAATTCAGCAAGTGTTTATTAAGGCACTGATTATACATAAATCTCTGCTTATAAGTGCCTATATAGTATATAGGCTTTTCTCTGGAGCCACTTAAACTCTGATAAAGTCCTGCCTAAATTTCTCAACCTCAGCCAGTTCTTTTTTAATTTGTAATTAAAGTTGACATTTTAATCATATGGCCTAACTACTTTCTCCTATATTTACAAATAACTATTCATAACAGATTCTGTGATAATGTCATGACTTTTTTTTTTTATTATTTACAAGTATCTGTAATTAATTTCTCTACTTTACCCTAGCTGTATAATTATTTTGACAATGTGTAAATTTATTATCTGGAGCTAGTATTTTAATCCTCTGAAATCCTAACTTAGGTCAGGAATGAAAGAAAAAGCTCACTGCTTCTTTCTACTTGCAGGAATAAAAATCTGTATGTCTACAGTTTTTACATAAATTCTTAGAAGACTCCAAATCTAGCTTTGGTAAAGTCCAAGTAACTGATAAAGACACTTTCCACACTTAAAAAAAAAAAAAAAAAAAGGCAAGCAGATTGAGAAATCCTGTGTGTGTTTTTTTTTTTATCATTATGGGTTTCCTCTTCCTAAATGAAAAACAGCAAAGAAAAGGCAATGCAATAAAAATGCATTCACATAGGGCATCTCCCTCTCAGTCCATTTTAGAACAATGGGTTCTCACTAAGTAAATGCTCACTTGTCAGAGGTATCTGCAACATGACAGCCATTGAGCAGCAACGAGGGAGTGAGGTGGCTTCCCACTTTAAAGCAGCAAATTAGACATTTACAAACAGCGAAGATGGTACTTGTCGGTTATGACCTTTCACTGTGTCTGTACAAGTAGGTGCTAATGTAATTTAAATGCCATTTAGACGTGTTTCAGGTTTATCAAACTGGTTTGTATAGCCATTCTTATGTAATAATTTTGAAGGGGAACCATTTCCACCTGCTGTAGGAACAAGAATAGCTAGAGACAGCCCTATGCAAATATCTGGGCAAGTGAAGGAGGATCATTTACTTTAAGAAAAATCAAGTTGAACCTTGAGGAAATCAAGCAGGGGGCCAAAAATATTTTTAATAAGTCAGGTAGTCAGTTCACATTATTTTTGTGTGAACTTTGTTTTACCATATTTTGTACATAGCTATTTAGCTGAGAGTTTGGATTTCTGGGCACACAAATTATGTCTCTTGGAGACCATAATTTTTCATTTAGAATAGAAATATGGGAGGAAACACAAGATGAATTTTGCTAACATAAATTTTCAGATCAAAATATATGTTTTTTTCACCATCCAAAGTTTTAATAAACTAACAAATAAGTTATTAATAAAGCATGTCATTTGTCAGAGTTTAGCAAGAGAGAGATGTGCCTCTAATCCTGTTTAGAATTGTTGGAAAAACAATCCCAACTATAATTTGGGGTTAACTTTTTTTGTTAAA
Source organism: Balaenoptera musculus (assembly GCF_009873245.2). Lineage (NCBI taxonomy): Eukaryota > Metazoa > Chordata > Mammalia > Artiodactyla > Balaenopteridae > Balaenoptera > Balaenoptera musculus. The sequence continues at coordinate 169,705,183 of NC_045785.1, read as the reverse complement.
CAACACATTATTGGCATTCTCACTTTCCTTTATAATTTCTAATATTTGATGTTTAATCTGTGTTTCTGACCCCGAAATATAGTTTAAATTAAAAAGAAATTTTTGTGAGTTTTTCTTTTGCCCACATGGAATGTAATAACTTTTTAAAAAAGATGAACTGCTTCTCGTGGGAACATTCAACCATTAAAGGAAATCTATAAATAGCAACTTAGTCATGGTTACTTTGTTTTGTTATTTGTGACATAACATAATATTCTGATATTGAAGAACCTAAAAGCATATTCCACATATTGAATAAAATAGGAGTAAGCTGTTGCAGTAGATAAATATATATATTTATATACATTAAATAACTCAGTTATATATATATATATATATATATATATATATATATACACTATATACATATAAAACCATAGAGTTCATATATATATGAATGAGTCAATAAAATGAAAAAATTAGAAGGGAAGGAGAAATGATCAACCCACCCTAATCTGATTTTGGATTAAATGCTGCCTATCCAAGAAAGGTAAGTGTTCAAAGTTTCTCCCAATGCACCTGCTTGCATAAATGAAGGCAGAGTTGCTGCCTCATGGCTCAGGGTATTTAGTCAAAGGAGTCTTTTTTGTTACCTTTTTCCCATTTGTGAAGGCCACACCTACACACACGTGAAGGCACAGAATGATGGTGGCATCGTGAAAAACTGGGTGATTTCCTGAGCTCACCTAAAAATTTGCAAATTTTATTTCAGCTACCAATTACAAAAGAATAGAGTTGTGATCATCTTGTGTGCTTTCACTTAAAGGACCAAGAATTGATTCTCTCTGGGATCTCTATGAGAAAATCACTTTTAATTTCTATATTAATTTTATATAACGTGCCCTCAAATCTTTTCAAATATACCTAATTAGTCCCTTGATATAGAAACACAAATTCCAACAAGAGCCCTAATTATTAGACTTGCTGTTTGTGGAATTAACATTAATTTCTCCCCTTTTCTCACACTTACTACCTACAAGTGAAGCAGAAAAAAAGGGAAAAAAAAGAAAATCCTTCAGGTGTGCTTTTCTTGATTTTCCCCAAGTAGAAAGATACTACAACTCAGTGTCTCCAACATATGCCCTGGAAGGAAGAGAGGCAGAAAAAAAAAACAAAAACAAAACAAAACAAAATCCAGGAGGTCTTCTGCATAAACACAAGTTAAAGGATTTACAGCTCAGGCCATTAAAAACAAAGTGTCATACATATTGATGAACTGAACAAACTTAGAAGAAATATGTTATCCATGAGATGCATGCCACAGATGTGAAATTATAGCACCCTGACCCTGAAACTCCACATTCAAATAATATTAGAAATCCTCACTATCTATGCTTAAAGACCTGGGCATAATTTGTGCTCTGGACAGCATGGAAAAACAGCAACTCTGAATTTCTAGCCCTGAGAGTTCGGTTTAAAGTCAGGCTCTCACACTATTTTTCTCTGGGGCTAATGAAGATCTGTTTACAAATATTTACTCCCAAGTTCATGGCTGGTGTTTGCTGGCTCAAGCCGAGCTAAGTCATTACGGCTTTGGTACAGGATCCACTGGGGAGGCTACCAGTTATCTTCTCATTGACAACAGAGGCAACCCCTTCGATTCCTCTCTGCCTCCCCTTCTTCCTCTCTACACTGCCCCCCGATTTGGATAACTGGCCAAGTTAAAAAGAAACAAAAAACGTGAAACAACACAGCTCTTGGAATTTCTCAACCACATGAATGCAGAATCGTTATCAGTCGTGAAATGCTGCCTGTCCTATTTACCACGGATACATAATATACAAACCAAACCTGCAAACCTGCACCTCCTATAATAACTCTTTCGAGACACTCTTCCATTCAAAAGTAGAATGGAGGAGGGAGATGCAGCTGCTGTAAAAGGCTCTCACGTTGTAATTCCTCTCCTCCCGAAATGAACTAGAGAACCCACTGCACAGCCTCTCAGTCTCCCTGCTTTGATCTGTTGGGAAGGATATTTATCTCTGTATTCACTATCTCACCTCTCCCCTTTGCTGTGACCAATCCCTTTCATGTCACTGAGATCCTGCAAATAGATCCAGGAAATCCTAGAAATTCCTGTATGAGGTTGATTCAAGGAAATAAGCAAAGGGTTATTAAATAAGAGTTACCATCCAGGGATGAATCTTGTTGGAAGTCGCACTGTTTCCTAACTCCATTTGAGTAGCAGTAAGGCTACCTCTGCAGGCAGAGACTCTTAAGCGTCTGCAACAGTCCAAAATGAAAGAGGGGGGGGAAAAAAAGGAAGAAAAAAAGCTGCCTGATTCTAATACACCTAATTAGCCATCGGCAGACTCTTAATTGCATACATTAGGATGATTCCATAGTGGAGATTAATTCTAAATATACCCAAGCAGCTGGTTAAGATGCCATGGATTACAGTGTGGACTGTACTTTTCCACTTAATTAGATATCAAAATTAAGCAGCAACAAGCATTTTGACATAACGGGGATCAAGCCGCTGCTTGGTATCCCAGAGCTGCACTAAAATGACCGCTAAACAGAGCCGCACAGATGGAGAGATATTAAATGCCACACTGGAAAGTAATTTCAAATAATAAAATATCAATATTTACATTTTAATTACCCCTACTGAGAGCCGCTCTGTCATTTTCACTATTGCCGACGCAGCAAGGGGTAGTGAAATGACATTGCAGCTCTGGCTGCAATGACTATTTTGTTTCCATTAAAGAATGACAAGTGTTTTAGAGGCAGTGACACTCGGTGTGTGAACAAGAATGACAGCAGATCAGAAAATTCCTATTAAGGGACTAAATGCCTCAACAAGAGAATTGACTCTGAGCAGCAACTCTTCCTTGAAGCACATAATCCTTTCCAAATTTTCTGCTGAAAGTTTATTATTGGGGATGCCCAAGGGAAGCTTTAGTCTCCCATGAAATATTTAGATTGGTAAAAGGTTATATGATGATTGCCAATTTAAAAACAATAATATTTGACGTGAACAAATATCCAGGAGTTCTGTGTAAATCACAAAGATGTTAGGGGTTTCTTTTTAAAATTTTCTGTCTTTGAAATTGACAATACCATTGATCACATTTCCTTGGAACGTATCTATTTTCTATCAAATACATGGATGAAAGCTTGGGATATGGCTTAGAATCATCATAATAAAAATGCTGGGCTTGTTTGCCCTAGCTTTTCATTAGTATTTGGTTGTAGGCAACCATCTCAATCACAATTTTCTTGACATGGAAAATAAAGTAAAAACGGGTCACAATTTGTATGGGTAAACGCATACCCATGTGCATGTATGCTACAGATTTTTCTTTAGCTTTTATTATTATTTAAAAATGGCAAAGTCCTAGCGGCTCTTAGAGACCCTCCCCAAATTTAATTACTCTTTATGGGGTGCAAAGATGAGATTATGGAAAAAAAAATAAAAGGTATATATGAGATGTGACATGTTGCATTCACAGGATAATAAATGAAAACAGTAAACTCTTCCTTTGGGGATGACTGTCAAAACTGTAGAGCTCTTGAAAGAATTTTAATGCCTCAGGATATGAGAGAGTGTATAAGAGAAACTCCTTGGTCACTACAGCAGGCAGTTAACTGACCCCCTATCTCAGAGCCTGCATTTATTTAATGTGTAGAGATGAACAACCATAAATGTGATGAATGGCTATAGCGGGAGCCTGAATAGAATTTTTCAAAGAAGAGAAAAGGGAAGTTGGGGAGTGATATAGACCCTTAGCCCTCTTCTACTCCCAATCCTTTTAAAATACCAGTTTTGAAGTTGGAATAAAAACTTGATAACAGGCATGGTAGACTAATGCCAATTCTCTAACTAGGAGATGTTCCTCTTAACACAAAAATGAAAGTGCCTAGGAAAGTATTTCTTAAGCATCCCTAATGCTTTTAGGACAAGACAGATCCCCATTTCTCAGCTACCAGCACCTTTTAATTTCTGAAAGAGCCACGGTTGAAAATCTTAATTAATTGTTCCATACTGCTTCAGGATCATTATGCAATGTAATAAAGGCCGTGTAATTATGAAATTTTACAGCCATTACCAAGGCTGATGGCTCGTATTTCATCCTCAGCTGGACCCGATGGCTTTTAGGCACTTGGCTCCCCTTTGATGAACTACAGACAGATCTATCAGGCCCAAACAATATCCAGGCGAGGCAGCTATAATAGCTACCTACAGATGAAGCCATAGATAAAGATAAACTATAAATCTACACACACAAATGCAGGCACATGGCCTGGGGATGACAGAGAGAGGATGAGACACTTGGGAGAGGCAGGCACTCCCATGAAGGTGGCCTCCTGCGCCTCTTCTGCATTCACTCCAGAATAGGTTGGATTTCATAAAAGACAGTGAAACCCAAGTGTACGTCTCCTTTATTCTCTGTATCTCTAAATAAAATGAGAGAAGGCAGGGGTGTGAGAGTGTATCCATGGGCATGGTGCTTAGTGCCTTACTTAAAGGGCAGAAGCTACTCAGATATGCTAACGTCCATTTCGGTGGTGGAAAAAAAAAAGGCTAGATATTTAGAATTCTTTTTTTTTTTTTGCCCGAACATAGCACTAATACAGCAATCCAAAATAAGCACACTACAACAAATTAGAGTGTAGCTCATGAGTACCTTTTTTATAGATGTGAACATTTAAAAAAATAAGTCAAGAACAACAAAAAGCCACACTGAAAGGCAGACAGGGAAAATATAATTATATTCATGTATAACTAAAACTTTTGTAGCTCGAAAGTATTTTTCATTTTGGCATGTAATAATCCATACAGCCATAAAACTATGGTCTGCTTAATATATCAGTATTTGCAACATCTCTCTTTTTTGTGAATTAAGCATTTATGTAGCTCCTTTTAAACAACAAGTTAAATGGAAAAGGTCCATTGAGGAGGTTCATTTGACAACCGTGAGTGCTACACTCCAGGGAACATCGAGTTCAACTCTGCCTTTGGGATATGGCGGCGACTTCAGTCCTTATGATGGCATCAGCCTCATGCTGGCTCATTTCATGAACATAACCAGACAGCCAGTCTGTAACATATCCAGGGGGAAAAAAAGCCCATCTGAGGGTCAATCCAATTCAAGCTGCAAGCTACAATGGTGGACCATGTCGGGCAAGAAAGAAAAGTAGCAGGATGTACCTAGGGCGATTTCGAGATTGAACACTGGCAGCGGGTAGGGTGTACGTGTACAGAAGACGGCTGGTGCACATTAAAAAGGATGTAAGATCGGTTTAAGTGGCATTATTAAGTCTCTGGAAGGCACAGCTTGAAACTGTTCACTAGAAGTATGGATTAGGAGTGAGAAAAACTGGTTTCAGTACAATCTCATCTACTAACTAGCTGTGTAACCTTGAGCTAGTCACTGAATTGCTCAGTTTCCTTATCCCAAACAAAGTTGATTGACCAGATGCTCTAGTCTACTGTACACTCCAGATTGGACATTCCATGATTTTTGATGTTCTTTGTTTTGGGGCAGAACAAGTGTGGACCCAAAACATCCCTTCCATATACAAATGGTTGGTCTCCCTGCCTGAATTCCTTTCTAGGCTTGACTGTATTTTATTTTGCCAATGTGATCTCACCTCCCTTTTTTTTTTTTTTTTTTTTTTTTTTTGAGAAATAGAGAACGTTGGGTATAGATACCCTTGACCTACTTCTCCTTCTCATCTGTACGAGGACCAATTCCTAACACCTTCCTGCTTGTCTCTAAAGAAAAGAGATCGCTCCTTCTTCCCAAGGAAGGAATTTAGTCCCTTCTGCCCCCTCTCCTCCTCCCTGAAATGCTCCGCATACCCTCTGGCACTTGTCACACATCTTTCTCTTGGTCTTCCTGCCTGGTTTTGTGTTGATCCTTTCCACGTGATACTTTCCATAATTCTGTTTGGCTTTTCCTCTTTTCCCTCTACCTGCTCTCCATTTCTATGGGTGTAACAAGCCTGGAATACCAGCATACACTTCTCCCAAAAGAGCTAGACTTTTATAGCTCCATCTCCCTGCAGCCATCCCCATTGAAATATACCACAGGCAACTCACCTCAAAATATCTACAACTGACCTCATTCCCTGCCCCCTCTAACTTATCCCAATGGATTCCCTAGAGCACCTCCATCAAATACTCAACAAGATATAATCAAAGTTTTGGAGCGATATTTGACTCTTCTCCTATGTCCAACTGTTCCTATGAAATATCTTTGGGTTCCATCTCTTATTTCCAGTCCTACGGCCTAATCCCACCCTTCATTATCTTCCCCGTGAACTGAACTCGTGGTTTCCCTGACTCAAATCTCACCCCTTCTACATCTACAATTAAGCAGGGATCATCTCTTCTCTGCTCTTATGATTTCTCTCTGTGAGAGAATCCTTTGGAATCCTCATGGAATCCTTCCTAGTCAGGGCTCAATTTACCATTCTTTATTTCTCATTAAGAATGATGGTGAAGATAAAAATCTGGAAAATTTATTCAGGACTTACTATGTGCCAGGCATTATGCTAAATACTTCCATTTATGGAGTGCCCAGGCATTAGGGATTCAACAAAAGACAAAGTACTTGCCCTCTGGGGGTTTACATTCAGGAGGGCAGGGGGTGAGAAAATAAATAAAAATACAACAGGTGGTAAAATAGTAGCACAATGGAGGAAACAGCCACAAAACAGAGGCAAAAAATAGGCACCAGAGAAGGGGTGAAGGGGAGGAGTTACGTTAAGCAGGGCTGTCAAGGAAAGGGTCCCTGATATAGGACCTCTGAGCAGAGCTCTGAGGAGAGGAGAGAGCAGGCCTGCATCCCTCTGTGGACGAGCATCCCAGGCAGGCGGAATGGCAAAGACACCCTTGCTGGAGGAGGAGGCTTCTTTTTGTGGTTCAGAGAATTGCAGAGGCCAGTGTGGCTGGGGAGGAAGAGGAGGAGACAACAGTGTTGGTGGGGCCGTGGGAACTGGCATGTCACAAAGGCTTTGCAACTTTTTGCAAACTTTTGCAGCTTTTACTTTGAGAGAGAGGAGAAGCCACTGGGGGCTTTGGGCAAAGAGGAGACAGAACCTGACTTGCATTTTAAAAAGATGACCGAGTGCAGGAGAGCAGTGAGGCCGCTGCAAGCATTTCATTCTCACCTTAAGGAGCAACTGCTATTCTCTTTCCCACTTTCCACATGAGGCAACTGAGATAGCAAACCCACTCCAGGTCACATGGCTCAAAGTATTAGAGTTACAGCCATAAAAAAGAATGAAATAATGCCATTTGCAGCAATATGAATGGACCTAGAGATGATCATACTAAGTGAAGTAGGTCAGAAAGAGAAAGACAAATATCATATGATATCACTTATATGTGGAATCTAAAATATGACACAAATGAACCTATCTAGGAAACAGAAACAGAATCACAGACACAGAGAACACAATTGTGGTTGCCAAAGGGCAGGGGGCAGCAGGGAGGGATGGAGTGGGAGTTTGAGATTAGTAGATGCAAACTATTATTTATATGGATAACTGAATCACTTTGCTGTACACCAGAAAATAACACCACATTTTAAATCAACTATACTTCAATTAAACACATTTTTAAAAAAAGCCCTAGAGCTACAATTTGCACACATGCCATCTGAGTCCAGAATCTGTAACTGAACCACCATGCAGCGTGGTTCTCTTCCTATGTTCCCATCATCATTTATTCTTTTCCAAACAAGCCACACTGACTTCTGTGCTTTCGTTATTTCTCCCTCCCTCCCTCCCTCTCTCCCTCCTTCCCTTCCTTCCTTCCTTTTTTCCTTTCTTTCCCTTCTTTCCTTCCTTCCTTCCTTTCCTCTCCTTCTTTCCTTCCTTTCTTCTTTTTTCCTTCTCCCTCCATTCTTTCTTCCCTCTTGCCTTCCTTATTTCCTTTTCTTTTCCTTCCTTCCTTCCTTTTCTTTTCCTTCCTTCCTTCCTTCCTTCCTCCCTCCCTCCCTCCCTCCCTCTCTCTCTCTTTCTTTGGCCATGCCACGCTGGTGGGATCTCAGTTCCCCAACCAGGGATTGAACCCAGGCCACGGCAGTGAAAGCCTGGAATCCTAACCACTAGGCCACCAGGAAACTCCAGCTATTTCTTTACCTTAGTGTAGAATGCCTTTTCCCTTCCTTTCTGTAGGGCAGATGTCTCTTCAACCATCCATACCTCTCTGAAATATTTTCTTCTAAGTATTTCCCTAATGACCTTAGGGAGAGTGATACCTCCTTCTCTACAGCTTTCTCCTCCACTACTTTGCCCATCATCCTGTTGTGTTGACACTACTGAAGTCATGATCTTTTCTGTGATATCAAACCACTTATTCATCATGGTATCCCCAGGGCTTAGTACATAGGAACAGTTTTGGTTTTTTAACTGAAATATTTGTATGTGTGTGTGTGTGTGTGTGTGTGTGTGTGTGTGTGTGTGTGTTTGTGTATGCCCAGACTTTGCATGGTCTCAGGACCTAAATAGTCTTAATCCATGTTTGGGAAAAATAACCAAAGAAATGAGTGGTGGGAAGGGAGAGTGGTCACAGCTTGGGTGAAGGCACAAGCAGTGAGTGTGTGAGAATAGCTAAGAGCAAAACGGCTAAAGAGCTTCCTGACACCTATGCCCCACCCCCGTCCCATTACTGCTCCCGCACTCCCCCAAAAAGGCTGGAAATTAGAACACAGTGAAGGCTTTCCTCTACTGCTGCCCAGCGAGAGGTGACTCAGACAGCTGAGTAATTCCTCAAGGGGAATGCAGGATAAGCTTGAGAAGCTGGAAGAGTTTGAGAGCGAAAAAGCAGCAAATGCATCCCTTCGCCCAGAAAGAACATGCTAAAAACCTCTTAAAAGGACCCTAAGCATCGTCCTATTCCCCAGCTTAACACCAAGCTACTGCCCCACATGCTTGGGTTTAATTCTCCAGCGTGCCAGGCACCCCATTAACAGCGAAATTGTTTCAAGATAACTCTGAAAAGCTAAATGCCACAGCAGGACGATCTTACCAGGTGTTTATTGAACAAAGTACATAAGAGCACAGGATACAAAGCCCTGGAAATAGTCTTAAAAATTATCTTATTGAAAATGCTCATTTAAAAGATGAGGAAGCTGACACCCTTAGGAAAACAAATGCCATCATTATATGAGACACGTCACGTCAGTTAACAAAGAAATTTGAAATAGACCCTATTTCCCCCTCCCTCATCGTTCTGGGATATACTGTCTGGCCACATTGCATGTAGAATTTATGTATTTTCATATTTCTAGCGTATCTCATCCCTAAGATAGAGAAGCCTTGTAAGCCTTCTCCCTTCTTAACACTTCCTGTAGAATTCAGCTACTGCTATTTTCATGTTCTGAAGAATCTCGGCAAAGTCAACGGACTCAGCAATTCATACAGAATGAAATGGGAGTAAACTTCCATATTCTATGCAAATGAAAACTTTTATAGATTTGTTATACATATTTTTCACTTATCACCTATTTTTGATTAGAACAAAGAGGTATTACAGACTCGTCATTTAAGTGTCCAACTGAGGCTGCCATGGCCATGCACAAAGGACTGTATTTAATTTTTCAACTGGTCTATCTTTTACGCCACAAAGGAGGCGCTCAAATATTCACTAAATGTATAAACTCACAAGAGCAAGCTGTCTATATCAGTCAATACCATGTTTGAAACAATGATGTGTTTTCAGACATCTAATTTCTAAATTCAATTTTAATATAAATACAATTGCTATTTGCAGCAACATGGATGGACCTGGAGAATATTATACTGAGTGAAGTAAGTCAGACAGAGAAAGACAAATATTATATGATATCACTTATATGTGGAATCTAAAAAATAATACAAGTGAATCTATATACAAAACAGAAACAGATTCACAGACACAGAAAACAAACTCATAGTTACCAAAGGGGAAAAGGGGTGGGAGGGATAAATTAGGAGTATGATAATAACAGATACAAACTACTGTACATAAAATATATAAGCAATAAGGATTTACTGTATAGCACAGGGAACTATATTCAATATCTTATAATAACCTATAAACAAAACAATCTGAAAAAAATATATATATATAACTAAATCACTTTGCTGTACACCTGAAACTAACATGATATTGTAATCAACTACACTTCAGTAAAAAAAAAATATTCACAAGGAACTCGGCATTTAACAATTAACAGTAAAGGTATCACTGTAATAGTGCTACATGCTAAACTCTGTTTCAGTTTCTCTAGGATCAAGTCCTGGAAAGTATTTGAGCAATTGAACTAGAGGAGAAACAATAGCTAGAAATAAAGACTAATTCAAAGCCTATTATATCCCAATGCGAACCTTATTTTATTCTGGTGCTTTTACTAAGCTAAGTTCTTTAGGCAGAATAATTCCTGTTGTGCTTGATTAGGATTTCTTGCTACTTAAAATTTAATGGTTGACGATAGCTAGTGGGAAACAGCTGCATAGCACAGGGAGATCAGCTCGGTGCTTTGTGACCACCTAGAGGGGTGGGATAGGGAGGGTGGGAGGGAGACGCAAGAGGGAGGAGATATGGGGATATACGTATGCATATAGCTGATTCACTTTGTTATACAGCAGAAACTAAGACAACACTGTAAAGCAATTATACTTCAATAAAGATGTTAAAAAAAATTTAATGGTATTTCTTAAAAAAAAAAAAAAATCAAAGAATTTGTTTTTTAATTCCTATTGAAAACTGGCAGTTTTTGAAGGGGTTTCTTTATAACCAGGAAGATGACATTTACTACTGTGGCGAGGGGACAGGGATTCTCTTTGGAGGCAGCAGCACTAATAAAGGTATGGTTCAATGTCCTAGGTATTCGTCCACGTTTTATTAATTAGGTGGAAAGCCTTTCCCACTGGAATAGTGCAAGGTATTTATTAACACTTCAGCCCACAAATAGAACAAATGTTCTACAGCAAAGGAGGTAATTATGAAATATACCAATCCCTTTATCAACTTGGCAGGGACAACCCAAAAGACGGTTTCTGATTATGACCTTTTTCATGATATTTTAATTGTGCTTCTTAACCTGCTAAATTAAAAACTACAGGGCAATCTCACTTAGATCACAGACAAAGGAGATCATATCAATTTGCAACAAAATGTATGAATGCTCTTATCTGCTTTAATTACACCCAGAACTTAACAGGCAAATTCAATAGGATCACAGAAGGATTGAGAGCTAAATGTTATCTCTTAGCCAATGGCATTATCATGCCCATATGTTGTTACACATTATGGAGCGTGAACCTTTGTTTAATAATAAGTTTAGGAAATAAGGATACTGAAAGTAAAGAAAGCTTGTTCTGAGATTTGAGTCTGGCGGTTATTTTTGTCATCAGCTATTCTATGTACCCTGGCCGTGAAAATAAGATGAGAGACAGACAATAAAAAAGACCTAAGTCTTCCTGCCTCTTAAATAAAGCCAGGATATGGATTCCGAATATGTTTTTGAATATTTATTTTATTCTCTATCTGTAATCATTTTTCGACAAAAATCCTGCCAGAATTAATCTCAGCCAAGCCTTTAGTTCTTCTCAATTAACCCGTTTACTTTTATCCTAAAAACCCTCACCCCAAACCTTCTTATGATCCCCGAGTGTGATAACAGAGCAGGTTCTTGAGAACTTCAGCTACTGAGGATTTGAATTTTTAATTCTGTCCACATCTTTGGAAGCCAAATCCAAGGCCAATTTCCTGGTAATAGTTTGACCTAAAATGTGCTCTTTGGTGACTTTTCAAGAACTGGAGCTACTACATTCTGTGATTGTACCATCTGAGCCCTCGGGGCTGGAGGAGGGGCAGAGAGTTTTCTGATTCTACTACTAATCCTGGTTGACCAATTCCTATCCCTTCTATGCTACTTGCAAAGGAAACCACTTCTAATGCTCACATCCTAGTGATCCCCATGTTGTTTTTATTTTTCTCGAACTATTTTCTCTCCCCCTCCCAGAGGTGGGGATTCTTATTTAATCACTTCAGCAAGCTTCAAGCTTTTTGCTCTCCTGGAGGAAGAGAAGGATGCACCTTTTTTTTGATTCCTTATGAAGTAATCCTTACAAATTATCGATAGCTCTTACATACACATGTAAGTGAGACATCAACATTTAGTTACGCAAAAAGAGGCACATTCGAGCAAGGATGGACGATGCATCATGTAGATCCTTAGCCTTCTCTACCAGCAACCAACGTAATGGGACAGTGAAGAGATGGACAGCCATTTAGAAGCTTACGCTTCAATATTATTAAGGAAGCTACTCCTTTACCCTGAGTTAGGACACATCATAGCATTTATTCCACAATGTATCTTGATTTGTCTTTGACATCTTTGTTTTTTCCAAATTTTCAAATTTTTATACTGTTTTCCCGAGTAGATTTTGATGACTGGGATGGTATTTTAAAAACAGTATATTCCACCCCCGCCCCCCAGAAAACCTCAATAATGTTGGAGGATTAAATTTTTTCTATCTACTTATTTATTTATTTGCTGATGTAGCTCTAGGTCCACACTTTTGTACAGTTCATATACTCTTGCATGTGCGATGCAGGAAAAAGCCCATTTGAATTTGTACTGGTCTGAATTGAATGTTTATTTCCACTCAAATTATTCTCAGCCAAAGGAAAGCCACTCTGTCTCCCTCCCCCCACCAAATGGCATTTGGAAATATGGTATGTTTTGAACCAAGGCTTTTATTGGGAGGACTAAAGGATGCTAAAAGTTCTGCCAAATAAATAATTTCCCACTCAAAATGACAATAGCACCCCCATTGAAAAATGTATGCGTTAAGTCCATTGGACAAATAAAACTGAAATTGACTATACAGTTGCCATGTGCCAAAATGCACATGGGACCATCTTCAAATCACTGACAAGGAACTGTATGTTCTGGAATTTCCCACGGCACTCTGATATCCATCCCAAATCCATGTAAGTACATAATTTTTCAGGTTGTAGCATTGTTTTCAAATCTGCCTTCAAGAATCTCATTACAGATTCTTCTATCTGGAATTTTTGGAAATTCTCTAACACCATTTTTAAAAAGTTTTGGGATTAAAACATATTTCTTTCTTTAGCACAGACATTCAGGAAATTTCTTCTATGCTTCTACGAATCCCTGATAGCTCTAAAAGAGTAGAGAACTAACTTCCTTGAGACCCAAGGCCGGAAGATCATCTCGGGAACACAGGTATATATCACGTTTGGATTCTGGAAAGCTTCTAATTTTGTTTTATTATCTCAATATTAATGTCTAATTGTTGCCTTCTGGAGACTTACTAATAAAATTTGAATTGGAAATACACTGCATTTCAACATGTATTAACATGATTTCATTTATTTCTATTGATTCACTATGAAAACTATGATTACATTTGCGGTGTATTTTCTCAGTCTATTGAAGAAAAATATAGTGCTCACCATCAACTGAACAGTGCTTTAACACCATTCTAAACTATGCAGGATTCCATCTATACTTAACATCATAGTGATAAGTACAGTCACTTAAATATTTTTCAGAGACTCATTTAAAAAAATAGAAAGAAGAAATTATAGAATCTCATTGTTTTTGTGTTTATGATCAATATATGTTAAAAATGAAAAAAAAATCTTAGAAAATTGTTTCAAACATCAAAATAGCAGAAACTTTTGATAACCTGAATTCACACATCTTGTAAAATGGAATAGCAATTACCTGAGTGACACTTTTCAGGACATAGATATGCATACAGCGTCAACCGTGTGAATTTAGAGAAAAATCACTTAATCTTTGGGTCTTGGTTTCCTCATCTGGACAAAATAAGGGGGTGGATATAACAACCTCACAAGGATGCTGTACCTATCATATGCAAGTGAGTGTCAAATTTATTTGGAATCACTTTGTAATCTGAGCATCACTATGCAAATGATAATCATTGTCATTATTATTCTTTCATTAATAGTAAAAATAGTTCAGATTTGTAAAGGCAGGAGACATCCCACCTAGGTGAATTTCATTACATAAAACTTCCAAACATTTTTTAAAGATTTTACACATCTTGGGTAGATTCCTTTAAAATGACTACATATTTCTCAGTCTTCTTAAAATAAGTCTACTACATACATTTTTAATTTTCCTGATGATCAGAATCAGCATGCCAGGAACCATCAGGAGATCCAAGCTGCCCTGAGTTGCCCTCAGAGGTAACTGAGGAATGTGGGGCTGCCCAAACCCACGTTACACAGCCTCCTGTGCTGGCCTTCTTAGTACTCGATCTGCATTTTATATTTTTGCCTGCAGACTCTTACTTTCTGTTGCCATCCATAGGATTCCCTTTGGCATCAATCTCTCCAGAAATTGCTATGTATCAGAAGAAGAGTTAAGGTAGTTAGAATGGTTCATAGAAAGGGTTGAATAGCCTATGAGTGAGGGACTGAGGGACTTTACAATTACAATACCTTTGGAAATTACCCAGAACATTTTTTTCTGTTTGTTTTCAATTATGCTATAGGGAGTTGGGCTGTTCAAAATTTGATATATTATCCTTAGATGGAGAGAAACTGAGTGGAAAGATAGTGACATAAAATTTACTTAAGCGGAAATTTCTGTGTGAAAATATGGATATTATGGTTCATTGTTTTTCCTCTGAAATGATTAGAAAAACAGTTTAAGAATTAAAAAATGCCAGTAAGAGTTGAATTATATAGACTTACGCATGTATAAGAGTAACTGCCAAAGTATTTATGCAACAAAGCAATACATTTACATATAAAGGTTTTATATAGACTTTATACAATTTATTGACAAGCTTATGACATATCCACTCCAACTCACCAATTTTAAGGATGTCCAGATTAATATTAACATCTTTACATTTATTCTGAAATTATTTGTATAAGTTCATATGAAAGATATCTCTGTCAAAAATTCAAATGTCTTTAAATACACATAGCATTTACTTGAGTGCTTAGAATATTTACCACTGAATATTTATAAATTTTTATAAAAATTGATAAACATTATTTACTGCCAAATAACCCAGAAAATGTTTCTGTTCGATGAATAAATACATATTTATATATTTGTTAAAATGTATATTGCTTATTGGATGTGCTATAATGGCTCCTTTCTCACCATTATATGTGAATGTGTAATTAGCCACATAATAAATATCTCCAATGAAATTTTCAAGAAAGCTCTTAATTCAAATATGTCATGGTCACTTTTCAGAGTTCACGAACCTTTCTGTTTTATTTTTAAGCACTAAGGATAAACTTATGGCTTGGCCACAAAATGCTGGTGCAAACGCACCTGGGCTCCCCAAAAAATATGTATTCATCTTGGGGATGAATGTGGCTTCCTGGGAAGTGAGGCCTTCTCTTTGGTAATAAAGCTACCATATTTCTTTATGTATCCATTTATGAGATTTGCAAAACTGAATATTAAACTCAAAAACCTTATGAGTGTGAGGGTTTACAACAGGTTTCTCAATTTCAACACTACTGGTATTTTAGGCTGAAAAATTCTTTGTTGAGGGGCAAGGGGTGGGGGGATGTCCCGTGAATTGTAGAACATGGTGCAGCATCCCTGGCCTCTCTCCACTAGGTGCTCCTCCTCCCCTGTTGTTTCCCTGACTGTGACAGTCAAAATGTCCCCAGTCACTGCCAAATGTTCCCCATGAGGCAAAATTGCCCCTGGGTGGGGACCATTGGTTAGGGATGATGAAAAAACCTCCTTTCCTTCCTAAGTGAGTAATTAGTTGTTGGGAATCATGGTATCAAAAATAGCTTGTCTCGGTCTATGTAGCATTTTCCCAGACCCAACCAGAGACTTGAATAAGAGGGACTCCTCTATTTGCCAAACTTGTCTCCAAGCAAAATTTCTGTCTCTCCTGGCAATACTAGGCCTGCTTCATGGGTGTGTGCTCTGTGCAGGGAGCCGCATGGAGTTGGATGCTCTGCTGTCGTCATCTTGAAATTCTTAATCCACAGGTCCTGCATTTTCATTTTGCACTGGACCCCACCAACTATGTAGCCAGATCTGTAATAACTATCAAATCAACATTATTGGGATGCACCCATGAAATCTGTTTTGCCAGCAGAAGTTTTTGAGGTCCCATTTTGCTAAACCAAAAAATCATTTTGGAACGTAAAAAAATGAATTAGTTTATACCAGGAATTTGTGTTAGCACAGTAGATTAAAATCAGGTTTTGAACGCAGACCTGAATTTCAGTCTCATTGTCTCTATTTTACTAGCTTCACGATCTCAGGCAAGTTGTTTGACTTCTCTAAGCTTCAATTTTCTCTATTATAAAATGGTGTCCAATCGACAAGGGGAATGGAATATCATATAATGGAATACTACTCGGCCAGAAAAAATGAACTAGTGATATTTCCAGCAACATAGATGGAGCTAGAGAATATTATGCTTAGTGAAATAAGTCAGACAAAGACAAATATTATATGATATCACTTATATATGGAATCTAAAAAATAATACAAATGAATCTATATACAAAACAGAAACAGACCCATAGACATAGAAAACAAACTTGTGGTTACCGAAGTGGAGGGGGGAAGGGACAAATTGGGGGTATGGGATTAACAGATAAAAACTACTATATGATAAGCAATGAGGATTTACTGTATAGCACAGGGAATTATACCTAATATCTTGTAATAACCTATAGTGGAATGTAATCTGCAAAAATACCAAATCACTACGCTGTACACCTGAAACTAACACAGTATTGTAAATCAACTACACTTCAATTTAAAAAATGGTGTCAGAGGTGATCCTCAGTTATAGTTGCTTTGAAGAAAAACTGAGATGATGTATACAAAACAATGGGCACTGGGCCTGGCACCTAGTAAGTGCTCAATGAATGTAGCTCCATGACGATGGTGATGTTGCCAAAACCCATCCTAGATTGGGACGAGAAAATAAAATTCAGCCTCGAAAGTGTCATCATACTGTCTTTGAAGGCAGATTTCCAGAGTTCAAAGTGCTAGTCCTTTAGGTTGAATCTTACTCTTCCAATATTCTCCTATTACTATTCACCCAAAAGTCCCAAATCTAAATTTTAAAAACACCTATGAAGTGCTTAAAACCTGGCTCCGAACTTACATACCCAGGTCCAAATGTCCAGGGGAACACATCTGAACGGGGCTGTATGTGCTCGGCTGCTGACATTACCCGAAGTCGATGGTGCAAGCGTGCGTGTTAATACATTTCATACATTAAAGATGTAAATTTTATTCTTCTAGCTGAAAGCCAGGTGATTAATTCTCATAGCATAGTGATCAATTGGTGCAGATGCTCCACCTGTATTAATGTTTGTTTTTGTACGCATTAGGAGCGGGAGCGCACCAATAACACAGGTGTCTGACGCAGAGCTGTGCAAGGTTGCCGTTAGCCGGCAAACACTGAGATCAGTACTTAGGTTGCACGTAGCACTGCCAATTTTTTCAATTAGACCCATTATTGATTTGATGAAAAAGCAAATTAAACATACCATGGTGGTATGTAAATCGGTTAGAGAGAGCATAAGGTTCTGGTACAAAGCTTCAAAGGCATGAGCTGTACGGCTTCCCTCAGCTGTAACGCGTAGGGGTTCCTGGCGATTGCTGCTCTGTATGGGGTTCCTTGAGCTACATGCGCTGGCTGGCCAAACAATCGTCTGGAAAGACCAGAGCTGTAGTTTAAAAATTCACAACAGTTTTGCTGTTGTGGGAAAGGATGCTGGAAATCGACTAACTTTGAAAGGATACGGAGATAGGAAGTGTTGCAGAAGCGGCCTAAAATGGTTTTCGTCAAGTGATAGTCCGTTTTGCCTGCCCGGATGTATGGCCACGGACAGTGCATCCCACAGGCATATACGTGACACATTTAAAAAATCGATTTTGCTGATTTGAAAAGTTGTCTTGACCACTACCTCAAGCTACTACTGCATGTTTTCATTGTCTAAAGTTGAAAGCTGCTGTGCTGTCTAAAATCAGAGTCTAATCCAGCTTCAATATTATAATTTCTTAAAATTTGAAAGAATGTTCTTCGTACGTCAATGAATGATGTTCTCCAGTCTTGCTAACAAATGGGCAGAGGTACTGAAAATGGGCCTGTTTAACCTACAACGATTGGTTTTATTAACAGAAGGAAGCTAATGCTTACCTGAAACTTCTTGATACCTCCCTATGCATTTATCTTCTCTGGATTTCTACACAAGAAATCTTCAAGCCTTCGAGAAGCCTTCCCTGATTCCCGAAGTTAGAGTTCGCACCATGGTGTGCCCCTAGTATGCTGTGTTGCCCCATCAATGCACTTAGAACACCATGTTATAATTGCCTCTTTGCTTGTCTGTGTCCCTCAAAAGATTCTGAGCCTTACGACCGTGTGACCATCTCTGCTCTGTTTACTTTTGTATTCCACTGCCTAGGAGAGTGATTAGCATAAAGGTACCCAACACGTTTACAATAAATAAGTCACGCAGTCAAAATTCAATTTTGTTAACTTTAAATAAGAGACCTTATTAAATAATATTCCAAAGAGTTTGCTCTTCTCGTGGCAAATAAGGAAATCTAGTAGGCCAGAGGACTGGCATTGCCAAATCTTAAGCTTTAAGTTCTAACTATAAAGCCTATGATAAATCTGTCAAGATCAACTGGAATCAGTCAGTGATGATTGGAAATGCCACCAAAATAAGTAGCAGGTGCATCAAGGTCATAGAGATGACCTATCATCATCATAGGATGACTTTCACGTCCTATTTAGCAACTTACACTGAGAAGGCAAATGACTTTTGCAGAGAAGAAAGAGGAAGAACCAAAGTGATGGCAGTAACTGGATGAGGTTAACAACAAACCAAAATCAAAGAGAAAATGTTGCAACTTTTAAATGTCATCAGATCAATGATGTAAAAGAGCTTTTTATATGAGCACTCAGGAAAAAGAGAATTGGACAAGAGAAAAATATTGGGAAAGGATGGAAAAGTATGCCTAGTGATTGCACTGAGATAAATAGAGCCGAGAGGGATTGGGAGGTGGGGTCTTCCATTTATGGGAAGACAATTTCTGTGAATGAATGAATGGGCAATTGTCACAGTTCATCAGAAGTTACCGAGTTGCTAAGCAAGTATAATTAGGGAAAAGACATTCAGATCAGATATTCCATCCAAACAAGTTCATTTCTTGTCCTTTGAATTATAACATTTTATATATACATATATATATATATATCTAGATATATCTATATATATATCTCGACATTTCCCTATTGTGCCCCAAATCAACACACTCTTTCTTCCTGGATCATATCAGGGCGCTGCAAACATGCATATCTTCACAAAGAACGGCTTAGGTGAAAAGAATACATTGCCCAAACAGAGAGGCTCTAAAGATGTGAAACTGAGAAAAATAAAGTTTTTGTCCACTTTCTCTCCCTGAGGGAAACTGTCCAAAGAGATGTGGGTGGTATAAATCATCTGAAGAGTTCTTGGCTGTTTTTGTTTTCCTTTATTTCCATATTCGTGAGTTCATTTTCTTTTTAATCAAAAATCTAGAAGATTGGAGCTGGCACTGCCACCAGTGCCTGACGGGAGAGAGCATATGTTTCCTGTCATGCTGGCATCTGACTGTAACAGCCATGCGGAAGTCAACGCAAGTCCTTACGTCAAAGTTTGATTGCCATTGTACGGACGTTGCTAGAAGTTGAAAAAAAGCAATGTCCATTTGAAGCTCGTCTGTGAACTTTGCATGAACCGCTAGGAATAATGTAGTGTGATGACAAGCCAGTTATACCTTCCACTAAATTTGCTGTCTGGAATGAACTGAAATAGTGTTTGGTTTGTGTAATTACGTCCATCTATCTTTATATTCCAGCGGCATATCGCAAATTGAAAATACTAAAAATTGACTGTTGGTTCTGATATTTAATGATTGCCAAAGACAAGACGATGATTTATTGGTTACTTACCGATGTGACACATTTGCATCTTATTAGACGGAGATTACTATTCCTTAAAATGCGGACGAGGCCTGATCATGTCTGATGGATTGATTTGATTTGCAAATGTAATCAAACTAATAAGAGGGAAAAAATGAGCAATAATGCCTTGTTTTTCAACTGGCAATCACTCCCCTGCCAACAAGGCTGATATCCCTGACTAAGCAGCCTTTACACCGTCTTCCTGTCGTCTCAAATAAACAAAGGGATGCTAAGAGCTTGATAAGAGGATAACAAGCCAAGCACAGATGCAGCATGGAGCCCACACCCCTGAACTGTGCTGTTGCAGGCGAGAACAAAAGTTAATGGCAGGAGATGCCACACGACCTTAACAATCCTGAGAAAAGCTCTCGCTGTAATCAGCTCTCTATTCCCATATTCTTAGTATCTCTTCAAAGCAAATGAAGAACCTTTCCTTAAAGTAAAAAATACTGCCATCTTCCCTCATGCAGTAAGCAGGCCTCTATTCATAAAGAGACTCTGTTTCTGAGATAGTTTAACCACGTAAAATCCAAGTGGGTTCAGAACAACCACACATACATGGTTTGAAAAGAGCATAATAACCCTGTCAGGCAGCTGCTGGCCCTCAGTTTATTCCCTAGAATATCACTGATATCCAGAATACAGGGAGGGGAGCTACAGAGTGGGAAACTCTGAAATACTGGACCAGGAGGTGTGGTTGACACCTGACTTTGATCATTCTCAAAGCATTTCTTCAAGACTCTTGAGTATGTGTATGACGGAAAAATAGAAACCATGATCCTGAGTGAGCTGCAAAGCAACCATTCTTGAGATAAAAATTCAAAAAGTGTTTTGATAATAGATCATCTATGCCTCAAAGTCATATAATAATGACAGAGACAGTCTCCCTAAAACAGAACTTTAGTATAAGGCCTACAATAGAGTAGGCTTTTAATATATATTTTTTGTTCAGTGCATGAGTGAATAGGTATTAGCTTGCTACAAAAAGGTATTACACACGGTATTTTTGTTGGGGAATTGAATATTACAAAGTGTGCAAAAAAATGTTAAATTGAAGTTAGAGACCCTATTACCATATTCAGATATCTCAAAAATGATCATAGTTGATGTTTCAAAGATAACCACATCATCCATCTTCAGCCCATATGAAATTTATTCAACTACAAGAATACAGTATGGTCAGATTCACATTAAATAATAAATAATTCTATTCGAACTGTAAAAAATTGCCTTGGAAATTTGACTTAGACTTTCATGGCACGTACAGAGATGTGAAAACCTAAAATCCTCACTGAGTATCCTGGGTTAGATAACTGACCAGGTTAATTAAAATCCATGGATTATCTACAAGCTAATTTTAATCAAACGTTATACACTGATCTGTCAGAGACATTGTCTTCAAAGATAGCATCACATATATTTACATAGCAAGTATTCAGAGATGCTTTATAAATAAGGTGCACTTCATGTATTCCTGTTACTTTGTCTTTATGTTATCTAGACACTTAGCTCTGTATCAAGATCCTCCATTGAGAAACTCTTGGCCACTTTAAGCTGTTGGCTATGTTTCCCAACCTCAAGCCTCAGTGAAGGAATTCTCTGTACTATATCCCCCTGCGTGAAACAGAAAGATTCTGAGCTATACCTTTAGATTAATAATTCTTCAGAAAGGGGTTTGATCTGATATATCCAGATATTATACCCAAGCGATATCAAAGAATAACAAAAGAAAGATGTGTTTATTGCTTATAATTTGGGGTGCACAACTTAAAATATACCAAAATAACTTTTCTATAACATTTTCACTACTGGTCTATCTTCAAAAAATATGCTGTCCATATAAATATATGCATGTTTATATATAATGTAACATAATGTGGTATAATATAGAATAAAGAGGATAACTTGTTAATATTTAATACTATGCATAAGAATGTATACTCTTTTCTGAAAAACTGGTGGTGACGATGATAAATATCAACAGTGCTCAACTGTTACATGACTGAGTTTTAGTCTCAACTATGTCCTGAGTAGCTCGTGACCTTGGGTAAGTCATTCAGTTTTCCTGGTCTTCAATGTTTTTATCTGTAAGTGAATGTGCAAGTAAAGGCATTTAACATTTACTGAACACTTAGCAATTAAAAGATTGGATTGGGCACTTTACATACATTAACTCACTGAATTGTCCCAGTAACCTATCAAGTTGGTCACTTTATTATTATGATCCCCATCTTATATATAAGCAAACTTAGTTCATGGCACGAAGCAATATCAGAATTTGAACCATGATCTCTAACTCCAAGTATGGTACACTACCCACTGCAACATACTACTTCCTCTTAAAACGCGAAGTTCTAGCAATAGAATTCTAAGGTTCATTCTGGTTCTATCATCCAAGAATTAATTTTTAAAGAAAGAGATCTCTATTTGATATCCTTCCATTTATTTTTAAAAGAGTGTCATAAAACTTCCTGGAGGCATGTTTCTGAGTAAGCAAGCATATTTTTTAAACTTTGGGAAAATCTATCATACAGAACTTTGCTTCAATATCACAGCCACTCACAGAAATAAATCTGAAATGTTTAAGTAGAGATTCCATGTTTTTCCACAAAAGGTTAATCTGAGTAATACGCACAGTTGAAAGGACCTTCGGGAGGGTATTCCTCTTTTACGTTTACAAGTCTGCATTGCAGACTGGGCTCTGCCATGACACAGAAAATCACAAGATTAAGTATAGCTGGACTATTTTTTTTCCTAAAGTGCTGACCATGGCAGGAGGAATCAGTCCTTCCTTGAACCCGCAGCTGCTCCTTCTCCCTCTCTCCCTCCTCAGCCCAGGCTACCATGTGCCCTGCCACAAACATGCTGACTGGCTGAGGGGGCCCAGCACTTCAGGTAATTAATCCTTCCCTAATGTAGGTTAAGCAGGTGTGAAGCCCCCTTCATCCAGAGAGGAGGGAGCTGCTCTTCAGAGACACCCCTGGAGCTACCGTGTTTAATTGGGCTCCGATGACTCTCTAAATCCATACAGGCTGTGCTGCTGACCTGGACGGCCGGTCATCCACTGGCTTAATCTGAACCCAGTGGAAGAAACTGGTCCTTTCCCCTTCTTGATTTTATAATATTAACAATATGTAGTGAGAACTTAATTGTCCATTCTGGCAATGGAAATATAATTTCCTTATTGGAAGCAAAGTTCTGTGGTTAAATGCAGACATGTAAAATTGTGGGATGAACTAAGTTGAATTGACTCTAGAGCTTAGAATTACCAAGAGGTGGTATTTACCCATTATATGTTTCTCTTTAACTAAATTACGATGCATTAGTACTTTTAACTCATATAATAATAGCACTGAACTTCACATTAAGAGATCCAAGTATAAAATAAAAGCCGAATATCCCTTTGACTTGGGGTTTGTGTACTTTGTACGTCATTCCTGATTCTTGGTGGAGGAAAAAAATATATAACGTGGCAAAAATAAAAAATAAAAGTGGTTGATTGCTACTGACAAAATCATAGTTTTTTTTTTCTGGGAAAAACCAAGAAACTTTTTTTCTTAAGAGAAATATCAAGGTATTTATAAACAAATGGAGGTATTATATCTGTTTATCATATACCGTAAGCTTCTTAGAAAGTTTGGTCAATTAAAGGGATTTTTAGCAGGTTAAATACATTCTCCTAATTGGGTTCTTCTAAGAATCATTTATGAAGGTTGAAAAGTGGCCTGAATTGGGGAGGAAGCAGCTTGACTTTAGGGAAATCATATGCCTGTGGACATGTTTGGTATACCGTTAAAATATTATCTGATTGGTAAGATGCCACTGATGTGGATGGCTTGGGTCACTTTGGACACTGATTTGTTGAAAATGAAAAGAAAGAGAATAATGAAAAAGTATAGTTAAAGGGAGGGCAGTGCCTGGACTATGTGGACCCTGACTTTGGTTAATAAGGAAAATTCACATGGAAGAGCAAAAAGGTAAATGAACAGCAAATTCCTTCTGTAGATTGCCCCTCCCCCTTCTCCTTCCACCCCTCTGATAACCCCTCTCGGCAGAGGCAATTCAACAGTCTACGAGATCCGCAATATCAAAACTACTCCTCGATAGTCCTCACACCTTTCATTCCTCCCCAAGTGTCCACAGTGAATTCAGTTCAACCCCCTTTCCTCTTTGCTTCATCTACATCAGCACCATTTCTTTTTACGCATCAAAACCACACTTTACCGCGATAGTGAGAGGCCCGCGCACCGTGATGAAGAGTGGCCCCCACTTGTCGCAACTAGGGAAAGCCCTCGCACAGAAACGAAGACCCAACACAGCCAAAAATAAATAAGTAAGTAAATAAAATTAAAAACAAAACAAAAAAAACCACACTTTGTATCTTGAACCTGATGGTCACTAATTCACCGAACCTTGGTCTAACAAGGAAGTAGGGTGACTTAGTCACATTAAAGAATACAGCCAAGGCAGACATTCTTGGGAAAAAGGCAAACAGAAGAGCAAAGTTACATGGCTTTTCTGAGGCTTGTGATCCAAAATTATTTCAAATTCTTTTAATGGTGATGAAAAAGCTCCATTCTTTACAACACACACACACACACACACACACACACACAGACACACACTACTACACAGCACTTACATTTTCAAATTAACTATTCTATTTCGTGTGGGATGACTTGACTATTTCTTTTTTCCAGTGTAATTAGGTTATGTCCTAGCTTTCATAAACTCATTTAGATATAGGCAATCTTGGATTACGCAGCTATTTTTATCTACAAAATATAATGCATTGTACCAGAAATTCTGAGTTCAGCTGAGTAATACTTACATCCTCTTTCAAAAAGGAAACTCAGCATTTTTTTCATTTATTTTGAAGAAACCACTTCTCTGTGTGCTTTCAAATTACTCTATATTCCACAGAAAACTGTTCCTCGGATGCTTGAAGTCTCCAGCTGCCACACAATTTATATCTCTTTCCTCTGCTCTTTGTTTTTCAGCCATTTTCCCTGAATGTCAAAGTCAATTTAGTGCATTTCACTTTGCTGAATAAATCAGAGGCGAAATCCTTGCTAAAAGTGAAAATTTGATTTGCTAAAAGGAGCTTAGGGCAACTATTAATCAATATATCCAGAGTGCCAAAGCCAAGGCCACGATAGACATGCATTCATTTGGAGATTGGCTGAGGCAGAGCAAGGGGGACGCAGGGGAAAACGTGTGACCAGCCCACGGGAGGGAGGTGGGATTAGGGATGGAGAGAGGGTCAAAGAGGAGCAGAGGGAGAAACAAAACACGCCAGCATCACATTTAAACTTCTCCCTCCAATTCTTCTTTTAGAGGTGGAAAAAGATTTTCATGAAGCATTTAAGCATATATGGGTTATGCTAATTAAATCAGCTTCCATATAGAATTCTTTTCACAAGACACAGAAGTCTTTCTCTCTTGAACTCATCAAGTAGCCTTGAGAAGAACCTAAAAGTCAGAAGTAACAGCTCTATGAACAAACAGAATTCCAGAACAGAAAGATATGAGTTGGGCCAGGTCAATGGGATGTCAATATTTTGATAACCCTCAGGTAGACTGCAGGCTTGTTCAGCCTTCTGATATATACAGTAAACTGAATGATGAGACTCATCCTGTCACCTTAGCATTCAAAAGAGTTTCGCGATTACAATTACTTGCCTGAAAATGATACCATCTTTTAGGACTTGATGAATAGAGAAATCTTCAACCCAGTGAATCCAAACAGAGTTGGGGAGGAAGAGCCTTCAATTTTAGCAACCAATCATTTAAAAACTTTTCCAACCATTCAGCTGAGTAGCTACCCAGTGATCACCTTGTTTCGTTAAAATTTGTGATCAGGGATATAAAGGATGCACTATCAATCAAACACCTTGATTTTTATTGATTTTAAAGGTGTGTCATACATTTCCTCTTTGATTCAATTCTCCTTTCATTTTATAAATGTAGAGACAAAATTTAAAGATAGGGCAAATATGTTCCATTTGCCTAAACTTGTATGAAAGGCAGGTAGGTAATCTGGAACAAATGACAAAAAATGTATGGGGAAGTAGAGGAGGATAGCGGAGAAAGACCTACTGAAGCTACCGGTAAAAAGTCATTTAAGTTAAATATTCTATGGTTCAAGTAACATTACTAACAGTGTGAATCAAACTTCCTCACTCTAGGGGATAATAAGAATTAAACAACCAAATTGTTATGGACATCAAGTAAAAGTTCGTGAAAGTGCTTTGTAAACAATAATAAACTCTACCGATGTTAGTTGTTTTTGTATTGAAAGCTTAATCCCCCAAAAAAGAAGATTACCACATATCAATGCACACATGTATGCACAGATATTTATGCAGACACAGATCCATGATTCAGGGTGGAGATCAGGTCACCTGTAGCTTTAATAAGCCCCACAGTACCTAGCATAGTATTAGGTCCATAGCAGACACTCAAATACTTAAATTGTGTTCACGACTGCTATGAAATTATGATTCCTCGCTGATCAGAGGTACACAATGGCATGACGATGAATGGATGGCAAATATATTTGGGGGATACCTAGTAATGGACCAGAATACTGGGACAGAGGTTACGTGAGCACAGGTAATTCAGCATGGTGACAGCACTGTGCATCAGGTCACAAAAAATGGCACCGAGTGGTGAGGAGAGGTCTTTGTGAGTATCTTTAATAACATTTGGGGGTGTCTCTTGAACCGGGTCTCTGTCTGGGAAACCTCATCTGTCTGGGAAACCTCAAACCTTCTTTGTTGGTGTTTCTCCTTTCTAGCAAGGGTAGCTGCAGAAAATGAACAAGTCTCTAGGGGATCTTTCAGATTATCTTTTTCACAACATAGTTTTCAACTTGTTCCTTTCTCCATATCACAATTGTGACTTTAGAAACTGATAAACATTCAGTTATTTTAGGTATGGCCGAGGAGGATGAACTTGACTATTTAGAAGCTAACGGTCCTGCTTACCTAGGACAGAATGATGGCAATATCCATACAGGGATCCTCTTGGTTAAATAACCTTTCCCTCCCTTTCTATTATAATGGATGTTTGTTCTGAATATTTTTTGAAATAGCTCTTATGAATACTAACTTTTTGGATCACTTGGCTCTAATTACAATAAAATGACAATCTATGTACAATCTCTTAGGCACTAAAATGAACACTGAATATTTTACATTTTTAGATCATTCTTTATAATTTGCAAATTAATTATGCATATGTGTATAATTTGCATGTGTGTTTTTTTTCCTCATTTGATTTTCACAATATAACTAATAGCTAGACCAATTACATAACTTAGAAAATATTACTCAACTCTATACAGCTCAGGTTTTCTGATTTTACTTTCAGAATTATTCTACCTTTTATAAACCACAACTACTGGTACACAGGTATACAACTACCAGGTACATTAAACATAACTTCTAACTATCTGATAATTGAATATAGTTATAATTTAAATAGTCTTACTAAGTGCCAAGGCATTGGATCTTAAATTTAAAATTTCTCCACTTAACTAAAAGACTCAACGACTTCACAGTTCTGAAATCATTAAGTTACATGCATATAAGAAAAGTTAATCCTGAGAAAAGAGCTGTAATCGCTTTAATTCATTCGTAGCAAAGTAGAAATTACAACTACGCGTAAATTCAGGTATACAATGGGGTGGAGGGCGGAGCCTCAGAGCCAATTAGTAGTTTTGTGCTGTGCATATTTTTAATCAACTAATCAATAGTACATTTTTCAAGTGCCAATGATATAGAAACGAAACAGCATATTAGGTCCTTTTTATATATAACATACCTCTCTTAGTTAACTATGCCGTTTCCTGCATGTGAAACCATAATCACATGCATATACACATGACAACTTACCTGGTGTTACAAATGGAAACATAATCTTATAGTAATTATTTCCACCACAATTTTTTGTGCTTTTTCACATATAATCATGTAATGGTGCCAGCAGTTTAAGATAAGTAATGGGCAGTTAAAAAACAAAACCTTCACAACTTTGCCTAGGGAATGATGCAATCTAAAAAATTGATCTCTACGTAAAATGCATTAGAACAATAAATATATATCTTTAAACAGTATCATTAGCCATAAATATTAGTTCAAAATATTCTTGGGTATTCTCTCACAAAGTTTATATCCTAATGTAGAAATAGTTTATCCATGTTCTTTAGAAATTTCTGTCATTTATAGAAAATTCTAAATACTTCTGTTGAGAAAACTAGAAAAAGCCAACTCGCTGAGCAATTTTTAATTCATTTTCCTAAGTGAATGTTTTAGAAAAAATGTTTCAGAGTAAATGGAGAATACTGGTTTCTATACTTTAGACTTCTGTTTCTTACGTGAATAACTATACATAAAGACTGTTTTAGCACATCTCTTCCTAGTGTGGTTTTCTTTTTTGAGCTTAACATTTCCTGCCTTCCTTTGGTATGAAGAAAAACTATAGGTTTGTTTTGTTTTTTTTTTTTCCCTGTTTTAAAAATGTCACTAAGAGGCTCCAAACTTGAATGGAGTTCTCCTTCTTCAGCAGGTAAGTGTTTGATCTGTCATGTCAAAAATAAACAAGCCCACCTAATAATCTGCCATATGTGATAAAGGAAAAAACAACTTCTAAAATACATTCATTCACTGAATTGTTCAAATATCTTTCTCTTAGAGTCATCCATCTGGCAAGATCCACAAATATATTTAAGCCACTTATATAGGTCAGCTAATATGGGTGATGCTTTTTTAAGCACCATCTGACGAAGCACATTCTGCATTTTGCTAACAAAGTTACAGTACAAAATAATATTTTAATCAACCACAAAGAACAATAATAGATCTGACTGCTGGGCTGATAATCGTCTTATCACACCCTGTGAAACCTAGCTCTAATATTTGACGGAGCCTCCATTACTTGGCAGCCCATTCTAAAAAAGGCCAACAATGGAGAGAGAATGAAGTGGAGTGTGCAGGACCTCCGTATCTACATAAAAGAGATTAGAGGCGACAGCGGTCCATTTTACAGCTCAATCATATTGTGTTAGCGTGCGCTTATCCGAGCGCGGACGAAATTGAAAGAGAAATAAAAAAGAGTCAGGCAGATAGGAACCAGAAAAGCGAGGCATGAGCAATTTCCAAGGATATAAAAGGATGCTAATGGTGGGGCCCTGTCATTCTTAAAAAGGGCTATTAGGGCACCATCATCTGTTCTGGTGCCCTTATGCTCCTTCAACTAAAGTCAAGCATTTTCTAAAGCCCTTGTGATCTTTTTGCTTCTAGAGATAAAGTATGGTCATGTTTCAGAACAACACACTTTCCATTTATGTGATTTATTAAAGTAAGTCAACTAATTCTATTTACTGATAAAAAAAACCCCACTCCCTATGTATTCTTCTTCAGTATTTTCTTTTGTTGAATTTGTCACTTTTTTATGTAGCAAAAGCAAGTATACAAAAGTACCTTCCCAGGAGTGCAGAAAGCCTACTGATCTGATCTTATATGCTAAACTTAATTTTTAAAAAGTGTGTGTGTCTATGTGTGTGTGTGCGTGGGTGTGTGTGAGATTCCACAAACTGAGAGCAGCATAAAGAGAGCAAAGGCTTGGATTTTAGTATATTTTAAAAAAAGATTTCACTTTAGTTTTAACAGAAGCATTTTTTAAAAAAAAAGCAATTTTGAAGTGAAGATTAAGACAAGTGAAATTTCAGTTCTGATTTGGCTTTAATTCCAGCTCTGACCCCGGTTATGAGGACTAGGTCATGGTATCAAAAACACATTTTTACTTTTATCAAGGCAGAAATGAGACTTTAATCTTTATATTCTCTTTGGCTTTACCCCCTCCCCATCCCACGCTCCATGTTGCTGCCGTGCCCAGGCTCCCCTGAACCCGGGTATATAGACCAGCACGCTGGTATCACAGCATCTTTTACTTCTACCTCCAAACACTGCATGGCACACTTACTGTTATGAAATTTAAAAGCATTTCAGTGAATTCATGTTTTGCTAATCCCTCTCTGAAAAGCCAAGATACTCCTTGCAATTATTTAAAGCACCCTCCGGGTATCACGGAAACCAGAGCTGTGAATCATCACTGCAAAGTAACCTCCTCTGGCATTTGCTGGGGAGAGAGAATAACGTCAGCCCCTACCAATTCTAAGCCTCAGCTTAAGACTGAACACATAATCGTATAGCAATTGTTTCCACCACTGGAAATGCTGTTACTCATAGTTATTTAAAGTTACTGTCTTCACAAAGGTCACCAGAGCCCCTTTACTGTGACAAGTTCCTCTGTAAGCTGACATTTCTACTTAGATACACAACTGGACCCACAAATTTATCACTGACTTTTCCTCACCAGAGAGCCGCAGAAGGAGTTGGTTGACTTTTCTTGATCGTTATTATGGAACGTCTGTATAATAACAAAATATGGGCTTAACAAATTTCTTAATTCAGGGAGAACTTGGGCAGAATTCTCTGAAATAATGGGCGGTTTGGAGTCAGAGTGACATAGCCTTTTATGCTGTTGCTATTCATAACACGATCATTTTAACTTTGAAATATTTCTTTCAAAGGTAGTCAACTGGGGGACTAAACTATCCTGATTCTATTCCAGGAAGCAATGTTGAATGTGGGCTTTGAAGGCTCTGGATACATTTGTGAACTTGTGCAAGTGTTTTTACCTCTCTCTGCCCCAGATCTCCCTATCTTTGAATTAAGGATAATAATATCTGATTCCTGGGTTAGAACAATGGGTCTCAACCGGGGAAGAGGGGCATGATTTTGCCCCCCAAGAGGACATCTGGCAATGTGTGAAGACATTTTTGTTTGTTACAACTCAAGGATGCTAATAGGTAGAAACCAAGGATGTTGATAAATACCCTACAAGGAACAGGACAGGCCCCATAACAAAAGATTATCTGGTTCCAAACATCAGTTGCGTCAAGACTGAGAAACCCTGGGTTAGAATAATGTTTTTTTAAATCTGTGAGTATGTAAGTCTGTGTACGTGTGTGTGTGGATAAATGTAAATGATATAATATATATTGATTATTTTTAAAAGTTATCTGTGGACACTTCAACAAATCTTAGTTTTGTTTCTTTCTAAAACCCTTCATAACACTTTCCTTCCAAAAAAGTTTTCATACACTGTTTAGGCAAATTCTGGCTGTTTCCACTGCTACAGCTTCCAATGTCTTACCATCTTTTAGCATATTCTATTTCTATTTTTTTGCTTTTTCTAAAAACCTTATAGAATGATTACAATCCAAATGCAAATCAGCTATCCACACAATCAAATTCTCATCTTTCTTTTAGACGTAGTGACCCTTGTGGAGGTATCTCTTAAAGAATACACTCCAGCTCACCTATTTAACTAGTTTTGACTTAATTTGGGGTGCTTTATTAGCAAACAGTGTAAGACAAAGTAGCTGGTATAATACAGAGTGATGTTTAAATTAGTTTACAATTTGCTTGGCCTCATCTAGAACTGCAGTGAACAAAGCCATTCAGAAATGTCAGCTGTGTTCCCAAGCACTGTAACAAATTGTCGCCTGAACGCTGCACACCTAATGACTTCAAATTAGCTTCACTGCGATATCGCCTGACAGTTCGTTACGACTGTTAGCAACATAGCTGGCGTATCATGACCAATAAATTGGTTTCAGTGTGGGCTGGGAAAGGGACTTCCATCAATTTGATTAAAGAAATTACTGTAGCATTCAAAGCATAAAGACAAACTAGTTTAAGGAGACAGAAATAAGTTCACTGTACCAAAGAAACATGGCTCATTGTCCAAAAATTTGTTTGTAAACTATTTGAAGATCAAAGCTCAAACAAACAATAATTCAGGTAGACTACTAAAATTCTTAAACCTTGTGATCAGGTATATGTTCACTGATCTAAGGACAGGTCTGGAGAGAAAAATAATTGGATACTTTAAAATACTACTTTTGGGACTTCCCTGGGGGGCGCAGTGGATAAGACTCTGCACTCCCGATGCAGGGGGCCCGGGTTCGATCCCTGGTCAGGGAACTAGATCCCAAATGCATGCTGCAACTAAGAGTTCGCACGCCACAACTAAGGAGCCCGCCTGCCACAACTAAGACCCAGCGCAATCACATAAATAAATAAATAAATATTAAAAAAAAAACCTGAAATACTACTTTTAAGTCACCATATGAGAATATTTACAATGTCAATTGAACATTTATTTTCATAATTTATGTATAAATTCATGGTAAATATCTAATTGTAAACCAAAGCAATATGCAAATATGAAAAACAATTCAGTATAAATCGCCACTATGAACCACAAAATAAGTGATTTTTAAAAGGAAAAAAGCTATCTAGACTACTCCTGACAAAAACTTTTTTTTATTACGATATTATAGCTTTATTTAGAGTTTAGGAAGGTAAGAAAGAGTAAGTTCAGGAAGTTGTCCCATTGGCAGGCCAGGCAGGACTTATACCCAGGCTGTCTGCCTTAAAGCCCCCAATTCATAAACATTTATTTAAAGTGAAAAGGAAAAACAGAAGTATTTCCTTAGGAGAAAACTCGGACTTTTTAAAAGAATAAGGAAATATTTTAACAAGTTATATTCTCTTTATCTTAGGTTGGCAATAGTACCTTCATATGCGAAAAAATAATTAACAAGCATTCAAGATGGTACAGTTATAAAAATGGCATATGATTCTATTAGGACCAAGAAAGCACTAAATTAAGTATGACAAAAACAAATGTAAAGGTTTAAAAAAATCCTAATGAACGGGAATTTCCCGGTGGTCCAGTAGTTGAGACTCTGCGCTTTCACTGCCGATGGTTCAGGTTCAATCCCTGGTTGGGGAACTAAGTTCTCACAAGCCGTGCAGTGTGGCCAAGAACAATCAATTAATTTAAAAAATACAAATAAAAAAAGTAAATTAAAATAAATAAATAAAATTTAAAAATCCTAATGAGAAAATCGTGCATTTGCCTAAATCAACATATAAAGCCTAGGGAATTAATTGCAAACTTTTCTTTTCCATTTCAGAAAAGGTACCTGGAATATGCTTTGCCCATCCAATGATAACCACCAATTCTCGATCGGCCAAGTCGCACAGTGTAGTGAGGGCTTTGATGTCACTGTCGGGAACAGTAGGGTCAGGCATGGCATAGATCTTCTCCGGTTCAGCCACCAATAAATGTGAGACAATCTTGTTATCTGCAGAATCAGACCAGAGCACTACAAGATCACTAGTAGCATCATTCCTCTTTCGCACGTTCTAAACTAGGTGGTATTTTGAGCAAAAACAAAAAACAAAACAAAAAAATCCCTCAAACACCTATAATCAACCTCAAATATTCCATTTACGGTTCAACATATATATACTAAACAGTGTTCTGGAAAACCCATAGCAGTTGTAATAGTTCTTTGTTTCTTCTTGGCTTTACCTGCCTTTGCTGGAATGAAGCATCTGTCCTGCAATGAAATTTTTTATAGCAAACAGATAAGAGAAGTTAGATGCTTTCTGGGTCTGCTCTTTGATTCTTAGGTGGGATCTGGGGAAGCAGATTAAATAGCATACAACAGCTTTAAAATAAATATCCATATAAACCATTGAAATATAGAACATAATGTAGGAGGCAAAGAACTCCTACTGCCCATAGACATAATGGGCATGAAAGTCATTAACTGTCCTAATTCCTTTAAAGAGGAGCAAAGGTCAGAGCCCTTCTGCTGGGGTGAATTACTGACTGTATAACTCTGTCTCAGTGGGATGCACTCAATATGAACGTCTTGCCTTTCTCCCCCTCCCCACATACCCAGCCCATCTTTCAAATATAGCCAATGTCAGTTTCCAGAAAAATACTCCAACTTAAATGTGACCGTATTTCCACTTTGGAGCGTCTAATACTTTAATCCTCTATTTTCATCTGTTGTCTTTAGCTCATTCTCTGGCTCAGATTTATCTGTCTGAAATTTGTGATATATGTTTTTAAAATCCTTCATAAAATAAACACTAGAGACAAATGGAAAGCATCACATCAAATGTGTTTTATCGCTCAGGGCCATGTGAGAGTTTATGGAAGGGGTTATAAAGCCTTGCTAACGGAATGATTTTTCTTGTTGGCCCCATTTTCAATTTCTATATTTAGCTTTAGATTTGATACTTTCTTCTAAGTGAGGAAATACAAATAGGTAAGAATAAACTCAGATATTTCAACGTCTGTGTCCTATTACTCTAGAAAACTAGGGTATTAAATGGGACCTTTGTGAGCCAAGTCAAAGGTTCTTCTACGTTTACTAGACCATTTGCCTTTCCCTATACATTTTTAACTTTTTTAACTCAAAATGAAAAGACTTCATATACCTTAGAATTGAAAACATAGTTCTTTTTTTGTCTGCTGTAACAACATAACAAGGATACTTATCCAAGCTATAATTAGTAATTTTTTGATAGAGTTTAAAATTTTTACTACTATGACTGCCACATGAATTCTGTTCACTTCAAATTATCAACAGATAACCATTCAATGGCAGTAATATTCAATTATTATCAAATTAAAAATACAGATTTGGGAGGAAGTATTCCCAAATATCATATTTTCTAGAAAAGAAATTAAAATCAAATAGAGATTCTTTTTTTTTTTAATTTGTAGGATCTGAAGAGAATGACATTTGTTTCTCGTATATGCTATCGAAACAACACCCTGTTTTTTAGCTACGCTTGGAAAAGTTTCCACTTTCATTGCTCTGACAAAGCAGCAAAACCTGTCAGCAACTACTAGATCCTCAGGATTAGAAGAAAATGCAGTAATAAAGGGTACAAAAATGTAACGGAAGGAAATCGTAATTCGAGTTCTTTTAGTACAGGGAAAATGCAACCTGTTTTACCCAAGCCACTGGATACTTGACTGGGTCAGAGAAATTTGGTGGAAGCTTAGAAATTCCTATCATTCAGAAAATGGAATAGCCGGCAGCACTGTTTCTAGGTGAATCTTATTTAATGTTTCCCTAATTAGAATCAATAGAACCCAATTTTCATTCTTGGGCTTTTGTAGTACACAAACAATCAGTCAGGCTCCAGAAATCTCCCCCAGACACTTTCTGAGCAAAGCCCATGCCTAGTCTCTGACAGGATCTGAAAATTAAGTTTTATAAATGTTTGTTACCAAAATACACTAATTGGATAGACTAAGGAAAATTAACACAGAGGCCTTAAGATAATGAGTAATGATTTATTAGGAGTCCTCTTTTATCTCAGACAAATGGAGCTCATTGAAATTGCTGTAATCTTCTTAAAGGTACTTGACAAGCCTCTTCCCCATTTCTCAGGTTTCCGCCGAAAACCATAGATGTTTCTTTATCCATCCTGTGGACTTACGAATGGGCTGGTGCTCATTTTTCTCTCGGTAGAGGATATCATCAATGGTGTCAGTCGACTTCGTATAAAATGAATGAGAAATGGCCAGTCTGGATATTAGTGAATCCAGGAAAACGAAACCTCTAATGAAATTAAACATGAGTGTTTATTGCATTTTATTGTATTATCAGAAAGTTTTTTTATTCTAATGTGCAAAATCTGCTTAATGCAGTCCTAGATTGTATTTGCAGAATGCCAAACAGCTTATGCAGGCTGAGGAGAAGATGCCAGATTGGACAATTGAAGGTATAATCAACATAATGTTTTTTGGAGAGGCAAAAGGAAACCATGCCATATGTTCACTTAAGCTTTAATTTTATGTAAAACTGGTTGTTTTTTCCTTTGACATAGCTAAAATGTCCTTTCATTTACAGTTCAGGGTCTGTTTTATGTATTTAACAGATGCCCATATGCTCACACGGATGATGCATAACAGCGACCCCTCCTGGAGAATCTGAATGAGAAGAGGACACTTTTTCTCTTCCCTCGAAAGCAGATCAGAAATTACCCGTGTCTTTTCTAGAACTGCTATAGCTGCAACATCCTCTGGTGAGGGCTGGTTGTGTCTTCTGAGACAGAGACAGCTAAACGTGAGAATTGTTTCCACCAAAGCACTTTCAGTGCCTCGTATAAACTCTATGCATAAACATCCTAAAATGTTAGCCCTTTTGCACTACAGCCATGAACTGATTTTTCAGAAACTGGAACACAGTTAACTGCCTCAATCTATATTCTAGCTCTTTTTAGCTAATGACAAAGAGAATGGGGTTTGCATTTTAGCTACATACCTACCATCGTTTCAAATTGCAGCCGGGCATTATCAAACCATGGGCTTTTAAAAAAACACTTCATAATGCCCATAAGGGCATCTGAAATGGAACCACCAACCTATGCTTGTTATCAGTAGGGCCCATCCTTGTTTTAATCTATTGCTAGCGAGTGTGTTAACCTTCTATAGCTCTAAATTAATGAGGCTCCTAATGTATTTTCATTGGGAGGTTGAACAAACTCATTTAGCTAGTGAAAACTACAAAAATCACTTTCTTGTGAAATCTGAAACTAACAGCTCCAATGAACTAATGATCATGGTACGGTCCATTTTATGTACCTCTGAAAATAAAGATAACCCGTAAAATTCGCACTATATAAGCTATGCCTTGGTATGCTTACGCTTCCACAAAATGACTAGGTGAAAAAAGGTAGAGGGGGAGAAAACCATAGGAAAAAAAGATAATTAGCTGAGTTGTTGTTGCTCTTCAAAGGCAATCCTTGGGAATAAAGCCACATCTCCCCACCCCCGCCAACAAAGAGAAGTCTCGTTGGAGTCAGTAGGAATGGGCATGCCAAAACTGATGTACCTAGAGCCAGCTGGGAGGATGTCATGTGCTGGAAAGCCAGACATGTCTGCTGTACTTACATGGCTTTTTGGCTGGCTGAACCAACTGAGGGTTCAGGTATGGGCTGTTCTCCGCATCTATTCTGCGCTTGTACTTCTGCCGACCTCCACGTACTCTGTCAAGACGCACTCCTGTGGGGAAAGACAGGCGCTTCCTTACTGTTGAGGTAACTATCTTTGAGACCAATCAAATACATAGAGAGTATCATCCAAGGGTGCTAAGTAAACAGAGAGTAGATTGCAGAAGGGCCCAGGGGAAGTAGAGGAATGTAAAAAAGCGATGGCTAAACCAAGACTGCCACAGGTTGGAAACCAAACCTGGCAGAGATGACCAAGCTGAAAGACATTTAGGCAAGGCCATCAGAGTCATCTACATACCAAAGGAAAGGCACCTTTCCTTGAGAATTAATACAAAGAAACTGGAATTTGGTGCTAACACACTTTCTCAAATTAAAGACATTGGCAATGTGTATCCTCTTCATCAGTCACCCCTGAAAGCTCAATGTGTGGGCCTGAGTAGATCAGTAGACCCAGAGCTGTTCAATCCACCCCGGTCTATCAGAGGACTCCACGTGGACCTGTGGAACTGAATTGAGTTGAAAACCCCTACATGTTGTAGAGAGCTGGAACCCCACTACACAAGATGAGACGCAAGGATCGTTCCCTGTTCTAAGTCAACATGTCTCAGAAGGAGCATGTTCCTTACATTCTGACACACGTTTGTATTTTCCTTCAAATGAGAGAAAACTGAAAGCAGGTCTGGACTGAACGCAGGTCAGAAGGAGGAGATTCCTGAAAGAATTCAGGAGGCTAGAATGGCGAAGAAGGGATTTGTTAGGAGGGCAGAGATGAAGCGTGAAGCTAGAAAGTAGGCAAAAGTAGACTGGCATTTAGTAATACTTTTTCCCCATGAGTGATGGACTGGGTCAAGATTCAGGGAGGTTTTGCTGGCAGTGGATCTATAACATTAAGGAAAGGGGCAAAAGGGAAAGAAAGGGATTAAAAAGAAAGAAATGTTTCATTTACATGGGGCAGTGGGGAGGGTGCTTGTTAATAACGTGGTTTCCAGTCTGTAACTGTAAAGTTCAGGATAGAAACTTATAAATCTTTATCAAATAAAGAGAAGATTACTTGGGAGTAAGACAGAGATGAGATTCGCTTTGTGGTCTTATATTGTACCTTAATTGATAAGACAGTATTAACATTATCCATTAATAAATTCACAACCAAGTAATTCATTGTACATATTTTGGTATTTCTCAAACTGTTCAGAAGATAGATTTGGTTTAACAGTATCCTCAGTATTGTTATTTTACTGAAGGCCCTCTCAGAGCCTTTAACATGCAACTAACTCTCAAATAAAACTCTCCGAGGGAGATACAGCCTATGCAATGTTTTGCAAACCAATTTAACCAAGGATCCTGTTTTGGGAACATTTGTTAATATCACTTGGAACAGGTGAGTTGTGGTGTAACTGAATTATATGAAACAGTTTGGGAAAGGCTGATATATTTCTATGTGAATCCTGAAGGTGAATATATACTCATATGTTAAAGATGACTATCAATCCATGAGCTAAAGAAAAACATAACTTTTCATATTATCTTAATACTACTACTTTAAGAGTTGATTTCCTTTTAGTGATACACACAAACATACACTTGGTTCTAGGTAAACCCTGAAATGTCAAACTGAAACATCAGAGCAGAGTTTAACTGATATCAGGAGACAACTTCAAGAGCAAGTAAGTAGGTTTAGACAAACAAATATCAAAAAACAAAGAGCTTAGGTACAGTCTCTAAGTATTCAATGAAAATAGAGTGCTTGTGAGTCATGAAGAAACATTTCTTGACTGCTGCTTTTAGAGCAATTTTGCGCCTAGAGTTCCATTCCTTCGTTTATCTAATTTCTAATGTTCTATTTTTATTGTGTCTATATTTAATTTACTAAAGTTTAACACCTTCCCCCTTTTGCCCCCCTTTAGTCATGTTTTGTCTTTTTTCATTTCTTTCTTTCTCCAAGATATTTTTCCAGTTTATATAATGTGGTCGCATTTTGTCTGTTCATCT
Organism: Balaenoptera musculus; assembly: GCF_009873245.2. Taxonomy (NCBI): domain Eukaryota; kingdom Metazoa; phylum Chordata; class Mammalia; order Artiodactyla; family Balaenopteridae; genus Balaenoptera; species Balaenoptera musculus. The sequence goes on along the minus strand of NC_045785.1, from coordinate 169,666,283 downwards.
GAGACCCATTCAAATTTGTTTCATCATAAGAATTTAAAATTTTTCATTATAAGAGTTTAGAAAACTAAAAGCATATATAACTAAAAGTGGTATCATAACACATTTGGCATCCAGCTCCAACACAATGTGAACATTAATGTGATGATTAGAGGTGTGAAGAGAAGGCAGGATGAAACAAACAGAGAGAGAGAAAGACAATGACAGATGAAGGCTAATAAAAGGAGGAAACATTTAAAAATAACTCTGAAATTGTTAGAACCAAGAAAGCCTGACATACACACACTACTATATATAAAACAGATAATCAACAAGGACCTACTGTACAGCACAGGAAACTCTACTCAGTACTCTGTAATGATCTGTATGAGAAAAGAATCTAAAAAAGAGTGGATATATGTATATGCATAACTGACTTACTTTGCTGTACCACAGAACTAATTCAACACTGTAAATCAACTATACTCCAATAAAAATTTTAAAAATTAAAAAAAAAAAAACAAGAAAGCTCACAGAATGCATCTCAATTAGGTTTGTAGACTCCAAATTTGCTTTTGGTGTCTGTCAGGGCATGAGTTCACTATGAGCAATATAGCCTCACATGCCCAAATACTGAACAATACACTATGTATTTTCCAACACAGGAGTCAGAGCTGGTGAGTTTCTGACAATGGATTTCATCCATCCTGAAGGCCTATGGAAGAGGATCGTGGCTGAAAGACTGGATTCAAGGTCTTGGCTGGAAACAATTCTGACACAGTTATATCACACTAAAGCCACCAATCAGCTTAGCCAACTGGCCCAAGTTATGGGAGAAGTGCAACACTGAAAACTAGTTATTAAACATCATGAAGAAAAAAATACATATACTTGATTGACAGAATTTTTATTATGCATTATGGGATATTTTTTGTATTTGTAGGAATAGATCCTTTAAATACTGTGAAATAATTTTATTACTATGCATTTCCTTTCAACTTTGAACAATGAATTCCTGAAATATTCATATTATTTTTACGTGCTCCTCCAAAATCTAAAGGAGTGTTCTCACTCTTATGTTCATTCTCGCTTTCTCGTTCTCCTTTTCCCTCTTCTTCTCGCTTTCTTCCCTCCCCCTCACCTCCTTTCAGTGTGTGGGTAGATAAACTACTATCTATCCATCCATCCATCCATACCATCTACATATCTATCCAGTTTCTAAATATTCAAGTACTTTTTTACCAAAGCCATCATTTAACGCGTTCTTTACTTCCTAAAATAAAGATCAGTTGGACAAAGCATTCTTTTATGATTTATAACTTTATGTATATAGTATTCAGTAGATGACTGTAGAGGGAAAAAATTAGATATTAATACTACATAATTAACAATTAATACAATTATGTAGCGAAAGTTGATGGGCAGTCAATATACAGAAAAATTGTTCCTGCCAAGTTTAGATAACAATTAATGGTAAAAATTTCTAGAGTCGATATATTTTAAAAGATCATAATAACTTTTATGTGAAATTTTTATTCCCATTTTAGGGGGTTAAAAGTAGGCAAATATCAACAATCTCAAGTAAAAAATATTTATACTGCTTTTAATCTCTTTTCAAAATCTGGAAAATCTTCTTTTTATGCATCTTCTAGTGATATGATGATAATGATAATGATTTAGTTTAGCTGACTTCATACTCAGTGAAATGTCTGAACTCAAATCCTAGTAACACACCTGCAACTACTTCTACATCATACTAAAATTATTCATCAATTTATTCAGTTCTGTTGGAGAAAAAACATAGTCAGTAAAACCAGTTTTTTTTTCCCCCAAGGACAATCATATAACACGGAAATACACAAGTGACATAGGTCTCAAAGTTAAATCAGCCCAAACTATGTGTTCAAACATGTGGACCCAGCTTCTTTATTTGTGCATCTTTGAAAATAAACAGATGTATTCATCTGAGTCATAATAATATATGCACTGAAACTTTAATAATGTTATTTTAAAGAGTCTGATAAAACAATACTATACAGATATCATTAAGAAGTCTATTTTCACATATATACGCTACTATGTATAAAATAGATAACTAATGAGAACCTACTCTATAGCACAGAGAACTCTACTTGGTGCTCTGTGGTGACCTAAGTGGGAAGGAAATCCAAAAAAGAGGGTATGTATGTATACATATGGCTGATTCACTTTGCTGTACAGCAGAAACTGACACAGCAGTGTAAAGCAATTATACGCCAATAAATAAATAAATAAATAAGTCTATTTTCAGTATATTTCTAGTTTTAAAGTTTTTCCAGAAAAATGTTTCCAACTGTAATAATATAATAATTTATTCCTAAATATTATATGAAGAACATGGAAAAAAGTAAGGCATAGTTTGCAAATCAGAATGGTTTCTTTCTGGCTCTTTCATTAACAAGCTCTGTAAATTTTGTTGAGTTCCTTAACCTGTTTGCTTTTCCAAATATAAGATGGATATTAAGACAATAACCTCCCTGGTGTTCTGCTTTAATGATCCAATTATATTAATATAAGGTACTAATATATTTGGATATTATACTAATATACTAATATACTTGGATATTATACAAATGCATTATTAAATATCTTATAAACTTTAAAATCCCAAGGAAATTGCCATTATATCATTATTTTGTTGAAATATTACTATATTATTTATTGAAATATATTTTGCATCGTGATCATTTTTTGAAAATCTACCCCCATGGAGTGTGACAGTCTACCCTGCCTCAATTCTGTAGGTAAACACATTTGAGGTATAATTGAATGGTAAGATAATACAAAGGATAAAACCGAAATAATGACATTATTTGATGTCTAAGTGATTACAGAAATATTTGGTATCCCATTCTATTTGCTGCTCATCCCTGTCACTAATAATATCATTTAGAGTTTATTTTAGAACAGATACAGAAACTAACCCAAAGTCTATGAAAAAGAAAAATGCTATCTCTGAGTTTAGCTAGAAACACACAATACAAAGTTAAGTAGAGAATTGATAATTATCCAATTAACCTAATACATTTCATTTAAAAGTCTCTATTTTCAGCAGAAACAAACAAAAAACAACAACAGTATTTACCATCAGGACCTGGAAAATCCAGATTTGCCATAAACAAACATTAATCTAATCCAAATATTTCCACTTACAATGGCAAAGCCTGTCTCTCTACATCTTTACAATCTTAAATACAAACAATTTCTGTTTGGACTCCACTTGTAAACCATTTTTGAAAAACTTTAAAAAGGAAGATTTCTCCCAGTAAATAAGATACCCACAATGTTCAATGTTTGACAGGATTTGAAGTTAATTAAGGCAACTGGATTTTCTATTCATGTGGAGTCTGCCATTACCCCTTTCGTTTTTTAAATAAAAAATTTTAATAGTTGACATTACCTACCAAACAGAACGCTTCACATCACTTTTTCTATCAAATACTGCATGTGCCTACATTGCCACAAGGGAATCACAAATCTCATAAGTTGTCAGAATTTACAAAATTGAGGAAGCAGGAATAGGGCAAGAAGGAAAAAAAACAAAACAACAAAAACCGCTATGAGGCACATAAATGCCAAAAGAAGTAAAACAGTTCAGCACAAGGCCTTCTTAGGTCAGCTAATTTTAAGTCTACATTTTATGCCCAAATGCAAATTTTTACAATATTATATAGTCCAAAGACAAAAGTATTTTTCACATTTTTAATAGCACAAAGTCATTTCATAGGATAATAAAAAAATCTCCCCTTCAGAGAATTACACAAGGCTATCCTAGCCTACTTCGTTATATTAAAGACAAGCCTTTTTATAACGTTGTTCTTAAACAAAGGTTTGCTAAAAACGTTAATTACATAGACCCCTGGAATACTTAAGAAAGATGCAAATAGTCATATTAAAGTAATGATAATTTTTTAAAAGATAGTGAAATAATATTTTAAAAGATTAGTGACTTTAATGACTACTAAATAAATAGTTGGATCATTTAAATGTTATCCAACACGACTTGTAATTGAGGATAAGGAGCAGCCTGGGAAAGTAAAACTTATGATGCAAGAAGGTGAAGAAGGTGGGAACGGTCTCCTCCACGATGTCTCTGCTACTGCGGCTCCCTTTGCTGCGGAAGGGAATCCGGCTCTTTCCGTTCAGGAAAAGAAGTACCTAGAAGCGCCCTTGAATTTGCCTGAGATTTCTGTGAGGGAACCATCATAAACAGAGGGTGGAGAAAATCCCTTTGAGGGGCTGTAGGAAAGGAAGCAAAGGCAGATCGGCAGAATCAAGACACAGCGGCGAGAATTTTAGTGGCAGCCTGTGATGGGATTCTTCCTCGTAACAGCATCCTTACAGAGAGTACCAGCTTTACCTACAGTATTTGTGCATATTTATAGGTACCCCAGTAAAGGGATGAGTGAAAATTATTTGTACATTGATGCAAATACTCCAGGGAGAATCTAACCATATTAAATTCTGGAGGATCATGAGAGACAATAAAACACACCAAGCCCTAGTTATCTTCTCTTACTATTATTGCCCTTTCTCAAAATAGACAGTGATACTGTTCAACATGGCTTCATGATTTCGTTCCTTTCTTCCTATCTCAGCAAACTTTTGACTCCTGATATCTGCATCTCCTGAACAAGCAATGTCTTCATTGATAGTGGAATGACTTAATCTCTGTATGAAGTGTCTTGGAATCAACCAAAACACCCATTGGTTATTGAGAGCTGCTTCTATTCCAGGCAATGGGTTAATTGTTTTACGTACATGAACACATTTAACACTTACAGCAATCCTATGAAGCAGGTGCTATTATTATCCCATTTTACAACACTATGTTTATACTGCTTCTCTGTCATCAAATTCTATTTTTGGGAAAGAGCATGTGGTATAGACTCCAAAAGCAGAAGCACGGGCAGATAAAACCCAATTACTGCGGTAAACAATACTCGCACCCTGATAGGGGGTGCATGCAAAGAGCAAGGCAGAATGATGAACTAGCACGAGGAGAGAGGAATACTTTTACTCCGCTGAAGGGCTAGGCATTTTGCATCTATGACTCTATAAAGCGTCTCCACTTAGAAGAAGTTTATAGCTATGAGACTGTTGGCAAACCAAAAATGATAAAAAAGATTCAGTCGGTCTGCTTTTCTCTTGAGGCAGGGACCCAGAGATATTCATTTCCTCGCTCCCTGTTCCTCTTTAAAATGTCACTGAAATAAGACAAGGACTGTTTTGCCAGGGCCATGGAGGCAAAGCAACATTCTGGCTGAGTTTTACAGTTTAGAAGAAGACCCCGATGGCGGCTTTTCAGTTAGACACCTTGACGAATGGTTACATCTACTTCCGCTGAAATAGCATGACAACAATTCAGGAACTTTGGAAATAGCTTGGTTGCATGTGGAAGCACTATAAGATCTGCTGAAATAAAAGGGAAAAATCACACAGGGAGAGAAAATGCATATCCATTAGGCGGGCTTTTTTTTTTTTTTTTTTTTTTAACTGAGTCCTCAGTCACTAAAAGAGATAAAAGCCAGGACTCACATTAAAGCTTCCTTGCTCTACAGATGAATTAACAATTAGCAAAGGGAAGTCTTTCATTTTGGTCTCTTGGTAGCTATCTGGACTATTAAACATGTGAGGCTTGCATAGGAAATTACAAAGGCTTCCCTCTGTTTCAGATTCAAGCTGCATCCAAAATATATTTGTAGGTTTCTGTGCACAGGACATAGCCACAAAGAAGTCTCTCCTTCTTTTTTTTCAAGGTGTGATTCACTGCTCTTGGCTGGTTCTGAGGCGTATGTGCTAAATTTATAATCTGGCTGAGAGCCAAAATCAAAATCATAGAAAACTGAAAAAGACATAGTTTACAAAATATTTTGCAGGGAAAATATTATTCCACCAGGGGTCCAGTTGCTTCATCTGAAGCATGGAGCCCTAATCTATGACACATACAAGTACAAATTAGGTCATCTGCAACAGGTGACAAGTTTTAATTGAATGTCTTCTGTCTGCAATTCTGACAAAAGGTGAATAGAAATAAATGGGTCTTGGTAAGACGGCTCTGAGCCTTACAATACCCAATATCTCATTATTTTTAAACAGCTATCTATAAACTGATGCTGACAAGCCTTGAACCTTTTATTTCTGCTCAAGATGAGGTGGCTGTGAAGGGGAGAAAAAAAAAAAGGAAAGAAAAAGGGGCATCCAGAACATTACATTAAACATGCAATACCTACCATTATTACTTCCCCAATGTAATTAAAGGAAATCTCCTATTCAAAAGGCACTATTTCTTACTTTGCTTGATGTCAGAGAGAAAGAGAAAGAGAGCGAGCGAGCGAGTTTGCTTGGTCTGTATTTGCTAAACATAGAGACTGCCTTTAAAGAAAAAAAAGAAAATCTTCCCTTTCTTTCTCTTTTGCCTGTTAAAAATTTCATAAACTATTGAAAGAGATACTGCGGTGACTTAAACCTATCTGAACTCTATTTTGTCTGGTTACTATTTAATACTGGTGACTCTTCCCTTTATCCTTTTCGAAATTGCCTTCTCATGTGAATAAAGTTGTGAATTAGTGGGTAAAGACATGAAATGTGGTTGCACATCACCATCAGGAAAAGTGATTCTACTAATTCACAATTAAATGTGACACTGAAAGCAATAAGTTTAACACAATAATAACGGTGTACAGCACCCCATGGGGATGCTCTGTAAACAGAAGCACAAATATTATTTATGCAAAATTCAATGCCCTGTAAAAATGAATTAAAAATGAAATCAACCAGGCTGGTTTATAAGTTGTGGGTTGAAAGTCACAGTCACTGTGTTTCATCCAATGGAGAGGAATACAGTGGAGTCTAGTGAACAAAAAAACCACACGTGGATTTCAAAGAGAATATAAGTAGTGGGAGAAAAAAAAAAAAGGAAGTAGGTGACAGAGAAAGATGGTGGTGAGTCTGGAGGTCATTTGGTTTTAGCATGTGTGATTCTAGATCACGTGGGCAACCAAAGTAGAGTTCAGCTCAAAAGAGAAGCTTATGGTCACTTTAGTAGGGGAAAACTTCAAGCCCTGGCCAATTTGTTAGGAACTCAGCACAGTTAATAAAAATGCATTACCAGACTCAAGCAGAAATTCCAAGAGCCAATTCTAAGATACCAAAGTGACACATGGTGTTTAATGAATATTTTTCTGGTGATTATGATTTTGCGAAGTTGAGACTGGAAATAAAGTAAATCTAGCAGAAAGAACATATGTCTGGGTCATGTGAAAAAAAGAATTGTACCAAAAACACAAAATACATAGGAAAAAAAAATCAGTTCAATAGAGATCAAATGTTAACATAACATTAATGTATACACGCCCAAATCTCGTATCAGTGAGAAATTTTCTTGTGACACTGTGACGTTTATTTCTTATTTCTTGTGACACCAGCAGCAATAAGTTTAATACAATAATAATAGTAATAACAATGCACAGCACTCCATGGGGATTCTCTGTGTAAACAGAAGCACAAAGAATATTTATGCAAAATTCAATGCCCTGTGAAAATGAATTAAATATGAAATTAAGCTGGTATTCAAGTAGCTGGAATGAGAGCCATAGTCACTGCATTACATTCAATGGAGAGGAACACAGTGGAGCCCAGTGGCCTCCCTGTAAGGTTTTAGTGGAGTAAACAAGAAATGCCATGGACTGAATGTTTGTGTTCTCCCAAAATTCATATGTTGAAACTGAATCCCCAATGGGATAGTATTTGGAGGTGAGGCCTTGGGGGTGATTAGGTTATGAAGGTGCAGCCCTCATGATGGGCTTAGTGCCCTTATAAAGGAGTTCCCAGAGAGCTCCCAGGCCCTTCCCACCACATGAGGACAACAAGAAGCCTATCTATCAACCAGGAAACCCTCACTGAACACTGAGTCTGCCAGTGCCTTGATCTTGGACTTCTCAGCCTCTAGAACTGTGAGAAATAAATTTCTCTTCTTTATAAGCCACCCAGTCTATGGTATTCTGTTATAGCAGCCCAAATGGAATATAACAAGAAGAAATGAAGAAACATTAAAAAAAAAAAAAGACTCAGCCATAAAAAAGAATGAAATAATGCCATGTGCAGCAACATGGATGGACCTAGAGATGATCATACTAAGTGAAGTAAGTCAGAAAGAGAAAGACAAATACCATATGATATCACTTACATGTGGAATCTAAAATACAACACAAATGAACATATCTATGAAACAAAAACAGACTCACAAACATAGAGGACAGACTTGACTTGTGGCTGTCAAGGGGGACGGGGGGAGGAGGGCAGGAGGGAAGCATTGGGAGTTTGGGAGGAGCAGATGAAAACTACTGTATGCAGGATGGATAAACAACAAGGTCCTACTGTACAGCACAGGGAACTATATTCAATATCCTGTGATAAATCGTGTTAGAAAAGAATATGAAAAAGAATATGTATATATGTATAACTGAATCATTTTGCTGTACAGCAGAAATTAATACGACATTGTAAATCAGCTAGACTTCAATAAAATTTTTTTAAAAAGGAGGAAGTTTAGAGAGATACTCTACAATGGGTTGATTCAAGGTCTAATGTGAAATAAAGAAAATACAATGGTTTCCACCCCCTTCTCATCCAAATCTGTATACCATCGCTAACCTCCATTCATCTGCCAACTGTGCTGCTAAGTATTTGTGAGGAAAGTTAATGGAGAAAAAGGAAAGGAAACCAAGAGAGAGCATGAGAGCCTGGTCTAAGCCTTGTAGAAATGCAGACATGGAGAACACGCATGGCGGATTCAGAACGCACTGCCAGCTGCCTCGAGTCCACAAGAGCACATTTTCAAGCCAATTAAAATCCAGTTTTCCTCTCCCAAAGTTGACAAATCAGACTGTTGGGGAATTTAAGACCTAGTGAGAAAAACTAGGGTAGAATAATCATGAGTGGCAGTGATCATAAAAAAGCACTTATACATAAATGATATACTCACTAAAATTAAAGACAAATATGAAAAGACTATCAATGACAGACACACTAATTAAGTCATGTTTCCTGTGCAATTAATTTCCATTTATCATCCTTTGATCTCTTGAATATTTCTAGGATCTTCCTTCTAGCTGGTTTCAGCAAGATGACTGTAAATTCAGTTTGAGTTGCTGTAGATAATAGGCATATGAAAAGACTTTTTTAGAAACATCTGGTTTTTAAACCAAACGTTTAATGACACTCTTATGTTACTACTCTGAGCATATTGGTTTTAATACGGTGCTACTCCAGGTTCATGTTTAATTGATATATAATGTTGAAGATTTGGTGGAGAGTTATACATAAGTAAATGTAAACATATCAAGATTTTCAGTCAAGGAAAATAACAATTAGGAAAGCGCTTATTCTGAGGCCAAAAAAGAAAATTGTACATTTAAGTGCTGTGGCAAGGTGAGGTCCATAGGCTGTACTTTTATTCTTAAATTAGGATGTGTCAAGAGTGTGTAAAAAAGAAAACACCAATGACATTTCCAGATGCCAAATAGAGTGGGTCTTGGCTGAGGAAAGCCTGTATCTGTACCAGGTCATAAATTTCCTGAAAGACTTCCCTGTGTGTAGCTGTTACAGGAGGGGCTCGCTGGGAGGTACTGCCAGGATGCTCACAATGGTCCACAAGGCCAGGAGGAATCTTGAAATCCTAAAGGCGCCAAGAAAAGAAAAACACGCTTTTCCAGCCACAAGGCGGCTCAAGGCTAGATGTTGGGAGTAAGTCTCTAAGTGTCACTGCCTCATAGAGAAGGAGGCAGAATTTCCCACGAAAATCTCCTTGCAGTATTCCAAACCACATTTTCTTACTCCTTCCTGCCAACAGGCTTGCTCTCTATTTTTAAAACGTAATCTGGGTTAGGGACCTCCCTGGTGGCGCAGTGGTTAAGAATCCGCCTGCCAATGCAGGGAACACGGGTTCGAGCCCTGGTCCGGGAAGATCCCACATGCTGTGGAGCAACTAAGCCCGTGCGCCACAACTACTGAGCCTGCGCTCTAGAGCCCGTGTGCCACAACTACTGAAGCCCGCGCACCTAGAGCCCGTGTTCCGCAGCAAGAGAAGCCACCGCAATGAGAAGCCCGCATACCGCAACGAAGAGTAGCCCCGCTCGCCGCAACTAGAGAAAAGCCTGCGCACAGCAACGAAGACCCAATGCAGCCAAAAAAAAAAAAAAAAAAAAAAAAAAAAAATATATATATATATATATATATATATAAACTCAAACTTCCAAATATTTTATTTATTATGTATATTCATAATTCCACCACAAAAGTTGAGGGTTGAGGGCATGGTGAGAAATGACACTCTAACTGAAATAGCTTCAAAGGATCAAAATACAGCCAGATGATTTTGACGTATATTTTAATTGCATGTTGCTTTGTCATGGCCCATGCAGTATATGTCACATGCCTGCCACGTAGTAGATACTCAAAAATATTGAGTAAGTGAATAAATCAATTTACAACATGCTTTATAGCCATGTACTAATCAGGTTTTTTTTTGTTTTCATTTGTTTGTTTTTCTTTTGATATTTCTAAATCTGGAATGTATACACAGAAAGATATGGACCTCTTGTCAATTCTCTCAGTAATTCTTGCTTATCATGTCTTTCTTAATGCACTAGTATATTGTAACTTTAGAAAGGTATAGAGAGCTTGAAGGTGACAAAACAGCATGAAGCACTGAAAAAAAAGAGCGTTGCTGAAAGGTAGGACATACGAATTTAATTTTTCAATATTCATCCTGGTAGTGTAAGAGGAAACAGCATTTGATTTGCTGGGAAAACCTCAAATAGATATTAAGAAAAATTTACTAATCAGAATTATATTTAGATACTAATTATTGAGCAAGCAAGACCAAGGTCCCTATACTTGGGAAATTTGATAAATGGAGAAAACCATTCTCTTTCCTAGACACTTTGATTACTCTTCTGCCTGGAAGCAGATGAATGAGTTTGATCACGTGTTAAGCTCTCTTCCAGTTCTAAGATTCTATGAATGAAATGGTGTACTTAAAAAGATGGAATTGACCCACAGATTCAGAGTACAACGACTGCCTTGGCAGTGGGAAACATCAACATACTTCATATCTTAAATCAGGAAGACCAAAGCCAAATGGATAGCATTAATGAACCAGAAGAGCAGAAAGCTTTCTGGCACAGGCCTCAGCCTTCCCCTCACACTGACCTTGGCCAAATGCATTTCCTTTTGTTCTTGACAACAATACAGCAAATAAAGTGCCCATGTTTGAAAAACGCTTCTAACTTACTACTGCATTAGGAAAAGATCAATGCCTGTTGCATATGGCTGTGGAGACTGAAGGATGGAAAATTAGGAACAGCTTTAGATTTGTGGGCATTTTACAACATAGAGACTAGATTATGCTAAGGAGAGGAGAATATGACCTAATAATGGAGATTTTGAAAACAAGCAATGAGTAGCTAATACCTATGCTGTTACTTAACTGAATTTCATCTGGAGTTTCAAAATAAAAAGGCTAAATAGGATCAGATTTCAGTAAATATACCACAAAATAATGTTTCATCTCAACATCTATAGTCACCCTTTTTTTCAGAAATTACAGTATATATATAATGTAAATATGCACACGTATACATAAACACATAGATATAGAAATAGATAAACACACACAAATTCTAAACCAATGATACACTGTTCAGTTTCTGTATTTTCCTGATAATGATTTGTCTGGCCAAATGATTCTGTGAGAATTATTTATTTGCAAGATTTTCCATCCAAAGAAAACCCATGTTACATGAGTTTATATTGATATTTATATCAGGAGTTGCAAATTCAAACAACTACTGCAATGTCAAGTGAATAAGTGAAATGGACTGTGTGTTTAAAAAGTTGGTAGCTATTTAGAAATTATCCTTTTATTTTATTTAGGCCTTCATTATATAAGAGCATAACCTAATTGCATAATTGCTTAAGTTGTTCTATACGCTATACTTTGAAATTCTATTTTAAAAATGCTATTATCCACAGACATAGAAAACAAACTTATGGTTACCAAAGGGGAAAGGAGGTGGAGGGATAGATTAGGAGTTTGGGATTGACATACACGCACTACTGTATATAAAATAAATAACCAACAAGGACCTACTGTATAGCACAGGGAACTCTACTCAGTATTTTGTGATAACCTGTAAGGGAAAATAATCTGAAAAAGAATATTTATAAACATATGTGTATAACTGAATCAGTTTGCTATACACCTGAAACTAACATAACATTGTAAACCAATTATACTTCAATAAAAAAATAAAATTAAAAAATGCTATTTAGTAGGGTTTTAGGTAAAATAATGTATAAAAATATTAGGATTCTCATTAGAAATCATTTCAAACAAGAGTAAAAAATGAACCATCGATGCCCACACATAGCACCTGTCAGTTAAGAATGTTGACATGTTTTGATCCACACAAGTCCTCTTAAAGAATCTTGCTTAAATAAGCACAAGTCTCCATTGTGTTTTACAGTAAATGGCAGCAGAGGCTTTCTTGAAATTCATCCATTATGTTTACTAAATATCTTGACTCTTTGAAGGAACATCTTTCTGCCTAGTGAAATCTGTTGGAACCTGCAAAGTCAATTCTTGTAATACAATTGTTGTGTCTTGATTGTCACTAAGATTACACCAAATTAACCATCACTGGGAATTAGCTGACAAAGAACCACTCTTTTGTTGGCCTAGACCCTTCCTCCCCCAGCTTTTTGTGTTATATGGAAGTGAAGGTCTTTGACATGGCAAAAGAGTAAGATGTTGCTGAATGCTTTTTGGAACCGTCCTAGGAGGAATTTGGTTTTAACAGCGTTTTCTTTGGGTTGGTAGGTCATGGAATACAATGGACCAGAAGATGCTGTTGATGGCCGGAGGGGGTGGGTGTGGCTGGGAGATGGCCAAGACAGTGTTACTATCGAAGATATTATGAGAAAAGAAAGGGAAAGAAATTGAATTTGAAAAGACTCTTGAGTGTTTTAAAAATAAAACCTATACGTTTAAAAGAAGGTGGTCAGGGGACTTCCCTAGTGGTCCAGTGGTTAAGACTTCGCCTTCCAATGCAGGCGGTGCGGGTTCCATCCCTGGTAGGGGAGCTAAGATCCCACATGCCTCGCAGCCAAAAAACCAAAGCATAAAACAGAAGCAATATGGTAACAAGTTCAATAAAGACTTTAAAAATGGTCCACATCAAAAAATTAAAAATTAAAAATTAAAAAAAATAAATACAAGAAGGTGGTAACAATCACTTTTCCATTAACTGTTTAAGAATATGCAAGCACATTATGGAACTTTCCATGAGCCAAATAACATAGTACATGGGGCAAAAAAGTGAGTCTTTACACAGGCTATGACATACACTGGACAGCCAACAGTAACATACCATTAAAGCCAGGATCAGTAAAAATATAAACCTATTCATGATAGGGGAAAGTCAAATCTGTATATCTGCTGAACTAAATGGTTATATCATAATTCCTACAATACCATACCACTCGAACAACGGGGGCCTCTGACAGAGAGGTAAGGGCCTCCTCTAACTCTGTGTATTTCAGAAACTCACTTTTACAAGCTTCTTATCTCTGCTGCCAACAAGAGAACTGGATAGGAATCCCCTGGAAGTCGTCATCCCAATGACCTAATCAGTCAAGAAGGTTGCTGTTGGGCAGCAATGACCTCCCACCCTGCCCACTATCCACAGGGGCTTCCTGCTAAGCCCTCAGGGTCCCTACTGGCCAAGGAAATGGAAGACCTTGAAACTGAAGCCAAGTCATGACATGGCAGGTCAAGAAAGCACAGCAATAATAAAGAATATCCTTCAATGTCATAATAACATTTCCATCACAATGCTGAGACTGGAAAAAAGTACAATACTTAGATTTAAAAGAAAGTTTTAGATAGTCATATATCTTGGTTTACTCATGCCTTTAGCCATGTCCTAAGGGAGATAGTCAACACAGTCAAGAATTTATGTGATTTTGGGGGAGGAAACATAGAAAAGTCACTCTTATCAGCATTCTTCCTTACTTCTCTCATCTGGCCACCCAATTTAATTTTATATGTGTATTCATACCCACACATAAACATATATACACATGTATGTATTATGTAGATATGTATAGGACCGATCAGAACTTTCTAAAATAAATGATATATTTTGCAAATCAAGGTACTTTGTTGTTAAAACATATTATAAATGGGAGAAACATAAATGCATTAGTAAGCTCTTCTGAGCATTTTTTTTTTTTTTTGCTGTGTGGCATGTGGGATCTTAGTTCCCTGACCAGGGATCGAACTCGTGCCCCCTGCATTGGAAGCATGGAGTCTTAACCACTGGACCACCAGGGAAGTCCCTCTTCTGAGCATTTCTTGCCTGGCCACTATTGGAATGATTCCACAGATTTCAAATAATTTTCCAGCCATGATAAAAAATTTGCATATTTTTAAAATGCTTACATTACTTCATGTATTTTACTCGCTACTTATAAAATCAAGGAAAATAACAAAAGTACTGTTTAGTATTAAGATGGGAAAAAAATAGAGCTCAGCTCAGTAATTCTTTGCACATCTTCCATAATATGATGTGCTTTTTAACTGCTGAGGGTATGATTCAAGAATATCAGCATGTAATGGAGTGGTTTTAAGACCAGTTGTATGCTGAATACTTGAAAGACCTCAAGGTACCAAACATACTCAGTAAATGTTCATTGTTAACAAGAATGAAACTAAAAATAACTGCAATTATTTTAATTATTGTTCTAATAAAATGACAGTTCATTCATCTATTAACACGTATTCAGTCAAAAATTGAGATAAATTTAAAAAGTTAAACAGGATACAGAAGGGGTCTGGTATGAAGGTAAAAAGAAATCATCTACAGAAAATACTGCTTGGTATTTTCTATGTTTCCCTGGTGCTTATTATGGATTTTTTTTTCAAGATTGAGATACACTTAAAGAAAATGGGGAAATTAAAAATATGGCATGGACTCTGTAAATCTAAACTGCCACATTTAGTAAACTGCTAATGTGTACTGAATTTTCATGTGAAGTTTTTAGCACAGGACTACACCAAACATTGTACTATCTCTAAATTTGAATCATATGTTGCCTATTTAAGAGAACATGGTGGACAAGTCTGGATTTAGAATATAAAATTATAAAATTTCTCTTGAAATCAAGGACTTAAGCACAGAATAAAGGAGTAAATACATCCTAAGATAGTCCCCGAAAAAATGGGGGAGGAAATCTGATCTTTGAGAAAAAATACTTTCAAAAGTGGGATGTTAACAATTTCAAATAATGTCAAAATAAATGTTTGTAAACAGTTATTCATAATCTTAAAAGTATCACCATAACATGTTGCTACTAGATAATGCAACATAAATAGAAATAGAGGACCGATTATATAAATTTTATCAATCCAATGACTGAATCCAATGAACACACATAAAAATAAAGTTATTTTATATTTTAAAAATTATTTTACTTTTTCAAGAAATTCCAGTAAGTAACAATATTCTACTTTTCATATAATGAAATGTGAATATATACAAAGGATAATTCAGAACCACAGTAATAATTCCTTACACTGAAAATTCAAATCTTTACAACTTTCCCACTTTCCTATGTGGCATAAGTATAGTTTCTGAAGCTACCTGGGTTTCAGCTTCTTTAGCAAAACAAGCTTTAGCACAATCTTTCAAGATTCTGGAATAAAAATTGCTTTTAAAACATCTGAAAAGAAGAACTTTGAAAGATATTTTTGTCATGGATGAAATAGCTGTGGTTTTGAAAACCAATAATCAATGTTTTCTTTTAAAGCAAAATAATGGCAAAGTTAAAAGGTACATTAACTTTGGCCATTAGAGGGATGTGTTAATTATTTTTAAAATATAATACCTAATAATGATACAACTATTAAGTGAAATCATAAAGAACTCCCCGTCAACTTCTAATTGTCCAAGGAAGCTAATAGCCTAAGTAACTTTTGGGTTTCCAGAACCTTCCTTTATTAGCACTTTTGTAACACTTGAGACATTTTATCCTACTTACAACTTCTACATCTGCTGTCCAAACAATGCCCATATGATGATTGAAAGTTTAACAAATAGTATCATATTATTGATATTTCAATATGGATTAGGTATTATAAATCTCATATAGATAGCAAACTGGCAATGGAAGTAAAATAACTATATATTTAATGTAAACAATTCAGACATGCATTCCATGGAATTCTGAGCAAGAAAATCATTTTTGAAAAATTATAATTAATTCCACAATCTATAATTTTGCTTCAAATCAATGCTTTGGATCAAAATGAAACTACATTCAGGAACTCTAATGCATTTAGTAATAGACAGACAATCTACACCTCAGCTGCAGTGGTCTCACTCTGAAATTTTAAAAGAAAGCAGTAGCAATTTTACTGTAATCTGATAAAGAAGCATTTGGACCTTTGGGGAAGGAGTTAATGAATTATAGATCTGAAACCAAGTTCCATGGATTCACTGTGGACTTTTATTCTAATAGTTAAAGTACATGTCTATCAAATTGCTTATGAGGACAAATTTATGGAAAATAAGCAAGAGTAAAGCTTTGTTCTTATTAAGAAACATGAATATGTATGTAATTTTCGCCAGACTAAATTAACCCAAAAATGAATGAATAAAAAAAAAATAAGGACAATAATTGTCACCAGAGAAGGCTTGCTTCCCTTCCTGCTCTTACAAAAGCATTTATGTTTAGAGTTTCAAAAAAGAACTCATATTTTTCGAATAAAACTATTTGGAAAGAGACAAAAGAAAAGGAATCTGTGAGGAAACCTTTACAGAGCAAGAAACATGCACAGTGTTACCCCCTTAGTAATAAACCTTTTTGAAGCAGGGGTAGCCTGTAGGCTTGCTATGAACGTAATACATGATAATTAGTGTTCGTGCAAGCAGTACACTATTGCTGAGGTGTGTCCATTTCCTAAGCATGACTCTATTTACAAAGGTTACATTGAGCCATTAAGCCAAATTTTACATTAAACATCTTTTGAAACTTCAGGGACTCTGAATAGAGTAAAATCCCATTTTAGCAGCAACAGTACCAATATGAAATGAGTATGAAATATATCATAGATAGTTGTGCAAATCCCTCCCCGTCTTTGTGGGCATGTTTACATGTGTTCTCCCTGGCGAATACTCAGTCATCAATTCATCTGAACCAATATCAATACATAAATGGATTATACCTGTGATTTTACCTTTATTTTCAATCTAATGGTTTAATTTGATGTCCGCTAATCATTAGGGATTTTAGAATGTAAAATCAGTACAATTTGACTTTAGCAAACTTGCAAATTATACTGTTCTTATCTTTCTCATCTTCTCGGGCTATTGTTTCTTCTATAACCTTTTAATATGTGAAGACCTGAGAGCGAGGAACTAATATATCAAACAACAACAACGAAATCCAGGCAATCTGGTTCATTTCTATTAATAAATTTATTACTATGATTTAACTCTGGCATTGCCTTATATAAAATAGAAATAAATAGCTATAATTTTAATACCTTTATGTTCCAGACATTTCAAATATATCAATCTACCTCAAAGACTCTGGAATACAGTAAGTAAAAACACCCAAGTGAATTATTAATGTCTACAAGGCACTTTCACGTAGATCATCTCATTTAACTCATAACTCAGTGTTGTAAACATACGATTAATATTATTATTAATAATAATATTTCAGGCTCAGAGGAGATGAGCAACTTGTGATCAAGATCTTGGACCTATTTTTCTAATTGCAAGTGTTCTTTATACTCTTGTATATATATCTCCATTTTCCACAACTCTAGCAAATTTATAAAAAATAAGAAGAAATAGAAAAAAGAAAATAATAATAGCAGATAATTTACTCATTGATCTCCCCACCCCTTTGCCCCCCAAACAAGCACTTTGAGTATCTCCTGGGCCCTTCTCTGAGAACTTGCAGTCGATGGGAACAAAGTGAAGGGCAGGAATCTATCTACAGGACATGAAGTGTGTTATCACCAAGGTTCACGACTGAGGTTGTGGCAGGGAAAGAGAAGACAGAGTCAAAGGAAGAGCCAAAATTTAGATCCTAAAGGAAAGGAAAACACTGCTCTTGGCCAAAATGGGTAAGCCGGAAGAGGGAATCAGTTTCTAAACAAAGATAAGAAGTATGGTGTCATACTTGTCAAGTTTCAGATGATTTGGGGAAATCCAAGGTACATCACACGGAACCCCAAACTGAAGTGCAAGTGAGAACGCAGACCTGGTGCTGTAAACTTGAGCCACAATGCAGACACGTGAAAATATAAATGTAGATTTGTTTTTCAGAAAGTACAGAATGGAAGGGCTAGGACCTATCTTGGAAACTTCTCATAAATATAGTAGAGAAACAGTAAGTGAAACCAGAGAAGGAAACAAAGAATGGGTGATTTCAAAAGCAGGAGGGGTAAAATTGGTGACAACTGTACCATGTTAACCAAGGGAGAGCAAACCATTTAAGAAGTGTGATTCGTAAAAGTTTAGCAAAAAGAGTGGAGATGGTAAAATTGAAGACATTATATAATATCAACTTAAGGAACACATGGCAACATAACTATAAGTTATGATAAAATTGAGTATCTTAAAAACAGTGTGAATGTATATACTCTTCTAGATATTTTTTAATCAACCCTGATGAAAATATATGCAGTATCACAGATTCTTATCTAAACCAAAATCCTCCTAAAGGTAATCATTATTAATAGTATGATTAATATATAATTATATTATAATGCATCATATCAAATGGGAAACTATTATATCCTATCATACTGCTCTATTTGTGTCTGTGTGTGGGTGTGTTTAAAGATGATGTTTAGTGTTTGGGTTGTAGCATATCTTTGCATTTTCTTTAACACACTGTAAAAAAAAAAGAGTAGCTCAGAGTCAAAGGAGTAAATACCAACACAGTTAAACTATAGGAATTTTAACAGTCTTACATCTTGTAGAAAAGCCACAAAGCTCCATGCTAGCAACAGTTCTAAAGTCCGCAGTATGGGACTGGATTAATTTTGCTCTTTCTGTTATTTTTTATTAAATCTCAAAAACCCCAATTTCATATGAAATTTCACTCTAGAGTACTTTGATGTACTCTGAAAGTTATGAACTTAAAGAACTGTACAATCCACACTGATTCGGATGTTGTTTATGTTAAGGATGGGCAAAAGAATTTCGATAAACACATAAAAAGGAGTTCAAACTGGCTTCTTTCCTCTCTGGAGTAAGGAAATAAGAAGACTCCTGCAATCTTACACCACGTTAAACTGTGTTTCACTTACAAAGATCATCGATATGTTTTCTGGGCTGAAGATTCTGTTACAGACTTTTGGAGAAAATGAAAGCAGAGGGCAGTAGAATTGGTTCTAATGATGAAAATCCAAGGCTGAATAGTATTCTGCGATTTCAAGTCTTTAAACAGATACAGTATTGTCTGATCCCTCAATAGGGAGCATGGAAGAGTAACAGGAAAACTAGAAACCCAACTTCATTTTACCCACGAGAGTACAGGTCACAGACAGCGTCTCCATCAGACTCACATTCAGTAACTAGGGATGGGCTGACAGCATACGTTCATTCTATTGTCTCTTAAAGCTTATGATGCTTTATTGACACACTACTCTTTAAGGCTTAAGCTTTATTGACACATGACCACTACCATGTGGTAAAGTGATATTCCTTTTATACAAACACTCAAACAACAACTGTGGTACCACAGAAAGATACTGTGTCTTTGTCCCCATTCCTGACACACAGCTCCTAAAATCTCTGGAACTGTCTGAGTGATAAATAAGGGTGACAGGAGCCTCTTTGGTTCTAATGGGGCAACTCTTCATTACCCCTAGATTGCTTCAGGATGGGGGCGTGTTGGTCAGAAAGACCTAACCTTGATTAGAAGCTTGGAACTTTCAACCACACCCCCTACACACAACCTCCAGGTAGGGGAGGGCGGCTAGAGATAGAATTCATTGCCAGCGGCCCGTAATTCAATCAGTCATGCTTATTTAATGGAGACCTCCATAAAATACCCTAAACAATGGGACAGAGTTTGGAGAGCTTCCAACCTGGTGAACATCAAGGTGCTGGGAGGACAGAGCACCCAGAGAGGGCGTGGAAGTTCTGAAACCCTGCCCATCCCTTGCCCTATGTATATTTCCATTTGCTGTTCCTCAGTGTATCCTTTATAAGAACCTAAAAATAGTAAGTGAAGTTCCTTCCTGAGTTCCATGAGCCATTCCAGCAAATTAGTGAACCTGAGGAGGGTCATGGGAATCATGGGAATCTGTGTGCTGCTTTTTGGTTTATGAAGCACTACACCTACCTTACCTCACCTGATTCTCATATCCACTCTGAGAGACAGGTATTGTGGTTTTCCATTTTACAAATGAGGAAACTGAGGCAGATTCAATCCATTACAAGGTTTGTGGATTCCAGTGACACTCCTACCTCAGTACCACACGGCTGCCTTCCTTACATACAAGGGACTGTCTGCATTCCAGCATTATTAAAAAAAGAAGAAGAAATCAATTAGACAAAGAGCTGCCACTGAAATAAGTTGGTATTGTTCAGATTGCTCAGTCTGAATGAATAACAGTCACTATGCCATCTCAATTAACGTAGGCAAGGCTGCAGTCATCTATCTTCTTTTCCATTGTTGCTTAGCTTTTTGACTAAAATGGTCAGTCCTGTATTGTTAACTGTGATTGTTTTTAAAGAAGTGAAAAAAAAAAAAAGAAAATGAACAAAATCAATTATAGTTGTGGGTGAATTCCATATATATGAGGCCCAACTTTACAGTTTCAATTAAATGGAAATACAGGCCCATTGTTTTAAAAGCATTAAAAGACAATTCTAACACTGACACTGGCCCTCACCCACACCCCAACCTTGTCTTCTTAAACTAGAACACCTATGACAACCAAGCCCAACACTGCCTAGAAGACTGGATACTAATAATGGCCAACTGTAAATAACTATCTGCATTTTAATTATTCCTCTAAAAAGTCAACTAAGTACAAGTCAACCACTTTGTACATTTCTATAAAGTATGGAAATTATCTAGTTTAAAGAAACTTGATAGAGTTCACAGATGTGAAATCGAAAGTAACTATGTATAAGTCTGAGTAAATTCCCAGTGAATAATTCGAAGATTTATTCTACTCACACTGACTGAATCTCAATAGGAGTTCGAATCCTGAAACACAAGGGAAACCTCTTAAAATTGGTGTAAGGAAGCACTTCATGGGAGTGGCATTGTGACTTTAAAGTTATGGAACTGGATCCAATCCCAGCTCCATCACTTCCCAGATGTGTGATCTTCATCTCTTTTGGGGCCTTATCTAGCTCATTTGTAAAATGGGGATAAAACCAGTATGTATCTCCCAGACACATGATGACACAATGAGATGATGAGTCCCTGGTAGTAGACATGTCAGCCATTGTTAGTACTCACATGTGCATTACAAATACACTTTACTATCCTTCAGACTTTTAGTTTTTCAACTTTTAGCTAGAAATTAATGCCTTTTAGGGACAATAATATTACTTATACATTTTTGAATACTCTTTTAAGTAGGAATATTTTGAGGATAGCAAAATGTCCACGAAAATCTATTTGCTCAATGGTTCCATCAGTCCTATTATGCGGCCAGCCGTCCAGTCAAGAGGGAAGACCTTGGGCAAACTGTCTTCCATCACTCCCGCCTGTCAAGACTGGTCCTCTCCCTCCATCCCACCAGCTGACCAGAGCGTTCAGTATCCTGGAACCAACTAATGAAATCTGATCACTCAGTTCACAAGAAAGTGAAGTGGAAAAAAATGACTGGTTTTAGCTTGAATCACAGCTCTACCACTTTCTTGTTGTGTGATCTTTGCGCAATTCATGAACACCTTTTAGTATCTTTTTTTCCTCTCCTGTAGAGTTAAGAGTGAGGAATTAGAAAAACAGCATCTCTAAAAAGCCTAGCACAGTACCGGGCACATAGTAGGTACTCAGTAAATATTCATTCTCTATGGCCTTCATCTAACTCTTTCCCAGGAAGAATGAACATAGCATGTAAAGGAAACAATTGCAAGGCAAAAAAAATGAGTCTTTATTGGTGGAATTTCAGGACTCAGTAGTATCTTGGTAGAGAAGCTATTTTGAGACCTGGGGCATTTTTAGCATCTGTCACATCACAATAGGCAACCACTTAATCTGAGCTGCAGAGAGTAGACTATGGCTAGAGGTGGTGTTTCCATAAACTCCTCTAGGAAAAATCCTGCAAGTACTTGTGTGAGAGTGAGAAATCTATCTCCCCTCTTTCTAAGAAAGATGAGAGGGACATTGTTTTCTAGGCAAATGTTTGAAAAGAGAAAACTAGTATGATTAGAACAAAACAGTATGTAGCACAGTAAACAATGTTTAATGATAGAAAACATGGCTTTTTTTCCAAGGTTGATATTATTACTTGGGAAGGCTTACTTGATGTCTAAAATTCTCATGGCACTCAGCTCTCATTACTTTAGGAACTCAGGTTAGCTCAAAAATGACAGGGCCATGATACCTATAGAAAGAGGAAACTCCAATTCGGCACAATTGCTAGTCTAACATAAGCAATCATAATTGGCCTTATTTATTTTTTCACCTGATAAAATACATTCTGAAAATCTGTGGAGAAGCATGTATAGAAAGCACCTGTTTATTTCAGAAAACTAAATTTCAAATAATTTAAAAAATAAACTGCTAGTATCAAATGTCAAATGTCAAATGCATAAAATGTCAATTTCTTGGGAAGGGTGCAGCACAGATTTCATTTCTGTTATGCTTTTAGTACCTTTCCTCTATTTCTGGAGACAAATAAATTTTGAGAGAGCCTAATTAACTGTCTATTCAGGTACAACTCAGTGAAAAAGCAGACGGCATTCCTGGCTGTTTTTCCCCCAACTTCAAATTTCTTAGAATGCTGAATTTCTGCTTAAACTGCCTCAAAGCCCTTGAGATCAAGTGACGATTTTATTTTCTGCAACGCCAGATTATGAAAACAATTATACAAAGCATCAATAGCATTTCTTCTCCACATAATTTTGGTAGAAACATGGGAGGACATTAAAAAAAAATCTGTAACAAGTTAGGTGTTTTAGTAGTGTAGGGGAAAGACAAGGGTTTGTTGCCATGTTTCATATGCATTATTTTGACGCACGCCGCCCAAAGCCAATTCAAAGAGCAATCAGGGATTAACCGCAGCTCCGTTTTCTCTGGAGAAGAACACACGTTCTTACATTGCTTCCAACCTTTACAAGCCCCATCCCTGGGGTCAACTGACTCACGGAGAAAGTCAGATGAGGAACAACATAAAACACGATTACTGCTCTAGTTTTCCCTAAATGCTCTAGGTAGCCGTCACTTTACCCTGTGTACACCGCATTCCACTACTGCCCAAAGTAATAAAGACTTCTGTCACCGCGAGAGCTTTTCATCTTCAGAGCTCCTTTCTCCTCTCCTGATAAGACTGCCAACTCCACTCTCAGTAAATGAGCTCATGTGAACACTTTATTTTCAGTGCGTGAAAACAAGGGCCACTGCCCAGATTCAGAGATGGAGGGGGTGGTGCTCGGTCTTCAAAGTCAGATGAGGATGTTTGAAAGGGATTGAAACTGACCTAGGCAGCCTCCCTTGGAATAAGGAAGTTAAAGCTGAGCCATTATGTTCCTCCACTAGCCTCGCTTCTATTTTACAATGAAGTAAGATTTGGGTGGGAAGGGAGGGAGGGGGCAGAGCAGCTACCTCGAAACCGATGTCTGTTTGTGAACATTAAACATTTGCATTCACTTTGGCCAACACCACTAGCCAATATCAATGCCTCCGCAAGTATATGTGAGCTGAACGTGTGGCACAGATGGCTAAACCGTCACAATGCAGTCAATTCCGAAATAAGTGAATCGCAGCTTAGGCTTCCTCGTCCAAACAGTAACTAAATTTAATTTTTTTGCAATCAGTGGCATATGTTTGCATCTGTGTACAATGTGACTTGGGCCAAATCTGATATGGCCATGGCATCCTGAGTACTAAGGCTATATAATTCCTAGGGTTAAACGTATTGCAAATACCAGAGGGGTACATGTTAACTAATTAAGAATACACATGGCTTTTTTGGTCCCTTGGATATCTACCATGTTTGTATAAAGGTAAGAGCTGCTGACCAGCGGGAAGATCTTCACTGATGTATTTCTAAAATGTTTAAACTTACCCCATCTAAGAATAATAATAATATTTCTAAAACTTTTAAACTTGCCCCATCTAAGAATAATATGTGGAACACATTTAATTTCCTATTTTTTCTAAAAGGGATTGGCTTTATCTGTCTGCCTCATTATATTCGCCCAATTCAATGTATTCAAATATGTAAAAAGTGCTTATTATGTGCCAGGCTCTGAGGCAGGTATACAGATAAATAATTACAGCTGTGTAATGTTTGTTTTCTAATAAAAGCATGAGCTAGACCCTAGAAGGAACATAAGGAAGAAAAGTTCTCTGGGGAAGTCAAGGAAGGTACTTGCGCATAACTACATGCGTCCCACAAATAGGTAATATGGCATTCATGGAAGCGCCAATAAAAATCTCTTGAGTCACATGAATGGGAACTTCTCTCCATAGAACATGCAACTGAAAGCCCTAAAATAAATTGTTCATATTGAAAACCCACAGTATAAAACCTGAAGACAACAATTAGAAGCAACCACAAGCAATGAATTCTCCAGTGACCGGCATCTCGCTTAAATGGTGAATTGAGGTGGCTGGATGTCTAGCCAAATCATTTTCACTTTCTTCATTTTCTTGGGTAGGGTGTTTTGCTCACCATCTGTGCCCCACAGTAAGCTAGTGAAATAGGCTTTCTTCCTCAATGGCCAAAATCTGATCCAGGTTCCAATGGAAAAAAAAGAGGCCTCATACGGTCCGGGACCTGGATCTCCTTCCAAGCTAGACCCTTAAAGCCCCTATCACTTTCCTGTAATTCACTGAGTGGATCAGTCAGAAAGAACTAATTCAATGACTACTGTGTGCAAAGAAGAACTCATGGCATGTAAACTTTCTGACACAAAGATTTTAAGCTACAGTTAAAAGAGACAAAATATACATAGAGGAAATAATATGACAACAATTAAAAAGCCAACAAATAGTCAATGCTGAAAATAATGTTATAAGCTAAATCCTTGAGTGCTATGGAGATTTGGGAATTTAGGAGAGAGTGATGAATATAGTGATATGGGATTAAGAAAGGAAGACTAGGGGCTTCCCTGGTGGCGCAGTGGTTGAGAATCTGCCTGCCAATACAGGGGACACGGGTTCGAGCCCTGGTCTGGGAAGATCCCACATGCCGCGGAGCAACTAGGCCCGTGAGCCACAACTACTGAGCCTGCGCGTCTGGAGCCTGTGCTCCACAACAAGAGAGGCCGCAACAGTGAGAGGCCCGCGCACCACAATGAAGAGTGGCCCCCGCTCGCCGCAACTAGAGAAAGCCCTCGCACAGAAACGAAGACCCAACACAGCCAAAAAAAAAAAAAAAAAAAAAATAAAAAAAAAAAAAAAAAAAAAAAAAAAAAGAAAGGAAGACTACCCGAAGGAGACTGATTCTGAACCATTGGGGAACTAAACATATTATGTTTATTATAATGGTTCCCAGTGAATTCTTTCTGATTTATTTTATAAGAAAACCACAATCAAAGGTTTTTAATATCTGAAAAGAAAAATAAGAGATAAAGTATATGCAAGCTAGTATTTGTTCATTAGTCATTTTTAAAGAAAGAAAGCGCACATTAGAACTTACATGGTCTTAACATCTCACAACAAGAAAGAGAACTTTACATGGTGTACTTTCCTTACAATTTCTTAAAACTTTGCTATTTACAAATTCTAATATAATTAATGGGGAGTGTTTATAATGCTTAATGCTGAAAATCCTCTGATCTAACTCATTTTTAAAATGAATTATTGCACTTAACAAGGAAAAAAAAATCCTTTCGATTTTTCCCCACATGCTACAGTTCTCCAAGTATTCCATATTTTCAGCTATTATCCCTTTCTTACAAAGAGCCCACTTAATAATGTTCACTCTAACAACCTCATTTATTTTCCAGAAAATTAACTCAGTTTCAACCCTGATTAATGATTTCATCTAAATGAATCAAATTAAAAATTGAAAATTATATTTCAAAAGCCAAAGAAAAAAAAATTGACCATTTCCAGTTAACAAATGATCCTTTCAAATATTAAAAGATGACCATGAAGAGTGCGTGATAGTAATGAAATCTGGCTCGGGTCTGCTGCTTATCTGGAGTTCATAGAGGAGGAGAATTAAAGGAAAAAAAAGAAAGAAGAAGAAAGAAAAGGAAAAGGTACCCTACGCATTTTTAACACTGAAATCCCTTGGGAATCCAAACTGACTTCTGCTTAGGCTTTGCCTGTAATCAGTGTACCAAAATAATATGAGCATTTCCCTCTTAATTAAAACTGGTTGGGCTGAAGATGCCCCTCAAGCAGAAGGGGGATTAGGAAGTCACACACACACTAATAGTCACTGCTAACAAAACCTAACTCGTGAAAGAACGCTTCATGCTACACTGTCTTCTCTATGAGGCAGAAGAAGCCCATAAGGAAAACAAGCAACTAATTAGGGAGAAACTTCTTCTCTCTTATTTTAAAAAAGCTACCTTGGGCCAGGGATTAAGGAGGAGGGAGTAAATGGGTGAAACACAGAAGTTTTTAGGGCAGTGAAACTATTCTGTGTGATCCTGGAATGGTAGATAAACCCAGAGAACACTAAGCATGAACCCCAATGTCAATATGAACTTTGGGTGATCGTGATGTGTCAGTGTGTGTCAGTGTAGGTCTATCGTAACAAATATATCACTCCTGTGCCAGGTGTTGATAGTGGGGGAGGGAATATATGGGAACTCTGTGCCTTCCACTCAATTTTGCTGTGAACCTCAAACTACTTTAAAAAAATAATGTCTATTTAAAAAAAAAAAGAAAAGATAGAATTCTCTCCACAAAATCTACTTTTGGGATCTATGGGATTACTGACTTTACCCCAAGTCCTGTGAAAGAACTTTAGAATAAAGGATCATGTCACTTTCAGCTAGATTTCCTTATTTAATTCAATTGTTTAAATGTATGCACATCGAGAGTAACCAACACAGAACGAACGGCCTTCAAGCAGGTGTCAGAAAACAGAACGGAGGCGTTCTGCTTGTACACAGGATGCATCCTGTTTCTTTGACGGATATATTCACTTCAAGCTTTCCCTTCGGAGCGCAGCAGATTGTTAAAGACAGAATAGCCTCTCAAATGATGAGGGAGAAAAAGCTGCTTCTGCGTCCCTCCCCAATCCTCCGCTGGGATTTGACTTGCGGAGGTCGTTAAGGGCTTCGCAGAGGCCTCCCAAGCCGGCCAGCGGAGGCGGCAGAAGGGAGGCGGGATGAGGGATGAGGGATGAGGGATCGGGGATGCGGGATGCGGGACGCGGGACACGGCGGCTGCAGATGCGGGCGGGGGATGCTCGGCTCCGACTGCCAGCTCGGCCTCCCGCCCCCCCTCGCGGCCCCCCGGCCCCCCGCAGGCTGTCGGCCCGCCCCAGATGGGCGCGGGGCCAGGGGCTCTGCTGGGTGGAGGGCCCGCCCTGGCAAGGAGCCCTGGCCGGCAGCGCGCGCACCCCGCCGCCGCCCTGGGGCCTCCCCTCCGCACACGTGCGTCCGTCCGGGGCGCCTCGGAGCCACCGCATCAGGAGCCAACCTTAGAGGCAAAACACAAACGCAGAACAGGGAAGGAGGGGATCTCCCAGAAAACTGGAGACCAAAACTATACGGAACACATCTCGAGTGTTATGGGGAAACAAGGGGATCTGTGACTGAAAACATTTACTAAACAGTATTCATTCTCATGACTTGCTTGGGTTCGGACAGAGAAACACGACTTCAAATGGAATAAGCAAGGATGGACTTTTATTTAGGGCAAGAATGTGGTGGGTTTGGGAGTTATATGTTTACTGCAAGTTAGCACTGCGCAGCCGCTTTCTCTTCAGTGGCTTGTTTCCCATGTCCCTTGTCATAGCTGTTGTGCCCAAACCCCCCGTGCCCCCAGGTTGGAAAATTATTTCATTAATCACCACAACAGGAGGCAGATATTACTACCTACAATTTAGAAGGGAAAATAAAGACACAGAAAGAAGTGACTTGCGTCATGACCCACCCCCCCAAAAAAAAGTATCGTGTTATATGGCCCCTTAACTATTATGAATCTGCCAGACTTTCTGTAGCAGACTTCATAAAATTCTAGAAAAAGTTTCAGTACCCCACATAATTTTAAAAACTGAAATCTATTCAAAGCCCTTACAACTGAAACGGGCCCTTGGGAGATTACTAAAATGCCTTCATTTAACAAAGAAATAAATGAAGGCTCAAAATGGGTGAATGACTTGCCTAAGGTCACACAGCTAGTAAGTAAACATAAGATAAACATGTATGAAAATGTCTGAATCAGTCCTAGTCTTTTTGCGTTCTGCTTAAACTCCTGGTGCTTTCAAATAGAGTAATTGTTTAACACACAGTGAAGGCTATAATCTGTGTTAGCACAGAAAGTGCTGGCTTGAATGAGCCTTTGACATCTGTAGGGATTTCGTAATGATTAATGGAAAGGATGAGGAGGGCCTGGCTATGCCAAGAGGAATGTGATTCCTTTTCCATTACATTTTCCCAAGGAGTCTAAACGTTCTCAGACCCTACCTAGCTTGTCGTGAGCCTGCCAAGACTTGTGACTATTCTAGGTACATACCAGCTTTTGTGATGAAACATAATGCAAAAAATAAAATTTGGCTTGTGAAAGCAAATATTCTTCAACACCAAATATAATCTTTGCACTTTTCAAACAAGAAGGCTGGGATAAGAAAATCAGAACTAGGGCCAACTATAACAGGTGCTAATAAAATTTTTCCATGAACCATTGTGTCCGACTAATCCCTACCCTGACCTGGAACACTTTGGCCATTTTAATGCCAGGCCTCTCTGGGTTATCTATTCCAGGTTAAACGTTCCCAAGTGGATTGCTGATTCAGTGCAATGGAGAGAAGTTCTGCAGGGATTATTCTAAAACTGTGCAAGAATTTCTCTGACAGTCTAGATGAACCAAGTTTTCAAAATGATGATCCAATGAATTACCTAGCTGAGTAACATCTTCCCAGCTTAACAGGACACTGAAATGATTTCCTCATGTTCAAGGTTCAGGAAATGAATGTAAACTTGCTGTAAATTTTAATTTGTCTTTAGTAACTGATCAATAATCTGACATTGTTTTCATTGTATACATGAAGAAAATGAAGACAAAATAATTTTTCAGCTGTATCATAATGGTGTTAAACTACATCTATATAGCGTGAAAGAAAACAATAGGTGGAGATAATCTTTAATTTGGTTGCTACAGATAGCAAAATCTGATAATAAAGATTTCAAAGCATTACCTTTTTGAATTACTGAATTTAGCCGCTATCTATATTAATCAGAATAAGCACATTAATGTCTTGCTTTTATATTTGATATCACTTAAAATCCCATTTTAATCATTGTGCATACTGAATGACATTTTTAAAGGAAATTAATCTATGTAGTTCTTAAATACCATTTAATTTTCATTAATAGTTCCTCTTGTTCATTTTTCACACTAAACTCATCTGCTTACTTTAACATGTAACTCAAAGCCCACATTCTACACAAACTTTTTCAAAATGTATCTTATTCATCCATTCTCCAAAAGACTGACACAATCCATGAATCGACCCTAATTTTCACTGAAGTAGTTTGCAAATATTTGTTATAACTTTATTTACCTATCTGCTTTATCTGGTTTGACTACTTGCCGGATGAAGATAGATTTCTATTTAATCCTCACCATAAAAAGACACTATTGAATGCTAAGGAGCCTGTGAATACTCCACAAAAGATCACCGGCTGCAAATCAGTTTAAGTCACAGACATATAAGAAATGAAACGCAAGCACAGTGATTTAGCGATCTCAGTAATTTTCAAATGCTTCTATAAAACTCTGAGATTTCCAATAAAGAAAACAGAAAATTCTTTAATTTATGCCATAACATTCTGGTTACAAATTCTACCACCCAGTGAGGAAATGAGGATGTGACACTAAGAGAAATAATGCATATAAAGGAGGAAATTGTTGTTCTACCTTTGTCAGAGTCCAGATGGGAAGACAGAAACCATACTAGGCATTTCAACAGGGAGAATTTAATATGAGAAATTGGTTCAAAGGGTGTTGGAGAACTGCAAGAGCAAAAATAGCGCAGAGATCCTAACTGCAGGAAGCTTCTGGAAATTGTGGGAGCATAAGGAAGATTCAGTACTATCAGAATCTGGAAGCCCAGCAAAGAGGTCCCCATTGGACTAAGACTCAGACCTCTGAGCTTATGCTAATGGGGCTTGAGCGGGAGTGCCAAAAAGAGCTAGAAACGGAGCCAACTGTCAATGCCAGGGCAAAGGGTCTTTGATGGGATGGCACTGTCAGGAAAAAGTCAACAGGAAGCAAACATAAAGATCCAATTTCTTCTCTCTCCTCCTGCCTAGAATCCCAGCCGCCGCATCACACACACAAAAAAGAGTGGGCTTAGAGCTGAGAGACAATAGCTTGATAAAGGGCACTAGGCTTAAGCAGGCTTTCATAACTGGATCATCAACCTCATCTCTAAGAAACAGTAAGCTTTCTATAGAAGTGCATCCTGGGGCATTAGAAAGGGATCGGGTCACTTGCATGAGCCAATAATCTGTTTCTAATACCTAGCGTTCACCCGCTAACTTCCGCATTTACATTCTTTTCCATGGCCTGTATCACCTAAAATATTTAGCTGTTGCTCCTTGATCTAAACCCTTACTCTTGACCTTTTAACTTTAAAAAGGCAAATGATATCGCTGTTTGTCACCAAAGACACAGTAGTGTTTCTGTGTGCAGGATAACTACATCTTTGGAATATACTGAAACCCTACCCCTGTGGCCTTAGGGCTGCTTTGGCTTGTTACCAGGAGGACAGGTGGATGGAAGGGCGGGGGGAGATGCCTGTATGTGAGGGGCGGATGCATATGTGTGTACAAGGAGGCCGCTATTGTAAAGAGAAGCACGGCACAAAACTAGGCCAAAAAAAACGTAACCAAGAAACAAAGCTCAAACAGGAACTTGATAAAGAAGTTACTTGTTCTTTTCTTCTTCTTCTTCTTTTTCTTTTTTTTCCCATTAACATTTTTGGCCAGATCCTTAATGTATATGAAAACAGAACTATTGCCTGTGAACCAATTTACTAAACAAATAGCAGCTGTAGTAAAACATCTGTTTGGGAAAGCGGAAATATAAACTCATAAAATCAAATGAAGGCAATGCGATTCGTACTTTCACAAATATGTGAATGTTGGACATATGGTGCAGTTTGCAAAAGATTATCAATCATTCTATTAAAAAACAAAGTGCAAAACAGGTATCATTGTGATTTCCACACAACATAATAGCCAGTATCTGAATAAGATTTTAGAAAATGGTATATGAATATTTCTCAGGAATGAGAGGCACCATTCCCATCTCCCTTGCAAAAGAAGTGTTTAAAATGAAAGATAGCATTATATCTAAAAACACTTCTATATATCTATACTGTCACCAAAAGTGGAAAGATTGGTGTAATATAAGTAACATAATAAGTAACGTAATATGAAGACTAAATAAAATAATAATAACAATAGGAACGAAAAATCGTATGTGGAACTTGGGAAAGGCATTTGCTAGATTATGCACAGACTTGCCCTCTAGTTCATTAGGGTCAAAGCGATTTGCTTTCTGAGATCAATCATTAGAGGACCTCTACTAAAAATTTCAATGAAACTGTGAAAAAGAAAAGTAAGGAAAAGACTGGGTTTCATTCTTATGTACCCAGCCTGGAAGAAAAGCACAAATCAATAAAGAGAGCTTAGATTAAAAAAATGAAACAAAACAAAACACAAAAACATCTTCTGAAGAAGTTGCTGCTATTTTCATAGGAAGGGAAAAGCTGATCTTCTGGTTTGTTTGTACTGCTTTGCTGCCCCTGCTCTCCTTCCTTCTCTTTGATTCACAGAGTTTAAGTTAAAACCAAAGAAAGACATAATACATCCGAAACCAAAATCACATCACTAGTGTATAGCAAATCTGAGAGTGGTAATAAATGTCAGAGCTGTAAAAGCAAAGGCAAGCAGCTAGGTTCCTTTTTTTTTTTTTCCTTTCTTTCCATACTTAAAAGTGAAATACCTAGCTGTTATCTTGGTGCCTGCAGAGCCTCCCCATTGTAGATTCAATAATACAAGAGGCTTCTTATCAGCAGCTGGGGTGACTGATTGGAGCTGTGATATGTTTAGACAATGCACTGTATTTAACTGAATTTACAGATGCCCCAACTCAGGCGTGGTAGTAAACGCCAGAGACTAATAGGAAATTAAACATGTACAATGGACTAACTCCATTTGCTCTCACAGTGTAATGTGTTTAGTTAACTTACTCATAGTCACACTTTATCTTTTTCTCTATGGATTCCCTGGGATATGTTTCAAATTGGCCAGAGATTAAATCTTCTTTTCAATTTTTTTGTTACCATTTTATTGCCGCTTTCCCTTATTATGGGCCCCTCTTTCTCTTGCAGAGATAAGCTAAACAAGATGACCCTCAGTCCTCCCCCACCGACCCAATTATCAGATAGTCAGCAAGGAATGCCAGGCTACAGGATTCCATAATATTAATATTAATATAACATGAGAGGAACAAAAATCAGTCACTTATTTGAAAGCAATGGTGTATTTAACTCATTTGAAATTTAAATGTGAATTTTAATGTACCTGGTATGTAAGACATACATACAGAGTGGGAGCAGCACGCCCAGGCCATTCGGAGAATTGTTTTAACTCTTCATTGTTTCATAGATTTGCTCACAAAAACAGCTGCAAGTAGACGTGTGTCTACGTGCACACACAGCCCAACTGTTGACGGGGAAGGAAGAGTTGTCACAGTGCTCTAGTACCTTCCATCTGGTTAACAGAGAAAGAGAATTTATCGTTAGATAAATCCACAGATGGTTCTGTAGATCTTCTTTGAAAGAGGTTGTTCAGAGAGAACCCTCTCGTTATACGAGAGCCACTGAATCCATAATGGTTTTGTTGTCCTTAGGAAACCGTAAAGAATTTCTACATTCATGAAAGCATGTTACCTAGAGAGCATAAAGGAAACCTCTAGTCTATTCTGATCACATGTGGACTCCTGAGAGGGTTCAAGATAGTCCCATCTCAACGCTGACCACACCCCCACCTGCCCATGACCCTGACCTTGAGAAAAGTGGAGTTACATACTGAAAAAACTGGCGACAAAGGTTGACATGAGGCTACATCATGGTGACCTCTGATTCACTTGTTTATATTTATTATGTGGACGAGCAAAAACATTTTTTTGCATCAGTCTTTCTTACAAAGCCAAGAAGTAAGGAAATCTAGAGCAAACACAATGGTCTGGAAAGGTGGACAGAGTGGATGGTTTCCTGGCAATTTACATGCTTCAAAATCTAAAGAATGAAACTGGACAGAAAGAAGGTACCACATAAACCCTATGTGTACATATTCACACCTACTTCTGAAAGACCAACCCCTGGACCCTACCACTGAGCAGTCCCATTCTGATATACAGGAGACCCAAGCCAGTGACCGTGGCCTTCATTTTACATCATCTTCTCCATTCTCTATTTCCGCAATAGCCCTTATTACTGAGTGCACAAACTATTTTATCAGAATCTTGCATCTAATGAGACGTATAAATATTTAAACAAAATGGAAAAGAAACATGTGACTATGATGATCAAATGCTAAGTGCCTGAATATCAGAGTCCTTTCAATCAATTTTTAAATCGGCTTTTTTTAAAGCAAGGATGGCACCAGATGAAGACACTAAAACCACACATATCCACACAAAACCACTATAACCCCGGCTTATAGAATTAATCATCCCAAAGCATTATTACCCCCATGCCCAGATCCAAACTTAACTCTGTGGAAAGAGCAAAATGGCATGGAGTACTAATGTCATTTGAAAATCAAGTAATAATCAAATAACCATTACTCAGTAAAACAGACTTCATAGTATTATGAACTGAGCAGTCCAATAAATGTTACTTCTCTTAATCAGTTCTGATTGGTATTTGCTATAGGAGACACAGACAAATCTTTGACCAATCTTTAATTAGTATCACTGATGAAATATTTATTCTTTTAATTTGAATTTAGAAACCCAATAAAGCCATGTTTGCATCTTTTATCAACTTAAATATTATCCTCCTTTATTGCTTTTGTCATGACTGCAGATTCTGAAAATGTTCTCCCGAAACAATGCGTATTTCACATATGCATAGTTGCCCTGGTCTCATTGTTTTTAGGGCAAATATTTAATATAGGCATTCAGGTCATAAATTCATTTCAGTCCTCTTTCTGAGGGGATCATGCAATAGATTTCCTCTAAGTGTCAAGAGAGAAAAGGAAGATATTTTTAGACATCCGAAGACCTTCTTAGGGAATCATAGATTCACCAAATCGTACCTAATCCTCCCTGGAGTTCCGGGGGTTCAATTCACAGAAACGGTGGGGCTGGACAACATTACCGGGCCCTTGTGTCTAGGGCCCAGACACTGAACTCAGAAGCCAGTGTTCTATATTTGGCTCTACAACCGATGGGCTGCCACCTTTAGCTTAACCCATCTCCCAACCACAGACACAGTTACACAGTTCCCAAGTCTGATGGTTCAATGGGGATTGGAGCTCATTTAAAATAGCAGAAATCACCAAGCATATTATTAAAATCTAATGAAGCAATCAGATTGCACCTTGTTCCAAGAACACCTTTACCAATTTCCTCTAGTCCACAAAACACCTCTGAAATTAGCAATATCCAGAATACTCTAGGAAACAAAACAAAACAAAACACAGGAGGGACTGTATCTTCTGAGAGTTACACAAACAAATAACATAGATGTCCTCTGTATTGCTCAGAGGAATTTGCAGGACTGGAATATCTTCCCTAGTTATTGGTTTTGAATTTTCTTTCACCTTCTCTCTTGCATTCTAGAATCTCCAATGAAAGCTACCTCTTTGTGACAAATCTATCACAAATGGGTGTTTGTAATGTGTAGAACATCAGATGTTCAAACAAGCTGTGCTTGTTCATCTATTACATGTACTTGATAGCACCATCTACTCTGCTACCTAGAAGTTTCAGTTACACTTACTCCTGAGATTATTATGCATGAGATTATAAACTTTTTCTCAGAAACTGGGTCATACTAGCTTTTGTTTGCTATTGTATATTTAAAACCCAGCACAATGCCTGGCACATAAACATCAAATGAGGAGAACACAGATCTTTTCTCAAGGAAGCCAACACTTAGTGTGTACTTGTCTCTAGGGAACCTTTGATGTCGTCTACCTGGGAGACTGCGCTTCGTCCTTGACACAGCTTGTGCTGCAGAGTCCTGACCTCCAGGTGGGTGCAGACTCTGATACTCCTACATTCTTACTTCTATCCAGAAATCACAAAAACAACAACTATATCATGTTTCCGCAAGATCTGTTTTGTGAAAAAATGCCGAGTAGGATCCCTAACGCTTTTAATCAGATTCAATAAAACAGAATACTCTGGGATTCAGGAAATAATCTTCACTGAAATCCATTTTAGAAGTAACAAGCCTACTTTTTTCTTAAAATAATCTGCCATGAAAAGATAGGAGACACAAATATAAAAATAACCTTATTATTGATACACTAGCTAACATGTATGTTGTGTATGCTGGCATTTCCTGTCAAAATTTTCATTAGTCGCTAATACTGTCAAACAAAATCTGGGCCCACAATTCTATTTGGTGGTGGCTGTCAGGTTATATTTTGCACGTTTCCGTATTATTTAAAAGTACTTTTCCATATTTAATATATGATAGCTTACTGTACCTTTCCACCGGCATTTATCACCACTCAAGATTGATCAGTCTCCACGAAAGTGAAGTTCACTGTCACAGAAGGGCCTAGCCCTCATTTATTTCCCTGTACAGTATTTGGTACAGAGCGGAATGTACAATAGTAGATGTGCCTTCAATGTAAAGGTCACACACTTAGCAATAGAAATATAAGTTATTAAAATAGACTTATAATCTTTAAAAACATCAAGTGCCCTTAAAGTCTACATAATTGTACAAAATTCAATGTGTATATTTTCATTTGCTCCAGGTTCCAAAATGATCCTAAAGATGCTGCCGTCTCCCAAACCAGAATTCTAGTTGTTGGCAGGATTCACCATTGAGTTTAGAAAACTACAGGCTTACAGATCCCCATCAACCAACTTTATCCTTGCTTAATTTACCCATCTCTGTAGTAAGTTAAGTCAATGTAGCTTATGGGGACTTGAAGGCATTTAAAGGATATTTAGAGGAGTATTTTTTTTTTCTTCATTTGATTTAGCTACAGCATAAGACCATGTTAATTTGTTTTTCTTCTGCATCTCCTTACTAATGATTAGGACAGGCTCTAAACATGAATGCTGGAGAGAGAGGTGTGCTGTAAGTGCCTAAAGCGGTGAATTGGTTCCCACCACCCCATGTTCAGCTCTGCCACTTACTATCTATGTGACTTTGGGCAGGATACCCAAAGACTCTATCTCTAAGGATATGAGGATAGTAAGTGCTGCTGAAATACACACACACACACACACACATATAATCTGTTTACAGTACTGAGTACTTATCAGGTGCAAAGCATTGTCTTAAGATCTTTACATTTACTAACTTATTCCTTACACCAATCCTATGAGGAAAAAAGCAAAGGCAACAGAGCACATAGTGGCTAAGTAAATGCCCAGGTTTTCCCAAACAAAAGTGGTAGAACTGGGATCTAGCTGTTTTACTGCCTCTGAGGGATATAACTAAGATTATAAAAAGCATCTAGGACCAAGTTTGGCACACAGTAGGTCCTTAATATAAATGGTAGGGTCTTCTTTCTCTCTGTCTCTCTCTTCCTTGTGTTTCCTTGTCACAGAAATCAATCGCCAGATTCTCTTAGACTAGCCTGAAGGATCAATTCAACTGGTATAAAGAGCCTAGCCTAGTCACTAGAGATAAAATCTCATGAGTATATATAAATATTAAGCCTACTAACAAATATAATGCACCTATAAACACACACACACACACACACACACACACACACACACAATTCAAGTTAAGCCTCCAAAGAAACTTCCTGGAATAACCCTTGCCAATGAGTTTATCATCAATACTGATGGAAAATGGACTCAGGTCACAAACACTATGCTGGGTTTAGGGGCAGGAAGAGAGGAGGTCAGACAAGGATAAAACTTATTGCCTGCCTTCAAGGGCCCAGAATCCACTGGGGGACTCTTTTTAATAACTCACTGTAATATATTTTGTACTACACTAGAGGTATGTAAAAAAAAAAAAAAAAAACCTATGGGAATGTAGAGCAAGAAACAATTAATTCTGCCAGAGGATTCAGGAAGTCTTCACAAAATGGAAGTGATTTCTTTGAGACGTGTTGAATTTCTCTATGCAAAGACACAGGTGAGAAGGGCACTCCAGGTTGAGAGAATGAATAAGCAGAGACATGGAGGCATGGAAAGCCTGCTACGTGCCAGCAGTCGTGAGAAGAGCAGGGTGGCTAAAACATACAGCAGCTGAAGGAGGCCAGGGAGATCAACTAGGTTCTAAGTGTGAATGGCCACTTAGACAACTGGTAGGGAGTTTGGACTTTATCCTGTGCAGTGCGAAAGTCCGGAACAGAAGGCACCGTAGACACATAGACCAATGGAGATTACTTCATAGCCTGGGTGATAAAGGAAAACAATCTATACTAAAGTAGCAGCAAGGGGAGACTTCCCTGGTGGTCCAGTGGTTAAGACTCTGCGCTTCCACTGCAGGGGGCAGGGGTTTGATCCCTGGTCAGGGAACTAAGATCCCTCATGCCCCATGGCTCAGACAAAAAAATAAAAAAATACAGTGGCAAGGGGGGATGAGTAGAAAGAGATGCAGTCAAAGGATCTTCTGTAGGTAGAATCCACTAGGCTTAGTAACTGAAGAGATGGAGGGGTTAGAAAAAGACGAATGCCAGGAGGTGTCTGATGACAGTAGTCTATATACTTGATGCTCTGAATATTTACTCTTGCTTGAAAAGAAAGGAAGGGAGCAGGAAGGAAGGGAAGAAAGAAAGTAGGAAGGACTTGCCTTTGAGGAACTGATTCAATTCTAAGGTGCTGTAAAATGGAAGCAGAAGAGTAGACATCCTGAGTTATAGTAAAGGGCACCTAAGGGCACTTGTTGGTGGCCCTACATCACTTCCCAAAATACATACACAATGTAACACAACACCCTTTTTCTTCTTTTCTCCATTCCTCTCTCTTCTACCTCCTTCTTCTCCTTCCCTCTTTCCCTTCCCTCTTCTCTGTAGTCTGTCCTAGGCCCAAATACATCAGCAGAGCTTAGCTCTACAAGGCAGGAAGAATCCATAATACTCTGCTCTCTCGTTTCCCTCACACTAACATTAGTGTCACAACCACAATTTACTTGACACTCCTCAGAATCCCATTATAAAAATTCAGGTTCTTCCAAAACTGCTTTGTGGGACTTATTGAACCTAAAAGCTCAGCTATGTTTACCCCTGAGCCTGCAGTCTCAAAGTGGAATAACTTAATAAATGGACGCGGCAGAGACACCTTTATGCTTCCTATGCAAATACTGCTTAGAAAAGCCATTAATGGGAATTATGGAAGGAGAAAGCCAACTAAATACATGGGCCAGAATAAGCAGGATGACTCAGTTGGCCTTCAGGGCCCTTCTCCTCTGCTGGTAATTTTATTAGAACCATTGCCAGTGAAGAAATTTGGAGCTTTTCGAATTGAACTGTAAATTGTTCCTGCTTTCCATGGGATCCTAAAGGAATTTCAGGGGGAATTTTTCTTTGGTTTGTGGAGTGATTCCCTGTGGACTGGGGGAAGTCTTTTGGAAATTTCTGGGTTACCCCTGGGGATTTTTCCCAAAATGGATTCTTCTTTAGAAATAGTTTGGTTATTAATTTTTAAAAATATTGGAAAATTTTTGTATAAAAATGTGTAGCATGTCCCCAAGTTTCTGTTTACAGGAGTCATAAAAACACTATTATAATGGTAATATCTTATAATGGTGGAAATGTTTATACTCATGGTTATAAAACCCTGTATTACTGCTTTGATCTCTGCAGTAAGAAGTTATTGTTTTAAAAACAACAAGACACTGAATGTGTTTTTAACAATTCTTCATTACCCAATTTATTTTTGGCAGAAGTGCTATAAAGTGTTTCCTTTTTATTTGTAAAAATATATTATTTGTGATTCTGGGAAAAAGACTATGAAATGACACGGAAAGCACCT
This sequence comes from Balaenoptera musculus, assembly GCF_009873245.2. Classification (NCBI taxonomy): domain Eukaryota; kingdom Metazoa; phylum Chordata; class Mammalia; order Artiodactyla; family Balaenopteridae; genus Balaenoptera; species Balaenoptera musculus. Next base: position 169,626,665 of record NC_045785.1, on the reverse strand, counting down.
TAAAATGTTTGTCTGTGAGACCACTTAAAGTCTCATAAAAACTATTCTGATGTAACGTTTATTGTGTTCTATCATCACGTCATTCATTTTATTTAAAAGTGCATGCCTCTTTCCACATCCCAATTTTAACAAAATCATCTTTTACTGTTCACATCATCCTCAGAAAACTTCAGGTGGCATTAATAATGCCGTCCATTCACACCTGAAACTAACACAATATTGTAAATCAACTGTGGTTTAATAAAAATAATAAAATAAAATAATGCTGACCGTTCACAGTGGCAATATAAAAAAACTCCTTTAACCTTCTCCTCTGTTGTTTCTCTTGCAGCCAAAGTTCCAACACTAACAACAAGAAAATGTTGTTTAAAAGATGATAGATATGGGGAATGACACTTGATACTTTGTAATAACCTATAAAAGAATCTGAAAAAGAATATATATACACACACATATATATGTAAAATTGAATCACTTTGCTATACGCCCGAAACTAACACGACATGGTAAATCAACTATACTTCGATAAAAAAATAAATTAAAAAAAAGATGATAGATATGAATGGGAGAATTGTTTTTCGTTTTCTAAGAACGATATCTCATTACACTCATAAGCTTTCATTTCATTGTTAGCCTCTTAACCCAAATAGGTTTCCTTTTGCTATTTTCCCTGCTCTGTCACAAGTTTCCCAAGAGAGTCTTTCCTTGGTTTGCAACTCCTGTAGAGTAAAATATCACTTCTGGTGTCTCCAAAGGGCCACAATGTCCAGACTACACAAAATTTGAAGTCCTTTCTCCCTGACTCCACACCCTGCTTTACAAAAACACACCATTTGCAGATCAAAGAGAGACGATTTATGCTTTCATCCAGCTGATGGACGATTAAATTAAAACAGATCAGCAGTGCAGTGCACGGGCAGGTGGCTCCCACCACCACTGTCGGCCTCAGAGCGATTAAATTGTGGCGGAGATGGAGGGCCTTCTGCTCCCATTCCCGCACTTACAGATCAAACGGTGACAAATGAGATGTTACCGCTCTTGTAAAGCAGGGCGACAATCTGTCAAAATCCAACATAATTTGTGACCCTCTGTGACATCCTCTTTCTCTCTTTTTTTTTTTTTTTTTTGACATTTGAATACAGTGATTGTACTTGAGTCAAGTCCATTTAAGTGAATATAGTCAATTCTATCTAAAGGAATACAGCCTGTTAGCGCCAACATGGTAGCTGAATATGTATCTGGTGAGTACTCCAGCGACCCTTTGTGTTAAGTGCATACCATTAACAATGAATTCTGATTTTTTCCAAGTTATATAATTTGATGCCTTGACAGCCCAGACACTTAAAGCACTACTATTTGTTTTAAATGGCTTTATTTTATTGTTTAAATGTCAGTATCAAAATAAAGTAATGCATACAGCCTTGTCAGTTCTAGTACAGGGGGAAGTATTCCCGTTGAGGAGAGTCTTGAAAGAGTTTGTTCTAAAAATGGACTCAAAAGTCAATTGCAATGTCTCTTGGCTGAATCCTTAAATGACTCATGAAACATATTTATACCACATTTTCTGTTTAGCTGGTGCATTTAATAAGGCACTGAAGCATAAACAGCAAAGGGAGCATAGCATCTTAACTTACTGAAGTTGACATCATTGCCAGGTTAAAAAAAAAAATTACTGACTATGGAAAATGACTGAGGGATGTTTGATAGAACCCACAGCCCAGATAAATGAACAGACCTCTCCGTGGGCTTTAATTGTAACATCTGCTGGATTATTATAGGTGGCTTAGTCTTAAAGGAAGAAAATAAAAGATTCAAGGCACTGATGGAGGATAGTTTCCAATATTTTTAACTACTAGAATGACAGGGAGAATTGATTCTCTCACCCCTCTACTCCATTCAGACCTGTTTGGGGTTTACGAGCCTGTCACATTTCGGAAAAGCCGTTGACTTTCTACGTCAAAGTGGCTAAAGACTTTTCCCAAAAGACTTCTGTTGACCACAAACTTTTAGGCAGGGTAATGCCAACCTTCAGGGAAATCACTCTGAAATAACTTTGTTTACAAAGAATAAAAGTATATCTAGACTCTTTGAGCACTTTTTTTTTAGGGTTATACTTTAAGGTTCTCGGGCATAAAATGTTTTTCTGCTGTGTAGCTCACTCTGTGATCTACCAAAGTGGGTGGGCTCAAGTTATTCTGCTCATCCTGGTTTATTTCCTTACCTCTGGACTTGTTTGCCCACATTTTAAAGTAACTGTCCAGCTTGATTACAAGCCCTGTTAATGACTTGGCTTCAGAAACCCAGCTGGCTAAAGAGTAGACCCCAGTTTATGGGATTTCAGAGTAATGAGCTGAGACAGAAACTTCACCTCCATTTTTGGCACACGGCATTGTGATATACACTAATCTACCCTTATTATGATGGACCTTTATATCCTCTCTAGGCTTTAATGCCTGTCATCACTCTATTGTTACCCAGATGAGGAAAGGGAGAATATGAGCCTCAAGACCTACAGACCTTGTCTATTAAAGCCAGGGTCTCAAGCCAGTCCGAACACATAAGAAGAGCCATGAATTTACTTTCTACAGCCAGGAAAAGGCATTTCACCCCCAAAAAGGGATCCAGCGTCTATGGCCAGCAGCTCTACTGTGTCAGGAGTTACTAGAGGGTCGCTGCAGTGGATGATCACAGAAGAAAGTCTACAGTAAGTCCCCTACACACGAACCTTCAAGTTGCGAACTTTCAAAGATGTGAACGTGCATTCGCATGTCTAATCACGTATGGCGTGAGTGAAACTGCAGCTTGCCCTCTGTCTCCTATTGTTGACGATCCTTCAGCTCTACCATCTCCCACCTTCTCTCCCTCCTCCAGTCAGTAACTCTTCTTGCCTGTTCACTCGATGCCAGCCCCTGTATGCCAGCTGTTGTATCAATACTGTGTTATTGTACTTTTCAAGGTACTGTACTGTACTGTAAGATTAAAAATGTTTTCTTTATTTCTTGTGTTTGTTTGTCTTTTATGTATTATTTGTGTGAAAAGTATTACAAACCTATTACTGTATGGTACTATACAGCCGATTGTGATAGTTGGGTACCTAGGCTAAATTTGTTGGACTTATGAACAAATTGGACTTACAAACGCGCTCTAGGAAAGGAACTTGTTCATATGTAGGGGACTTACTGTATTGGGGTTTGGCTCCACTACTGTGTGTCTGTAGATTTCTAGACTGTAACTCCCACAGAGTTACCCTAACCTGCGGTGTGAGTGGCTTTTGTTATCACTGAAAGTCTACCAACAGGTTGGTAGTTAATATCGTGCTTAGTGAAATAAGCCAGACAGAGAAAGACAAACACTATGATGTCACTTATACGTGGGATCTAAAAAAACAATACAAATGAATGTATATGCAAAACAGAAACAGACTCACAGATAGAATAACCCAGTGGTTATGAAAGAGGAGAGGGAAGGGGGAGGGGCAAATTAGGGGTATGGGATGAAGAGATACAAACTACTGTGTATAAAATAGTTAAGTGACAAGGATATACTGTATAGCACAGGGAATTATAGCCATTATGCTGTAAAAACTTTTAATGGAGTATAATCTGTAAAAATACAGAATCACCATAGTGTACACATGAAACTAACATAATATTGTAAATCACCTATACTTCAGTGTTTACAAAAGTATGTTCTTCTCTGAACCAGTTGGAAAATGGGTATAAAAACATAGAAAATGCAGGTTTGCCAAATGTCCTCTTCACAGTAATCCTTCCCAAGTCAAAAAATGCCACGTGAAAAATTTTAGAAAGATTGACTTTTATTTTCCCCTTCATCCCATCTAGCTCTTTCTCCATATTGTTTATAAATGCAAATAGGTTAGAATTGTACCTATTGTGATTGACAAACAGCAGTCATTGGGGTGGCCAACTGGCCTGCATTTGTTAACAGATTACTTCTACTCCTGTGAGTTCTGTTTGGCTCCTGGGTCTGCAAAGGCCTTTGCTGATTTTATAACCTGCCACAAAGCAACAAGCTGATCTCTATTCCTCACTTTCCTCTCTCTTCTCTCACTTTCCTGCTTTTGATGTAGATTCTCTATTAGACACAGGGGATATAAAGCAGGTTTTCACCTTTGCCTGGAAGTAAGCACAAGGGGAGGAAAGAGGAAGGTGGCAGAAATATTCTGAACTTTAAAATCTTCCCTCTACCTCCAAGATGAGGATAAATGTCCCCCAAAGATTCCCTGAGATACACACACAGACAGCTCTCCCCCCACAGGGATCTCCTGGCACCTCAGGGCTTTTTTGTTTTTTTTTTCTTTTTCTTCTTTTGATGGAATATAAGACTCTCGGTGTATGTAGAGATCTTTTCAAGCAAGACTACTGTTCTGTATCTGTCAAATGACATCTTCATAAGATAAAACTCATCTGATCTGTTTCTTTTCAACGCTTTCAATGTTTGCTATAAGACGTTAATTATATCTGAACTTTCCTACCTCTAACAATTTCTCAGACTTTCCTTAGCTAAAGCTCGCATCTTCTCATGTAACTTTTCCAGCAACAGAACACAAGTGCATCTGAGTGGCTGATGCTGACCAAACTGGAGACCACTTGAGAATGTCACTAAAAGAACAGTGGCTGAAGCTTATAAATAGGTGACACTATTGATAAAGCATCAACAAAATGCTTCATGCTGTGAAACATAAAGCCCAAGCAGTCATATTGTTAAAAACCTGTTCCTGTGTCTAATGTCTACATAAATAGCATGAACGCAATCTCATGAGCTGCTTTGTTTGGCCTCAAGCTAATCACAGGTGCAAGAGAGGAAACTTTTCCTACTAATTGCTGGTCTGCTTTAAAAACAACAACAACAAAACAAAAAAACCTTCCGGGGTGTAGGAGACTTACAATGTGAGCAAACATAATATCACAGAGCGGAATTCAAAAGAATCCCAATTATTTGAACATTCAGCAATGATCACATATTGTGGTCCTTAAGTTTAGACCAATAACATTTTGATAACAAAAACGCTCAACTCTTGGCCTTAACCTCACCCGGCACTTGTTGCTACTGAAAGATTAAGGTTATCTCTCTATGTAAGTAACCCACATTTATGTCCAAAATTAGACTATAAAGCAGGAGACTTCTTGGCTAGAATAAAATGGTTTTTAACATCAATTTATTAGTACTCTGAAAATGCAGGTCCTCTTCCCTCAGCTGAATGACTAATGCATTACAAGATTCTGTGATACCCAAACCATTGACTGTCAGAAAGATTTAAGTTCAAATCAACATGCATTTATTCTTTGGTATAGCAATATGGAAGGCTGATGGCATGAATATTTTACAGTAATGTTTCAATATTAAAATCCCCATATTGAGATTCTGGAGTAGCATACAAATTATATTTAACCATCAAAAAATTCATTGAAGTACTTATTAGAGTATCAGTAATAATAGTCATTAAAATTTTATGATCACTTAAAAAAGAGCACTAAATAAAGACAGTTTAGCAAATGCCCTATTTACATATTTTAACAAGACTTACATAGTAATATCAAAATCACATTGAATGTGAGAGTAAAATTAAACTTGCCCTCAAAAGAACAGATACATTATGGATCTACCCTGATAAATTTGCTTGTTTTCCCAATAGTGGGGTGAGTTGCACTCATTCATTCACTCTGCCTTTTTGGACCAGCTGGGATATTACACAAAATATGACCAAGGGTCAGGGGTTCAATCTATGAATTAAGGACAGAATTAACTAAAGAGGCTGTATAGGAATTGAGTCTGCAACCTTAGCCTCCTTTAGCACCAAGTCTGATTTTGCTCGGCTAAACACTTACACATGGACATCACCTGATTTTACATATATGTAAGTAAAGAATATGTATATAACTACTCCCACACATATATGTATATATATAGGTGGCTCACTTTCATTTAAAACCTTTTAGAATATTTATGCAAGTTCAAGTCCTTAAGCATTTTGATATATAAAATATGAAGCTGATTTTTCACAGCATTTTAGAAAGCTGATGAAAATCATTTTCAAAACTATGGGCCCTCACACTTTGCACCTCGATCCAGTGTAGACCATAAAACTAAAAAATTAGTGGGATTTGCTTTCTTTACCTTACATGTGTAAGGTTAAGTGTGATCACTGTAAATTCAACGCACTTGAGTAAACAGTAGGCCAACAGAAATTCTCAAGGAGAGATATATGTAGGTACTCAGGGAAGATGGGTGGCCTGGGGTCAACAACCAAGTCTGCTGAGAGTAGCCGTGCCATTGACACAGGTCACTTTGGTTTCCTTGGGACGAGTGATTTACTGGCAAACACATTCAGTAGAACCCGTTAGGCTCTATCAGAATTTGAGGCTCATGGTGGCCAATTCATTTGACAAGACATGCAGCACCACAAAATCCAATGAGGAATAAATAAGCCATGCCATATATGAGCCTTTAGCTATTTTCCTTGTTTTCCTGTTTAGTGCCTTTACAAAATGTCTAACACTATCAAATCAGAAAAGTGAAAGACTTCCTAATATCATACTGTTCTGATTGTGTGTGTGTGTATACACATGCTCATGTGTATGAGAGAGAGAGATAATTATAGAAATCATAGATTCTTATAATCAGAAATTTATAGAAAATATGAAATATAAAATGTCAAGTGATGCATTCTGAAGTATTATCTAAATAAACAAAGAAAAAATATCAGAACATTTTGGGACCGTCTTCATTCTATGGTGGTAACAAATTCATCAAAAAGCCCATGATCACCATTGTTCCTGTTTCCCTTCTTCAAAGAAATAGGAATTAAGGTCTCTCACTGCCATTGGCTGCCAAATAAGTAAGTTTCATGCACCTTATATGGCAGCTATATGAGCTTTAGAGGTAGGACGTTAACTTTTTCCTGCAAGAGTCTAGCTAACGCCAAGCAGGAGTTCTGTATTCTGAAAGGCATGACTGGTGACAGAGGACAAAAGACCACAAACAATAATTTGCAATGTGTTTGGGCCCTTCTCCTGAAGCATCTTCAGCTTCCCAATGATCTTTTTTGAGCTTAATATCAAAATTCAATTACATCTTTCACGACACAGAGTGGTTTGTTTAGTTGAAGAGTTAAAAGATACCCAGAATGACTTGATAACTGAATAATCCATAGAGATTATTAGAGCCAATACATGTGGCTAGCGGAGAGTCAAATTTAACTCACAATATCTAGTCAGTAAAATACCTAAAAATGTTTTTAAACTGAAAAGCTCATTCAGTTTGAATTAGAGAAACCTTGAATATATAACACTGACTCAAAAAGATCCAAAGCATACAACCTTCTTCATTTCATGGTCCTTCCCAACATTTCAAAAATTAAAGAATAAGCCCTTTTGGTATTAAAAAAGCTCTTAATACATGTAGAATTTTTTTTTCGTATAATTAGGAACCTTCCACTCTATAGTAACAGATGGTAGAATATAGTCTTTAAAAGCCTGGGCTGGGAAGTCAATTTCTGGTTTGAATCCCAGCCCTGTAATGTACCCATGTGATTCTGAACAAGTTACTTAATATCTTTGTTCCCCAATTTTCTCATCTACAAAATGGGTTAAAAATAGCACCTAATCCTTAGTGTAATTTTGAGGATGAAATGACTTAATATACATAAAGCTCTAATTGGAAAGCATCACTATTTAATACATTTTAGATCAGCCCATCACAGAGCCAATTTGCCAGTTTAAATGCTATGCTGCCTCCAGAAAGTCCTACTCAGTCTTTTATATTCATTCATTCAATTGTTCTTATTCTCAAAGAGTTTGGACAAGGACACACCACCAAGCTAATGGGGAACGAAGAAAAAGAACTAATGAGGCCTACTGTTGACAATAAATGTGTACTTTGGTGGGGTGGAGTAATTACTTAAATAATATAAGTCAATCCTTCCTTCACTAATTCTAATTCATTCACATTACACTCTGGCACAAAGTGAATAAGGAGTTTAATCACTTATATGTGACCTAGGAAAATGTTGACAGTGTTTGACCTCAAGGACAAAAAATATAAATATTTACAAGAATGTACACTTTTATAAGATAGTAATCTCCTCTCATCCATGGTCCTTTGATCTGTGACTATAGTTACCATTTGGAACATCTACTGAAATATCCTCCATTTTCAGAAAATAGTTCAATGCAGAGCAGTATTTTGAATGATGCAGAAAAGAGGACTGATCTTTAAACACGTTTGGCTCACCAATCTGAAATCTGCTATTCCTTGAGATAATATCAATATTGACATAAAGTTTGGACACCAGATGTCAAGATGCAGGGTGTTTTCCAATGAAGACTCCCATCTTATTTTGCTTTTACATCAGCCAATGAATATGGATAAGACTGGAAGCAGCCCTGGATATGTATCCACAGAAGAAACTCACTGTAAGTGGCATATAAGTGAGATTTATGTATAAAATTTTGCATACTTATTCTAGTCTAAAGCACTCAAAGCACTAACCTTGACCTACCCTATCCAGTTGGGCAAAAATCCAATTTATTATTCAATTTCAATAATTTCCTTTTCTTTAAGTTTCATTGGAAAAGTATGCCTGCCTACCTCATATAGTACTAAAAGATACATCCTAGTGATATGTGCTTAAAAGGCTTGACAAAGAGGTACAATATTGAGGGCCACATACAGTAATTATTCCATACATCCAATCAAATATACCATTGGTCGCAGCCTTGTGTGTTGTTACCAGGTGAGGGGAAAGGAGATGCAGAAGGACCTTAACCCACACGTCCAGGTAATGTTAGGATAAAGCCACGCCCCTTAGAAAAAAGGCTTCCCTCAGATAGTTCTCATCTCTAGTCAACACCTGAAGTTCCCAACAATGCCATTCCCTCATTGTCATCTTGAGGAAGCAGAATGTCTCATTATTAATCAAGCCATTTGGAGGCAGGTCACCAACCACAGAAGACAAAATTTCACTCTCCCAAGTCATCTTGGCTCTGTTGTTCAGAAATAGAGATTGATGGCACACAAGGATTAATCAATTGCAGTAGATGGCTCCACTGATTTTTCTGATGAAGTGATTATTACTCCTTCCAATAATATTCCCAAATCCCGTCAGGCTCTGAGGGGGGTGAACTCTGCCTCTGAAATGCTTCTCAAGTCCATCTCTTTCTAGGCCTATTGCCATCACTCTCGTGTGGACCCTCACTGTTCGACCCTTGAAAAATCCACAGTGATGTGCTGACTAGATTCCATGCCTTCCCTCCATCCACGCTTCTCCCTTAAACACATCACTTCTCTTAAGGCACAGAAGCCTTAATTGATGTCGACTGTCTACAGGATACAGTGCACGTATTTGGCCTGGAATTCTAGCAACACCTTCCACGATCTGGGCCTTATCAACTCCATCCTCATCTCCAAATTCTGCCTTTCCCAAAACTTGATTTGAGCCAGAATGATACTTACCATACCCTGAAAAATCACTTAGACCTGTGGCTTAAGTGACACCCGTATATAACTGGCCACAGTTACTCTTCTGAGGAAGGTTTTTCCTCTTGACCTCTGAAGTTCTAAGAATTAACATCTCTTTACGAATGGGAGAAAGTCCACTTCTAAAAGACTTCTTAAAACACTCTGGTTATCTTTAATTAGTTAGGAACTCAACTCTGATAACTAGTGTCTGGCTTATTTATACAGGACCTCTTCTATGCTCTTGAGAATTGTTATATTTCCTTTTAGGTGTTCTTTGATCCTTCTTAACTAGATCAACAGCCCTTTAGGGGCACAGACCCTATACCTGAAATTCCCTGAACATATTAAAGTGATTTATACATAATGGAAAATTTGTTCACTATGATATTAAGAGAAATGTGTGTTTCTCCCTTCTATTAAATAGCTCCGATGGAACACAAAGAAAAATAATGTATATTTATAATATATAATTATATATAAATGTAATATAAATGTAAGAAATTATATAATACATAGTTTTATTTATAAAATATATAAATATATTTATATATTTAAATATATTATATAGATTTTTCCCATAAAATAGTGCACACAATCATTTCCTTAGTAGGCCATGCTTTTTATTGGTGTTTGCATCTTGTAAGTTCAATTTATAAGGTCAGACTTTTCCTGAAGAAAATGCATATGAATCACTCTGATTACAGGTTTCTCTTTTTCAATATGCTCTACATTGATTTGAGCCTTTTGAAGTTTCAAAATAAATAAATTACTAGTGTATTTGAAAGGAATTTCCATATTTCTAGATGAGATTGGCACTTTTAAAGATATATAAACTAATCTAAATCCCTCCTGTAGAAGATAGCATTTTAACAATATTATTCTTTTTTTTTTTCCTAGGAGTTCAAAACATTAACTTTCATAGTCACAGTTCAATGCAACTTATGACTAAACTTGACATCCATCAAAATCAATTAACTCTACCTTTTAAGAACAGGGAACAGGGCAGGTTTTGTTTGCAGCATTATATAGATTAACATTACCCACATAGATGATATCATTATTATCTAGCTAAATTCCTACATCCTATGAGCAATACATCCATACAATGAGGCCAGAAAGTACTAATGTAAAAGATTCCCTGATCCTGTTCTTCTGACAGAGCAGGAAAGGTGCCAGGGACAAAGCTCCGCTATTGAGTGTCTAAGGAAATTGAAGAGTTACTTTACCAACGTTGGAAGGTACAGGGAAGGAAGCAAGACATCTGAAAACTAGTCAGATGCTTACAAATCCTTACAAGGATAACCTTACAAGGGTCACTAGACCGTATAGTTCTGAAAAGGTACCCATGTCTCATTAACAGACAGAAAGATGCTAAAATTAATAGTAACTCAATATGACAAATATATTGAGGATCTGCTAGGATCTCTGCATGCTGGGATGGCCATAAATAACTTGTGTGTGCATGTATAGCAAAATGCACAGAAACACAAACAAATATGTAACAAAGGCAGTATATAACAAAGGCAGGTCTACATAGAGAGTATACATTTATTGTGCTCAAGGGTGTATATCCACGTGGTCAAATGTACTGTTCTAGCAGGAGCATCATTTATAAATCAAACTCTACTAGCCAAGTCCATATTCCCAGACTACTATTATTTGCAAAAGATCTGAAACACTCTCCCTTTCCCCAAAATATGCGAGGTCAATATAGTTTCCACTAAGACCTAGAAAACAGCCCAGAGAGATATAAAAACCCCTTGAGTGGCCACCAAAGGCCAGCCTTGGTCTCTTTCTCCCATATATCATAGGCAATAGGGTGCTAAGCACTAAAAATCTAAAGAGGAATAAATTCCTAGAACCATGAATAGAAACTTGCCTTTGCTCATTTCTAGCAATACTGTGAGTTTCTGTTCCTGTGTTCACTTATCGTTGCAAAGATGAAAAAGTATTCAGATACTTAACAGTGTCTAATAATAGGAGACAGTTTAGAACAGAAATAATTCCAGACCTCTAAGAAACCTGTCAAAATTTCCCAGAAGTAGGAAACAATGACTTACAGTAGACTGTGGCCATGACCCTGGGGTCTAAGTGCTAACTCTAAAAAAGTGCCATGAGATATTTGATGGCAGGTGATCAAGACATTGTTTTTCGCCCTATCTGGAGCAGATAATATACTCTGAAATGAATATTCGGCATACCCGCCTTCAATACCACGTGGAAATTCACACAGAGACACAAGAAAAAAATGACATTCTTTTTCAAGGCTCTACTTGAATCCATACAAGACCCAACCTTCATCTTTAGGCTACTGTTCTCAAGTTAATAACTCGGTCCCTGAAATTCTTACCCAGACTCCAGCCTTGTGGTTTTAACTGCTGTGAGTCATTTTGACTTGGATACCCCAATATTACCTGAAACCCAGCATATCTGAACTCAACTCATGCTGAATCCATGTTCAGTACTTATGAGAGGGCTCGGATCACAGGTCAGAGAAAGCACCCAACAAATATGCGTTTGGTGGATTATTTCTTCTCATACCAGTTTCCATTCCACATGTCCCAATTCCGTTTTTTTCCACCCACTGGTTTCCTACTTTGCTTCTGTGAAATAACTGAGTCTTACTGAGTTGTTCCCCACCTTCCCCCCGCCCAACTCTCATTCAAACACTCACCAAATCCCTCCATCCTTTCTTCACAAACTCTGTCAGAACTGCCTCTCTGCACACACTACAACCCTCAACCAGACGCTGTGCACCTTACACTTGGGCCTATGAAACTGTCTCCCAGCCTAGCACAATTGACATCTGTCTCTTTCCCCTCTCATCTGATCTGACTACTTCTACAGGATTAGAATTCATAAAAATAATAGCTTTGGTCCTTTTTTAGGAACCCATACTGGCTCCCCACTGTTTGTTAACCTTAATTCTAAACTACCTCAGCTGTCTCTCAACGTCTCTCTAAACCGAGCCCACCCTACCTATCAATCCTTATCACATAGAGAATGTCCCCATAGCATCCTTTGGTCACTTTGGTCCTAACTACACTTAGGCAAACTCTGTACTGCGGTTTTATAGGCAAAAAAAAAAAAAAAAAAAAAATCTATATTAACATTTGTTCTCTATATGAGGTTCATACTTACCATACCATCTTGCTTCTGATTTTTTCACCTGAGAACATCATGCTTCCCTAAACAAAATTCTGGGTTGCTAGAGATGGTAATATCAGAGGCAATATTCTCTAACGATTAAGATCTGAAATCTGGAGTGGACTTCTCAGGTTCAAATCCCAGCTCCCGTAATTAAAAGTTACGTGACCTACGGGAAAGCCTTTTAACTTCTGTATCTCAGTATTCTCATGTGTGAAATGAAGACAATAACACCTACTTTATAAGGTTGTTGCAAGAATCAAATGAGCATACACACACACACACACACACACACACGTACACACAGACACACACATACATACACACACACGTACACACATACACACACACATACACACATAGACACACATACTCATACACACATACACACACACACATACATACACACAAACATACATACAAAGTGCTTAGAAGAACACATGAATGACATGGTTAATAACTCAATTATTTTTTGTTATTATTACATTTCTTGTAGCCACTATTCTACCTTCCCCTCCCTTCCTCCCTTAATGTCAAGATGGGGGGACATCTGTCCATGCTCCTTACTTCTGTTTCACCCATTCCATGCAATCCTTAAAGTGCCACTACCTGATTCCTGCCCACACCATTCTAATAAAACTGCTCTTGCCCAGTTCAGCTTTGACCTCTTTGTTGTCAAGCCCAAAAGTACTTTTCAGTTCTTTTAATTGAACATTCAATGGCTTTTCACTTTTTTTGACCACTCCCTCCTTAAGCCTCCATTTCCTTGGCCTCTGTGATGCCACATTCTCCTGGATTTCCCTCCCACCTCTCTGATCTTCTTAATTTCCTATAGATTCCCCTTCCCCTCTCCTTGACTTAATATCAGCAACCCCAGGATTCTGTCCTGAACTCGCTCTTCTGTTTTAAAGAAATTTCCCCACAGCTTCCATTATCATCTGTACGCTGACAGCTCCCAGAATCTCATCTTCAGCCCAGATGAAGATCCATTCTGCCTCCTGGATGTCTTTGCTCATCCATCCCACCTCAAATCAGCATGGCAAAAGCTATATGCATCCCTCTCCCACTTCATCCCCAAGTACTGCTCCTCATCTTGGCTTCTCTAGTGCAGCACCACTGACCCAGTGGCCTAAGTCAGAGATGCCTGTGTAGGTCCCTGCCGGGCATCCCTCTCATCACGTTCTGGCCACTGTGTTACCTTCCTCCTCCAGATTCTGTTCTCTTCTCTCCCAACAGGACTGATCTCTGATTTCACTCTGTCATTGTTTCTACCCGGGATTACTGCAGCAGATTCCTAACTAATATCTTTGCAACTGGCCTTGCCCTTGGCCACACTATATATAGTTCGACGATCTTTCTAAAACTGGAAATCTAATCATATTAGCCCCCAGGTTAAACCCTTCACTTTGTTTCCCTACTGTCTGGATAAAATGGAAACTCTTTAGAGACAATCTTTCTTTATTTTTAATTAAAAAAATTTTTTTTTTATTTTTTGAGGATTTTCTTTTCTTATTGACATATAGTTGCTGTACAATATTATATAAGTTACAGGTATATAATATAATTATTCACAATTTTTAAAGGTTATACTCCATTTATGGTTATTATAAAATATTGGCTATATTCCCCATGTTGCACAATATATCACTGAAGCTTATTTTATACCTAATAGTTTGTACCTCTTACTCCCCTACCCCTCTTTTGCCCCTCCCGCCTTCTGTCTCCCCACTGGTAACCATTAGTCTGTTCTCTATAGCTGTGAGTCTGCTTCTTTTTGGTTATATTCACTAGTTTGTTGTATTTTTGAGATTCCACATATAAGTGCTATCATACAGTATTTGTCTTTCTCTGTCTGACTCATTTCACTTAGCATAATGCCCTCCAAGTCCATCCATGTTGCTGCAAATGCCAAAATTTTGTTCTTTTTTTAATGGCTGAGTGGTATTCCATTTGTATATAGGTACCATATCTTCTTTATCCATTCATCTGTTGATGGACACTTAGGTTGCTTCCCTATCTTGGCAATTAAAAATAAGGCTGCTATGTACACTGGGGTGCACATATCTTTTTGAATTAGTGGTTTTTTTAGGGATATACTCTTTAGGGTCAATCTTCAGCAGGACCCAGCTTGCCTTGCCAGCCTCATCTCTCATCATTCCCTTCTGAGATCCTAAACTGAACTACACGTGGTCCCATAAAGGTGCCATTCTCCTTCATAGATTCTACTTCCTCTCTTTGGCGTTCTCTCGTATCCCCTTCTCTGCTTCCCTAACTCCTCCTTGTCCTTTAGGGTGAGATATGGGTGTCACCTCTGCAATAAGCCCTCCCTAATTTTCCAAGATTAAATCAGGCCATCCTTCTCGGTGTTTTGTTTGCACATTCTGCATACATACAATATCCCAATTCTTGTTGTCTTATTACTTGCTGTCCTTCATATAGACTGAACTCTTTGGGGACAGGATTCATGCCTTATTCATCTTATCCCCAGAACTCAACAGAGCAACTGGTACCTAGTAGCTAATAAACATGCATTTATTAAATGAATGAATGAATGAAACTAGCTGCAGTTCTCAATGCATAATGGGCATCGTTATCATATTTTTGGTCTAAAAAATGTTTAAATTCATGACTAGCTTGCTGATAATGTCATGTCTCAAGGAAAGAGGTAATATTATGGGAATTAACAGTGCCATTCTTTAAAGAAGCGCTGTTGGTAGAAATATTGGTGGGTGTGGAAGTGAAGGAAACCTCAAGAATAAGTGGTCATGTAATCTTGCAGTTTACAATAGTGAAAGAGGCAATGCACAGCCATGTACCTTAAACTCTAAGATATGTATATATAGACATAGATGTAAAAAAATTCAGAGTGATAATTATGTCATATCAAGAACTACAAAACTGCCCATACAGCTTGACCCAGTTTTCCCTTCCTCATGGAATCATCTTAAAAGAAATGATGCAAAAGAAGAAAAATGCAGGACTTCCCTGTTAGTGCAGTGGTTAAGACTCCGCGCTCCCAATGTAGGGGGCCCGGGTTCGATCCCTGGTCAAGGAACTAGATCCCACATATGTGTATGTGTGTATGTATGTGTGTGTATGTGTGTGTATGTATGTGTGTGTCACATGCCACAATTTAGGAGCCCATGTGCCACAACTAAGGAGCCTGCAAGCCACAACTAAGGAGCCCATCTGCCACAACTAAGACCTGGTGCAACCAAATAAATATTTTTTAAAAAAAGAAGAAAAAAATGCTATAAAGTTACATAGGATGATCACATATATAATGGAGGGAAAACAACAAATGACCCTCATGAAGCAAATAATTAGGTGAATGATAACACTGATTTTTTAATGACATGGCATTTAAGAATGCTACAGAAGTATATGTAAGAAATAATGTATGCACTATGATTATAACTATGAAATATATGTGTGACTAAAGGGATCACAGAGAAATAAAAATAAAAATTGTATTTGCTCTAAATTTGCTTTCAAAATGGAAAAATTGAAAGATTAAAAACAGAGCTGACTCCAATAAGAAAGTCAGGCTTTAGATAATTAATTAGCCTTTACATTCTTCTTATAAATTGCTAACAATCTCAAAAGGGAAGAAAAGAATACGGTATCTTCAGAACCCAATGCGGCTAACAGTAATGTAAAGTTACCATTTATTGAACTTCTGCTATACACTAAATCCTTTGAAACATTTTCTCTTTAGTTCTTACAATTACTTTACAAAGTAGGTACTATTATTTCCATTTTATAGATGAGGAATTTGAGTCTCCGAGAGGCTAAATGGCTTATTCAAGGCTCAAAGCTACTAAGTGGTACAGTCAAAAGTCAGACCCAAGTACACCTTGGTTCTAGCCCAGAAACTTTCTAATACACCATCCCCACTGCAGGCCATTCTTTCACAAATTTAAATTAAAAAAAAACAAACACAAAAACAAATAGAAGTAAAAGAAGAGAAAAATGAAAAAAAAATCAAAAAGAAATTATAAATAAGAAACACATACTCCCAAGCTAGCCAAGGCTTATAAAGGATGTCCAAGTACCAAATATCTTTTAGTTTGTTTTCATTGTCTTGCTTTCCATTTGCTCAGGAATGATGGTTATAGTAAGTATGCACTTATTTACCAACGGCTGGCACCAGCCACCTATAATTCAAGCATCCACTAGTGTGTGAATCTTGGGGAACAGGAGAATCCCAACTCCCACCCCCCAACATAGGACAATTAAAACTCCAGACAATTTGCTAACCTGAACCCCAGCAGTAGGGGGTGGGTACATGCTCAGCCAATCAGAACCCCTGCCTGTTCTCCTAATAGGGAATATGATTCAAAGAAGGGACTGCTGAGAACTCACTCCAGGGCCAGTGCAGCAGCTTCCAGTACCTGGTGCGAGCAGCTCCTGTGGTGGCCACAGCAGCATCCTTTAGGGGATGTTCCCGAACATGAACTTGGCTGTGGTCCAGTCACTCCACTGCCCATTTCCTGAGCCTGTTTCTCTAGCATTCCCATTGACTGTTGAGCTACCAATTTCCCTGCCTATGTATATTCCTTTTCAGTTTAAGTTCACTAAAGTCTATTTCTGTCGATTGCAACCAAGTGCCCTGGCTGGTAAAATAATGTAACAGGAACAGATGACCAAGTGACAGTAAACTATATTGCTGTTGCTTTTGTGTTTGTTTGTTTGTTTGCTTTTGCCTGTTTCCTCCATCAAACAAAATGCTCCTCTAACCAGGGCAGGGTGAAACTGAATACACCACAAAATAAAATAATAAGAGAGCATTTACACACTTTAATAAAAGTCAAAATGCTAGACCCAAGGAGATCACAACCAGACTACCAGGAAAGGGTCCTTATGAAACTAATGATGCAGCTTCTTTAATCTTTGAGAAACCATGGAACTAGAAGCACCCCATCTATAGATGTGAACATGTCTAGACTCTCCAGAAAGGGGAAACAGAGGATTTTAGAAGCTACAGATCCTGATGTGTATCCCTTACTAAATTTTAGAGAGAATTAGGTTCAAGGCCCTATAAGCAACCACATGCACACTCAACCACACAATATAAACAGTAGTTGCCTTTGGGTGGTGAATTTTTTTTCCTCCTCCTATTCTGCACTATCCACATTCATTTCCTATAATGAACAGTTAATCCTTTTAAAATGGAAAAATACCCAAAAAACAAACTTAAAGGTCAAATCATGTCCTACCATGAAAAACCTCATACCCTTCTTTGATGGGGTTACTCTCCTAGTAGGTGACAGGAATTCCACAGACACCTTGACAGTGCTTTCAACAAAATACTTAACAAAATCACCATGAAAATCCTGTGGACAAGACAGAAACATGTGGGGTGGATGATAGTAAATTTAGGAGAATTTGTGCTGAATGACATTAGAGTTAGGTGAACTCACAGCTGGATGTACTATCATACTCAAATTATGTGTATTAATGAATTGGTGTCAATTTACAAGGAAGGAGAACTCCAGAGGTGGATTGGGAATTTTTATGGTGAGTCCTACTCAATGTTAGTTACAATGGCGTGAAGACAAAGATCGCAAATTTATTATAGTATTTACAGGTGAGCCAAAGAAGGTGTGTATAGGTTATACAGGATGACAAAGTGATTCTATAAGATCCAATTCAAGATGATATTTTTCAAAAAATCTAATAAGGTTAGAAGTAAAATTCACGATTAGGCTGAAAAGTCAGTTAAGTACTAAAGGCTAAGGGAATCAAAACTAGATAATGATTTATGAAAAAACACCTGAGGATTAGAGCTGACAAGAAGGTTAACAGTATCAGTGGTCTGGGAAGAGCTTCTATAATATCCAAGGGATACAACAGATCTGGTGGTCAGTATTTAGTCATAAAACATCAGCACTATTTTGTGCAGGTCTGAGAACCATACTTTTAAGAAGACGCTTATGATTATTTTTACTTATTAAGTAAAAAATAATTTCAAAAAAAAGCAACCAGAATGATAAGGGGCCTGAAAATTATTTTAGGGAAGAATTAAAGATGCTTAGCCTGGAAAAGTGTGAAGGAGGGAAAAGGAAGCACTTTCACATGCATGAAAGTATCAATATAAACTTCTGTGTGATTCCACAAGGCAAAAGCAGTGATAATCAGCTGATGCTCAAGAGAGGTGGTAAAAGAGCTACTAATATTGAGACAGAGTCAGGGCAAGGAGAGACAGGTAGCCTGTAGCTAAAGCAGCAATGCTGTACCATAAGTTTATTCCATGAAGCTAAGCTTTCTTCTCCCATATCTTTGTGCCCAGTGACCCGGCTAAAGCCTAAAACACTTAAAGCATGAGAAAAGCAGTGCGTTTGTGGCCACTAATATATATTGAAGGTCAAGGAAATCCTCAAGAGTAGATTTTCTAACCCATTTCCAAGGCACTGGTTCCCAGAACTGGGATATTACATTGGGTTTCCATGGTATGATTTCATATAGAACGACTTGTTCCTTGTGGATGCCACTAATAACTAAAATGTCTCTAATCCATACAAAAATAACTAGTTTGTGGCTATGGATTTTAAAACTGGAAGTCCCTTCATTCCCAGGTGCCATTCTTTTTTATTCACAAACATCCTGATCACTCATAATGCTTCCTCTTTTACCACTTCCCTCTACCTCTAGCTGCCATGCAACCTTACCCCCACATTCCCTTCCTTTCCATGCTGGTCACAATGTAGCTGGTCCTCGCTTTCTCAGATGCCAACTCAGCTTGTCTACACATCCCACTCCTGCTTAGTTCTCCTTCTACTCTGCTCCATCTAGTGGAATGCTTTTCTTTACAGCACGGTGCCAGCTTTAAGAAAAACAAACTCAACTTTGCTGTGAAGGGTTAAGAAATAAATGTAGGAAGCAATATCTATATAAAGGTATGAAAACTTTTATTTTGGTTAGGTAACTTATGTTTTCCCAAATCCCTGGACAGAAACCTAGAATTCTGACAACACGTTTACTTGAAGAAAGTGGAAATGTTCAGTATAGTAACAGCATAAGCATTATGCTCAATGAGGGCTATCCTGTCAAGAAATAAAAGACAGGCAAATGACTATTTTCTCTAGTATGGAAGCTTCGTTAGTACAGTTTTGTTCAATCTAAATTATTATTTGATAATTGTGAGATATGCTCTACGGATCAAGAAGGTTTTTATTTTTCTTATACTGGGTGATAAAGTTTAAAATATTAGGGAAATGAAAACAGTCCTATGTTTTCTTTTATATTTACAGAATAGAAGGTGTGCCTGGAATTATGTGAAAATTTCATCACAGCAGCATGAGTATGATTCTCTGGAAAACATATTATATATTCCTGTAGGAGGATAATTATTTTACAATGTTCATAGAATATGAACTTTACTATAAACCTAGAGCCTGATGGTATACTTTCTTCAGATATATTGATTAATCTGCATACGATATCCTTATGATTAGAATAACGGACTTTTAGAGTTGGAAAGGATCTTAGAGTCTAGTGCCACAAATGTTAATCCGTGCCCTTTCTTCACTCACAGTGACCACTCTGTGAATACAAATAATCCATTGAGCCTGACAGGATCAGATCTTAAGGAATCAAGCTACAAGCCAATTTGGAATAGGCTCTGATAACTTTTGGAGTTGAGAAGCACATGAATGAGCATGAGCTTGAGTATTACCATCATATGAATAAAAATTCCTATTTTTGAATTTGATTGGGTAAAGATCACAGAAATAAACAGAATAAAGGACATGAACAAAATGCAACCTTAAAAGTGACAGCAAGTCTAGGCAACACCACTGGCTCATTCATTCATTCCCCAAGATGTAGCCACCGAGTTCTTTCTGAAACATACATCTAATCCTATGCAAAACAAGGACCAAACCTTCAAAAACTCATTAACTTCAGTCAAAGTCTAAAATCATTAACAAGATTTCAAGATCCTTCAATATCAAGACCTTGACTCCATCTTCAACATGACTAGCCTGCCTCTGTACTGGCCATGAGCCTTTAGCCATACTTAGCAACTTTCACTTCCTCCAAAGAGCAAAACTCTCTCAAGGCCTCTGAGCTTTTGCATCAATGGACTCTCTACCTGGAGCTCTGTTCTCCTGTCCGCTATCTTTCACCAGGTGCGCATTACTCTGATATCTTATATATCACTTTTTTCAACAACCCGAAACTGGATCAGATACTCCACCCACGTGCTCCCATGCCCCCTTGCTGCCACCAACCCTCCTTCCCACCACCAGCCCTCCTTCCCACCACCAGCCCTCCTTCCCACCACCAGCCCTCCTTCCCACCACCGGCTAGACAGTAAAGTCCTTCACCTCCTGTTCACTGCTGGTCCTCATCACCTAGAATCCTGCTTGAAACAACAGAGGCAGTTAATACACCATTGTTAGGCGGGTCAATGAATAAACGAAGGAATGAAACTAAGACACCAGGGAAACATTGGCACATAAACCAATGAGCTGACAGTGGACATTTCAGGGTTCTGTTTTCTTAAATATAAAAATAGGAAGAAAAGATATCTTTTCCAAAACATGTTTGGATGCCAAATAATTTTGCTCATTGGGTATGTATGGATATAAGATAGCACTGTGAGAAGCAAATTTAAGACATAGTGAGTTAAGTCAGAATGGAGTAACTCTGGGAGGGAAGTAAAATTCCCCTATGGGACTTATTACCTCCAAGAGCTAAGTCACTCCCTGGGGAGAATTTGATTCTTATATAAGAATGCTAATTTTTTTTTTCACCAGAGCAGAGTCTAATCAAGTGTGTAAATGCTGCAATACACCAAGCTGCAGAAGAGAATTAATGTTCCTCTTGTGGGTGGGTTCCTGAAATGTCTTACCACCAGGAAGTAACACAGGCACTGAACAGAAACAGAGATCATTAGAAACAGTTATACAAAACTTATGAAGAGAAAGACCCTTGCTTTATGTGAACATAAGAATCTGATCATCTTTTTTTTTTGGTGCCCTTAAAGTAGAGACTTAGGTAAAATACCAAGTCATACCCACATTCACAGGGCTCAAAGTAAGAAAAAAAGTCAGTTTACAATTCCTTTGGTTGTCTCTTGTTGTATTCGAACACTACGTGAATAATATTATCTTAGATACTCTAGTGAGTTCATTCTTCCCTTGCTTAAAAAAAAAAGAAAAAGGTCACACATACCCACAAAAATGAAAACTCTGACACCACTATTATAAGCAAAATCCTGGTGAAGTGGTGAATGGTGAAGTCACTGGAAATATTGGGGAAATAACTTGACTTTTAAGCACATATTGTTTTATCGTGAAGTCAGAAGCAGATGACAAACGAGACGAGTGCTGTGAAAAACGATTTGCTTCATTCTCTGTGATCAGAGAGGGTCTCTTTCATTCTCTGTGATCAGAGAGCCTTGGATGTCCCAAATCACAATCATAATTTATCAGCATGAATTATTCTTCCAACACAGAACGATCACTGAATTATAGTAAGACTTCAGAAGTTCTGTCCACCTGCTGATCAAATTTCATTTTTGGCCTTTTTTTTAACTGTTAGTAAAACTAACACACACACACACACACACACACACTTAAACCTTATAGGAAAAGGCTTTCACCTCTGCCAAATTTCAGCTGGGAACAAATTTTTATGGCCAGCTAATAAACCTGCTGAAAACAGGGCTTGATAATGAAAACCCTCCCGAGCCCTTAACCACAGTGTGCGCGGCTATAATAAAAAGAATTAATGCAGTCAATTTGTACTAGTGTTCTCAGAACAAAAAACCCTATTTCAACCACAGCCTTTTCAACAGCTGATTGGCAGCCCTGCCCATTTCCCCTCTGCAGTGTTGTCAGGAGTCTTCAACATGATAATGAGCCTGTCACCATATTCAAATAGCCCTGTGACAGCAAGTTTTGTGAGTGTGACGTCCACTGCAAAGGGTCTGTCAAAAAGCACCTTTCAGAAAATGAAAAGAGAATGCTTTCCTGATGATAAACCTAATTTCTCCATAGATAAAAGAGTGAGATTTTTCATCAGATTTTGTCAGTGTTGTGTTGTGATGCATTTATCCCTTCAAATGTTCCTGTTTTCCTTTTTTTTAAAAATACACCTAGATTTAGATTTGTCAGTGACGGGGAAAAAAAAAATGATGATGAAACACAACTTTGGTTCCAGGAAGCTGAGTCCATCAGGTTACCACAGAGGGGGAAAAGGGGAAAAGGAGAAAAAAAAAATGGATGCTTTTTCTAAAATGTTAAAAATTGGCGAGAAGAGTGAGAGGCTAACTTGTTACCAGTTGCCTAGTTGGCTTCCAAATTCTGTAGGCCTCCCTCACTGAGGCCAGTTGTCTCCCCAGAAACACCCACAGGAGATTGCTCTGTTCCGACTGTCTCCCACAGAGAGACTGTCTCTCAGTGACTTCCTCTGTGAGAATCTGTGACTTCACAGCAGAGAGAAAGCTCCTACTTCAAGATCTGAGGGTTAGATTACCTTGGTACATTGTGTTGGCTTGCCAACAACTGGGAAAATGTGTTTTCATCACACTTGAACACATTAAGTAATTTGGTGTGTGACAAACATGTTAAAAAGTATTATTGTTGTGGAAAAAGCCATTTTTCTTCAGTTATGAAGAATGATTTTATAAAGAGCCCAGGTCTCTAGAGCATTATTTAACTTCCTGCTATTTTACTCCCCAACCTAGACCAAATCTCAGTGTGTTCAGCATTAAGACAAAACTCTAACTCAGGTATTTTCTCAGAAGGGGTTGGTACATATATGTGTATATGTGTAGGTATATAAATGTGTATATAAAATACACGCCCCCTATATATACAGTGTATGTATATAAAGCACATAAACATACATATGTATATATATTATACATGTATAAAATCCGTGCACCATCCATACATACTGGGTGTATAGAAAATGCATACACATACATATATATGTATTATATACATATATAATGCAAATATGTACACATGCACATATATACACACACGAAGTAGAAAGAATGTCAAGCTGTTACTCTTTGTGAGACACTAACAAGTGTCTCAGATTTTAATAAAATTAACACACTTGTACCCAAGAAAAACAGGATGGCTCTCTGGCTTTGATAGTGGAAGAAGTATAAAGAAGACGGGGATGAGGAAGCAGGGGTACAAGAAGCCAGCAGAGAACTGTCATTCTCTTACTCCTGAGGTGCCCTGAACACCACCTTTAGCAAATAAACACATGCAGGAGGTTCCGAAGTCTTCGAAGAAAGAAAACCGATGTCGGAATTTAAATGCAACACCTACTTCATCTCAGGCTCTGTGACAGTAAAAGAACCTTATAGAAAAAACATATACTCTGCCCAGTAAACTACCATATGATTTAATTCCTTAATATTTTTATATTGAACGATTTTCAAACATTTCAAAAAGATATTACAATACACACATAACCACATGTTTCACTAGTCTGACTTTAGCTGATGGTTTACTGATACAAGTCCCATTTTTAAAGCAATGTTTCCTTTCAATCCTCTGATCTCATGGCCACTTATGTATCTAGATGTGATGAGAGCATTTGTGAAACCCTTCGGCTATTCAAAAGCAGTGGAGTCAGTGGAATTCTCATTCTCTCAGTTTCTAGTGAATACAGTCCTAGTTATGTCTCGATTTGGTTGAGATCTGAATATGCCAAAAAGGCCTACTAATTAAGGAAGCTGACAACTTCATGTTTTTATATGTATCATATATATATATATATATATATATATATATATATACACACACACACACACACATATGTCAGCTTACACGACTAGAGAATTTTCCTAATTAAAAGTTAATACGTTTTGGTGTGTGAGTTGGTGAGGGAGGGTAGAAACTTAATCTTTGCATAGAGGTTATTCTAAATACACCAGGATGATCAAAATTAAAAATACAAATTAGAGGTATTTAAGAAAACAAAAAAACATGATTCACCTTTACTAGTCAACAGATAGGGAAGCTGAAATTATTAAAGAGTTTCTAGTTTTTAAAGCCCAGAGTAAGAAAAAGAGGCAAAGGGGAAATGTGGGTGGAGTAAGGGATGGGGTCTCCCCAGTACGTGTAAACGCAACTCCTGAAAGAAGATAAAAGTAACTCATGAAGGATCAGCCACAAATCTGACTGATCTTAAGTTCATCAGCTGGACGGAACTATTATAAAGCCAATAAATAGAGCTGTAGACAGCTGGCCTTGTGTAATACCCTGCCTCTTTGCCTGTAAAATGTTTCAACCATGATTTACTTGGGATTTAAAAAAAAAAAAAAAAAAAAATGAAATCTCAAACTCAGCTCTCCCCCAACATACAAAGCAAATTCCAGAATCTTGAAGACTTTTATTGTCTCTGAAAGTCATTGTCACGACCCTAATCCCCTCATTAAAGCTAAAGAAAGGCTGGGATGGCATTAAAATGAATGCAGACGATTTGCAGCAATCTCCTGCTCTCACCACCTCCAAATGAAGGCAGGCACATTGCATAATCCAGGCAGCAAGAGCTCCTGACAGGTGGATGATTTATGCTCATAGTCAGAAGAATCGGAGGGCCTGCAGAGGAGACAGCATGAGCTAGGCGGTGGCGAGACAGATGCTCTCAGTGGGCTTGGGGGGTTGGCAGGCTCCAGCTAGTTCAGGTGCAGCCTGGACACTTTAAGTGCTGAACTCTGATTGCCTAGATTCCAACACTCTGATGTGCCATTTGCGATATGATATGCAATGTACACAGTGAATAAACTGTCAACTGCAGGCAGGCACTGTATACACGCATGTACCCCTTCCGTGCATAGATGTTATGGACACAGGCCCCAGCACGTAAGAGAAAGGAAACCCATTTTTTGTCAAACGATTATTCTAGTGCAGATGTAAATGTTATGAAGCGCAAGGATCTTCAGTCCTGAAAATGTTTAGCCCAGGTAGGGTAAGCGGAGAGTGACAAGATTCCCTAACAATTAGATCAATATTAAAGATTGCACAGCGGGATTAGGAGAAACACACCTCAGCAGAAAACCGACATTCCTGTCAATGATATTAATTATTTTTCAGATACATGACATGCCTTCATGACATTTCCTTCTGAGAAGGCATTTGAATATTTGAGAGGAAAATGAAAAAGGGGTGGATAAAAGGAAGGATCCCTAAAGGGTTGAACTGCTTTGAAATCAATCTTTAGAACAGTTTTTTCAGAATTTCTCTCAATAGCCCCAAACAATAACAATCTGGTAAAGATTATGGTATTGGTTAAAAGGGTAGATAAACCTAATTATAGCTATCGACGACAAATTACGGCCACTCCGATATCTAATAGAAGGTATTAGCCAGCATTTGACTGGTCAGCAGTAACCCACCAATGGCTGGAGAAATTCACTCCATAGATCTACACGGAACTGTATAGATCACTGTTTTCCTGCTCAGCCCAGTATCTCTGAGGCCCAGAGCTCCAGGCATCAGTGAAAGGGCTAAGTACCCAAATGGACAAGCTTCGGGTTATCTTGGATGAATGCGACTTTACTTTTAACTCCTAATACTGCAGGGTCAAAGGCAGAACTGCCAATGAGAATTAAAGACACAGCCATCCCTTTAATTAGATAAGGGTATTCAAAGACTGGTAAATTCCCAAGAAGCCACTTTGCAAAGCAAGAGTTACAGTGTTCTCCTGGGGGGTAAGGGGGGAGGTGGGCACTGGGCTTTTTTCACCTCTGCACCACTAAAAGAGAAATTTTTAAAAGAACAAAATGGAATACATTGTAAGTAATTCAAAGTGCCTCCAGACTTTACAGTTCTCCCGAGAGAAAAAACTCAAACAATTTGAAGTCTTCACAAACTGCATCCAAATCCTTTTTCTAACTTCATTAAGCTCCGGTGCTTAAAAATCGTTCATAGCAAGTACTTTAATTAGAGACGAGCCAGTGCAGGAAGCACTGGGCAGGAAGTGCATCCGCCCAGTAATAACACTGCCTGGGGTGGCAGTTTCTTACTCAACGATGCAGCTTAGTAAAGGGACAAACCAGAGGCTGATACCTTTCCTCCTCCCCCAAAAGGAAACTGGGGATGTGGGTAGGCGGGCGACAGAGAGAGATTCAAGTGTCATTCTGGCCTCATCAGTATTCCGCCAGGTTACCATTGTATGTACAGAGAAAGAATGGAAAATGTATTGAAGGAAGCAAGTTTTAAGAGAAGCAGAGAACTAAGTCATCTGTACTGTGTAAGCCTATTTTTCCATTTTTGTTTCCCTTCTTTCCTCTCTCCTCCCTGCTTTCTCTTTGTTTTCTCTTTTTCTCCACGCCAAACCTTCCAACCCCCATACTCTGGGACCAAAACCATTGCCACGAGATTTGCAGTATATGGGTACAAAACCAGCATTAAAGCTGTGGGTGCCATATAGAACTCTGAGCTGCTGCCGTTGATGGGATGTTCTAAGGTCAATAAAGGGTGGAAAGGAGGTAGGGAAAGGGGAAGGAGGGGAGAACATTCCTATGCAGGAGTAATTTATACTCTTTACTTTCCCTGCTGGAATAATGGCTTTGAGGCAGAACTTGGGAAAACAAGTAAAGAACTTGCAGGCTCCCAGCGACCTGCAACCTTAAACCCAAGTTATTTAGAGACCTAAAACCACAAAAACAACAAACCTAAAACAGCACAGTTTTGAAGGGATGGCATGATTGTTAAAGCTCGAGGTGGAGGCGAAAGCTCTTTCTTCACTAATGATTCACATACTGTTTACCCTGAAAAGCTAGAAGTGAACGAACACATTAGCATGTCCAAAAGTAACTGTAGATGCCATAAATTACACTCTGGAAAAAGTTAGCCATGATCTGGATGAGAAGTGATTCCATGGCTGCAAGGTCATTCGTTTCTGGTCCATGACAGACTTGTGTGCTGTTCTCCCACAATCCACAGAGGGGTCTCTGTAATTCTGGCAGGTTCTGCCGACCCTGCCTGTCACCTTCAGATCTCATACCCACAGGGGAGGGTCTGGGGCTGGAGTCACACAGAGCATTACTGGGGACCTCTGACCCCAGTAAGTCATGGAAAGCAGCAGTGTGAAGACAACCCAAACCTGCTGTGAACGCAGCACTTGGTCATTTAGAAGGGAAAAAAATTCCAGGAAGATGACATTTGAGACCTAGCAAAACAGATCTGTTTTTTGGGTTTAGCTGGGCAGTGTCCTGAATGCTTAGACAACAAAATAATAGTGATGATAACGATACTGATAACAGCTGACATTAACCAAGGGCTGATATTTATCAGACAGGGTGCTAAGTATTTTAAATTTGTTATCTTATTTAATCCTCACAGCAAACTCCACAGGGAAGGCATTATTATTATGATCACTATTTTATAGATGAAGAAACCGAGGCTGGAGACATCAAGAAACTTGTGAGTAATCAGCCGCCTAACAACTCAAGGCTGCCTATCAGAAAATTCTATGATCTTAACACGCTATGTCGAATGATGTGTTTATAATACAATTCCAAATGTATTCTCTTTCTTTTGCCCATATATGAAACCCGTGCCTTTTTTAAGATATCACACTACCTAATGGAATTTTGCAATGTTAGAAACTAAGGATTCAGCATTTTCCACTCTACTTTCCTCAGCCTAGAATTTCTTTAAAATATCCAGCCATGAAGAAAAAGGAAAGTGAAAATAAAGCAAAAGAATGAGGCATAGGTACCTTAGCAGGTCACATGAGAAGACTTTTTATCTGTGATCTCTCTCACTGTGATGGAGGGGAGGCATAGGAAAGGCCCTGCAACTAACCTCTGCTTCCCTGGCCCATTAGCTGTTTTCCAATGTGCAAATGACTCTGGTCTCCCAGGACCGTTTAAGAGTTCAGCCGACTTCAGCATTCACTCCTTCTGGGTTTCCAGTTAAAATCAATGCATTAACTGCAGTTGCTAGTGAGATTCTGTAACTGCAAGTTAAGTCAGAAAGGTGAGGAAGGGAAGAATTCCCAGCTTTATAAGCTTAGGAACTTCCAAAGATGTCAGTTCCCGAGTGGCATTAAAATAGAAGTAGAATTACCTGTAAAAGCTGGGGAATTTTGTTCTTTTCTACCTTAACAAAAGTTTTGATAGATTTTCTCTGCTGGAGCACATAACCAAATAGTTAAAGATTTGTGAGATAATCAGGAGATTCTCTATCTAATATTTCCTAGGCACACAGAGTTTGAATTAAATCGCTGTTCCTTTTACTTTGTCACCATTAGTGGAGCTTTATTTTTCTACACCATCCCCTCCAGATTCTAATTAATGACTTCTCCGGAGACCTACAGACATATATGAAATCGTTGAGAAATACATTTGTTCACAGACCACAAATTTGGACCTGTTGACTGCAGAGCAGGAAAGTGATGCTACCAACAGAAAATGAAATCATCAGACAGTGACCTGGACTGCCTCTTGGGCACAGATGCTAGGCACCGGCAGTCTCTTCCGCTAAACGATAGCCCGTGATAGCCTACCTGGAAAGGGTGTAGTTCAGAAATACCAGCAGCTCCAACATGAGTCAAACCATTTCTAAGAAAAGGTAGAAACAGTCTACATGGAAACATTAAGAAATAATCCTGTGGTCCTACAGAGAGCAACATCTACAGAAATCAGAAAACAGTCCTGTGATTGCATAGCCCTCTTATTTTAGAGTATCTATAACAAGGAATGATTCTGGAATTCTAATAGTTCTGGCACCAAAACCGTTCGCTGAAATCAAGGTCTCCTTGCTCACAAAAGGAAGTAATAGCAGAGAACTGTGGCTTCCATGTGCCAGAAATAATATTTCGCCTCAACACTCTGGTAAGATCAACTAATTAAGAGAAAAACCAAAAGACTTCATTATGAATATCAGTAGAGCAATGGGCTTCAGCATCTGAGAAATCAGGAACGAATTCTGGCTTTGCCATTTACTAGTTGTACGACCTTAGGCAAGTTATTTATATGAGTTATTTAAAATGGGTCTTATATAGAAAACAAACTTATGGTTACCAAAGGGGAAAGGGGTAGGGGATAAATTAGGAGTTTGGGATTAAGAGATACATACTACTATATATAAAATAGATAAACAGTAAGGATCTACTGTACAGCACAGAGAGCTACATTCAATATCTTGTAATAAACTGTAATGGAAAAGAAGCTGAAAAAGTATATATATGTATAACAATATTTTGCTGTACACCTGAAACTAACACAATATTGTAAATCAACTATACTTCAATTTAAAAAATAGGTCTTACTTTTCTCATTTATATTCATTAACATATGAAATGTCTATGGGCAAGACAGGTGAAAAACAATGGTATTTCTCATCTTCTTTTCTTTTTTTTTTTTGAGACAGGATATATCTATTGCTGTATCATCAGGGTATTCAATATAAATTCAGTACAACGTGACTTCTGAAATACTATTCTGTCATGCTCACACACATATAAAGGAAAATGTAGAAATGATTTATATATGATGATAGCCCAGGAATTGTTTCTAAAATCATTATTTATGACAAAATTATCTCTATATTCAAGTTTTAATAATGGAACTCAAAGCCTACTAAAGTAGACTAAAAAAGAAGAAATAATTCATCAGTTATATGTTATTGAGCAACTACTATGTGATCGTTGTTATGTTAGGTGCCATGGTAGACTAAAATATAAACAGATAGAGTCCCTGTTCTGAAGCTGTTTATGCTTTGCTCTATGGTAAATACTAAGTGACAAATAGAATAAAAAAAATTAATATTGATATTAACACAATATTTTCTGATTTCTTATTTGTTTACTAGGCACTTTGCCAAAGAATATTACAACTATTACCTCATTTAAACCTCAAAACAACCCTCTGAGGCAGTGAGAATTACAACCCCCCATTTTACAGATAAGGCTTAAAAATTCGGGTTAAGCAACTTGTTTGAGATAAGTAATAATAATAAGCAAGTACGTAATAAAGTTTGGATTGAACTCAGATTCTATGTCTGCACTGTCCAGTAGGTTGGTCACCAGCCACATGGGGCTATTTAATTTAACTAAAATTAAATAACATTAAACATTCAATTCTTCTTTTGCATTAGACACATTACAAAGGCTCGATCCACAGTCACAGACCCCATCTGATCTGAGATACAGAGCTTTTCATCTTTACACTCTACTTCCCTACATGAAATTAAAATGCTAAGTTGTATGAAACAATATAAAGGCTGGTAAAATTCAGAAGGGAGAAAAATCTATATAATTGTAAATAATCAGGCTTATGATTATTGATGATGGATCATAAATTCCATGAGGGCAGAAACTTGTCTGTCACGTTCACTTTTTTAACCCTGGCATTAATAAAGTGATTGGTATGGAGACATACCTCAAAAATATTCACTGAACGGGTGGATAAAAAGTGGATGAATAAATGTTTGAAGATGGGTTTGGCGAATATGTATGATTTCGGTCCATAAGTTGCTAGAAAGCAGCTTCCAGAGGAATAACCCGACCCCAACTCTAGATGTTATAATGAACAGGCTGTATTTCTTGGACAGCACATAGAAATATTTACACCGATTAGACCATAAGGCCAGAATCCACATTCCTTCCAAATATTTCCAAATTATGCATGAATTGATAATAACCTAAGACTGGCTAAGGTCAGAGTAATTGCCATTTAATTGGTTTCAAATATACTAATGATTATGATAATGTTGATACTGAAGAGACTTAATAGGCCTGGAGATAAATGTCTAAGGGAGCAGGGGGTGAATCCGGGGGAGGGGGAGTGGGATAGGGAGGGGATAATTACGGAGGTCATAAGCTTGGAAACCACCAAATGGCAACTCACTATGGTGGTGAAGAAACTTCGCTTTTAGAAGAAATTTTGGAACAAAAGAATGTTCAAAAGGTGGGGCAGGGGGCGGGCAGAGGAAGGAAGGGGAAGTTGTATGGCCCCAAAAAAGTCAGGTATGAGGGAAAATAATTGGGGGAAATTAACTGGACATAGAAAAGCCACTAAATAAGGGCTCAGGAGGCCACAAGGAAAACACTTGTAGCTGAGAACTGAGAGGCAGGCCGGGCAAAATGAACTTCACTTCCTAAGTGGGTAATGTGCCGGCTGGAACTGAGAAACAGAACCAGGAATTAGTACAGAGCTAAGCAGAAACACATGCTAAGTGAAACAAGGTAATGCAAATGATCTCATTCTTACATAGTCTACTCCTTCAATTCCCCACATCCCAAATATACCTAAAAAATGCTAATCCAACAGTCCAGGCATCTAAAGCTAGGACTACGCAGCCTATGTGGAAAAGACTTCACAGTTGAAAATGTAATCGTTGAGAAAAATAGGGAAGGGATTATGACTTTAGATACACATCATTTTTGGAGAGACAGGTTAACCCAAGGGCAATCACTAAGAAACCCTCCCTTTGGGTTCTGACATCGGGCCCATGATATCCCGACCGCCGTGTAGAAGCAGGGGCTCTTACAATTGGGGCTTTAAGAGTGGAAATCCTAACACTCCTCTCAAAGGTCTCTATAAAGCTTCCTGCTTCCAAAATCATTTCCATGTGCTTCTCTTTTAATGGCATGATTCACAGTCACGTCAATATTAAAAAGCGTATAAGCTGAAGTCAGGTAAAAACAAAATGAGGATGTGGATACTCAGCTGAACTCCATCGCACCTGGGAAGCAGCTTCGAAGGCGCCTGGGCTGTGCTGTCTGCCCGGGGAAGGCTGGGTGGGAGTGGCAGGGCTCTGATATTTGTTCTCGTGGCCACAAAGCCACACTGGCTCTCAAACAGCACAATCTGCCATTCACTTAAGTCTGGTTTGCCAGGAAGCCCAAGGATGGACTCCCCACCAGTACCATCAGGCTCAGGGAATTTGGCTAGCACCAGGCACCCCAGACTTCTGCCAGCTAATTGGCTTTGGGGAAGCCACTGACCTACTCTCCACTGAGTGGCTTTTGTGAACCTGGAACCCAGCCTGCCGCTCATCATTGATCAACCTTGGCCAAGCCAGCTGGCTTATTCCTTTGCAGACAGCTTGCCTCAGGGAAGCTGGTTGGTGGCTCGACAACCTACTAAGAGAGAGAGACGCAAAACTCCAGAACAATCTCTCAAGAAATAGCCAGTGCTCGATTTCTTTTGAGGGAGACTTCAAAGTGAACGAAATCATGTCTGATGCCTTGGATAACACAGAGGGAGCAGAATTCTGCGTAGCCTCAACAAGAACGGTAACTAACACATTAGGAATGGTGCCCAAAGGAAATAAAACCATGGAGTTTTTCATTAAACGGGCCTTATTCAAATATATACCAGAATTCCTCTACATTAAATTTAAGCACAATGTCATAAACAACAGGGTCACGTTGATATATGCCGATATTGGTGAAAAGGAACAAAAATCTGTTGTCTGGAGGCTGGTGGGGAAAAATTCCACATCCAACAGAGTCCTATATGGCGGGGACTTCCCCTCCCCACTTACCATGCTGTCACTAGACTTCTCGTGTAAGAGCAAATGTTGAAGCAGGTTCTTTCCCCCTTGGGGCAAAATCCATTGGGGATTTTTAATAATCCAAAAGGAATAAAAATTGGTAGCATATTAGATAAATGCTGGCTTCCTATTTCAAATTCACAAATGGAAATGACAAATGAGGACAATCAAATAAATGATTAACTATTAATAGTATTCCCATTAAAGCACGAGGAAGGGAGCTAAGAGAACCGTTCCTTATAATTGCAATCTTTCTGTCCTCTCTCACACTAAGGCGGCGAGCGAGGGTAGATGTATTCAGTTCAAATAATTCTCAGTGCTGCGTTTGGTAAGTTCACACGAGAGAATCTCTCCACTTCATTTCTAATGTAATTGTTATTTTCGAAAAATATATAAATATAAAATGGTTCCAGAGAACCAAAGGTCCACAGGAAATATGTGATAGACTAAGACTCACATGGGTTAGATACAGAGTCATGGACAAATCTTTAAAACATTAGTATTTCAATTTTCCCCATTTATAAGACAGATAAGATTGTAATATCCCAGCGGTCCACTATGGCCACATCCTCAAAACAACTGAGGCAGATGGTACTCAAAGTCAGTGACTCAGATTCACTGCTCTCTACAAAAGCAAAACTTATAAGGAATTTGGTTCTGAACTTCACTTAACTAAAAACTGGAGCCAGAGAGTAAAACTATGTCACGAAACAAAACGTTCCTCTCTGCTCCAATTGGGATTTAAATAAGATGTCACACACTGCTTGACCCCCAAAATCGGGTTCCCAGGAACTGAACAGCTTAAATGTTACTGATGTTTATTCACACAGTTTATGACTTTATTCCAAAGATTATGTTGAGATCTCAAGAATCTCATAGTGGGAAGTCACCATGAAAGATCTTCTAGTCTAATCCCCACATGACACTTGAAATTGTTCTCTACATCATCTCTCATAGTGATGGGAAACTTACTGCCTTTCAACACAGTTCATTCTATTTCTGGACATGAAGTGAAGAACTCAAAGCGATCAAGTGAGCCCTGGTTCGGAAAAAACCTGGTTTATTTAAGTAATCTTTTAAGAGCTCAGTATCTCATAATACCCATAGCTGCTGAAGAATCCCAAGCTAAATATATAGTAGAATATTCCTACTGTATTAAACAAATACAGAACATAAGCAGGAGAGCCAGAACGCCTGCTCTAAAATCCAGACTCCATCATGCATTATGAGAACTTTGGCAAGTAACATAATCTCTCTAAGCTTTTCTTTCCTCTGTGAAATGGGGAAATACCCACCTCTGGAGGTCACCGTAAGGATTAACAAAAAAAAATAAAAATCCAACTAAAGCACATAGTACATAGCCTAATGCGCATTGAGCTCTCACGAATAAGTGTTATTACTCTTGCCCTCAAAATCTTTGCTATTCATTTTAAGACTATTCAGGCTTTCATACCAACAAAGCATGACAAAAAAACCCCAAAAAAGTCACCATCTGGTAGTGCAGTACCTGTACACGAAATAAGTCTTCGTGGCACCTTAAGTATATTCCCAACAGCTTAATGTCAAGACAGAGCTCACGAAAACGGTGCTCTTTGCTATTGCTTACATTATAACTTGGGAGTTTTGTTTAATACTCTGCATTAATGAGGGAGCTTCTTAGGATAATATTACAACAGAGAGTGCAAGAAATACCAGTGAGGTCAATGCAGTTCTATTAACTGTCATCTAA
This sequence comes from Balaenoptera musculus, assembly GCF_009873245.2. NCBI lineage: Eukaryota > Metazoa > Chordata > Mammalia > Artiodactyla > Balaenopteridae > Balaenoptera > Balaenoptera musculus. Next base: position 169,591,823 of record NC_045785.1, on the reverse strand, counting down.
CAGAGAAATATTTTCCTTGAATACCATTAAAGCTTTCTCCTTTTCTTTGTTCTCCTTTTTGAAGGCAGTAGGAACCCAAATTTCCCTACCAATAATTTCTGTTTTCGACTTGGTAGCATAATGATATTAGACTTGGGGAAAAAAAAAATTCACCTTGGCAATGTCTTCTTCAGAGGGTTTTACAAAAGATATTTTGCTAGGATAAATTGCACTAAGCAGGTTCTTTCAGTAAGCAAAAACAAATCTGTTAATAAATGGTCTGAGTAGTTTTTGTATTTTTTTAAAGAGAATCTACCTGGAAAAAATGCTACAGCCTTTAAATGAACATTTTATTAAAATGGAAGATATGAAACAGAAGGGTAATTAGATAAGTTGCTCTTTGCTGCTTCTGCTGATAGGGTAAACCCAGAAGACTCTCAGAGTTCCCACTGCCATATATAAATCAAAACACAAGCTGGAGTTGCAGCAAAACAGTTCTGGGATAATTTTTCTTTATAACCTGGGGGCTCAAGACAACTGATTGGAGAGATGTAATGGCAGCTAAATGAATAAATGCATAATCTGTGCTCTGTCTCATATGTATGTATATATGTGTACACACACACACACACACAATGCCTTCTCCAAACTAAAAAGTAGAAATAGGAAGTATACACTATGGATTATGATAAGATAGCTCAGAATAAATAGGGTCTCTGGACAAAGAATCCTCTACTGTGGAGGGATCCTCTATACTCCTATCATTGTTTCCACTCAAAGATTCCCTAAATATAAGGTAGGTCTTATTAATCGATGAGACAGAGCAAAAGATGAGGGCCTTCCATTCCACACAGACTGGCAACGCTTGATGGATTTTAAATGATTTGGCAAGCCAAAAGATTTAAGCAGGGCATAGATGGCATGAGCCTTTTAAGGTACTAGAGAACCAAGAAATGAAAATGAAAGATCATTCTAGATCTTCATACTTTTTCAGGTTAATTTCTTTCCCAGGGACCTATCTAGAAACAGACACTAACTCAGCTTGACCAAAATGAACGGACCTGAATGCATTGTTCTATGCAGTATCTTTTTTTTTAATTAATTAATTAACTAATTTTATTTTAGGCTGTGTTGGGTCTTCGTTGCTGCGTGTGGGCTTTCTCTAGTTGCAGTGAGCAGGGGCTTCTCTTGTTGTGGAGCACAGGCTCTAGGCACCTGGGCTTCAGTAGTTGTGGCACATGGGCTCAGTAGTTGTGGCTCGCAGGCTCTAGAGCACAGGCTCAGTAGTTGTGGTGCACAGGCTTAGTTGTTCCGTGGCATGTGGGACCTTCCCGGACCAGGGCTCAAAACTGTGTCCCCTGCATTGGCAGGCAGATTCTTAACCACTGTGCCACCAGGCAAGTCCCTCTATGCAGTATCTTTAACCTTGCCATTCTCACCTCCACAGCTCCTGATACACAATGCCTTCTCCAACTCACTCTATGCGCAATATTCTAGCTGCTCAGTTATCCTGTAAAGACCTTTCCCGGGCCGATCCCCACCATTATCTGTATCTTCAGTGGCCTCATTAAACTCCAGGTGAAAAGTCTGGTTTCCCCATTCAGAATCCTAAGGAAAAGCCCCTTCCTTATGAACGCCATTTATGCATGTATCTTAGGCACAAACCCCTTGTTAAACCCACAAGTTCTGCTGCTTCCTGGGAGTGCCAGCACTGTTTCCCATTTTCTCCACCCTTAAATGAATATTTCGGGTCACTACTGGCCTGCTATACTGAGATGGTGGGCAATCGACCCACAGCTGGAGCAGGAAAGACCCCTTTATGGGCCAAGCCTGCAACATGGCTTGATAGAGCTACAGGAGGGGCCTGAGAATATGACATACCTGACTTTCATCTCACTCCCACTGATATGCAATGGGACCTTGGGTAAGTTACTAAAACTCTCTGAACCTGGAGTTCTTCATCTGATTAATGAGAATCTGACACCCAGGGTCCCACTATTTTCCTCTCAGTGAATATTAAGGTGATAATAAAACCGTAATATCCTGTGCCTTTCCACATTGAATAACTTATTTCAAATGCTGATTCCCAACCACTGCTTTGACTTTACCCTGAACAGGAAGACTCACGATTATACCATATCTTGTAAATTGCCAGCCTAGAATCTTCACCCTTCTATTTTTTAGACTTTTAAAAAGTGCAGGAAAATATTGAGCACCTCTGTAATAGAAACTTACTTTAAAGATGTCAAATCAGATATGAAAGGTAAATATGGTTATCGACAAAACACATAACATAGTTATGTGTTTTGTTTGTTTTAATGACTCATTTTCCCCCAAAGGAAGTATTCAGAAGGCACTTAAAATTATATAAACTCGCTCTTCTCCTTTCCCACTTATGGCAATGTTTTTATTTTAAAAATCTAACAACAAAACTGCAAATATATCTGACCAGTAGCAACACGGCTACCTGTGATGAGCCTTTAGATGCCCACAGAAATAAAACTCTACTGACTGCACTTCAATTTATTAACAAGAGATGGTAGGGGCTGTGAGGAAATAAAGAGGAAAAGTTTTTCAAACACTACAAAAATACATGATCAAGACTTCAAGTCCTAAGTATTTAAATACCTATTAATTGTTCTACTGCTCCTTCAACTCACTTCTATTAACTTTGACAAAAATAACATACCTCCTGCTTTTCTAGAAAGATGGAAAGCATCCAAAGAATTATTCAGTTAAGACAAAATTTACAAAGTAGCACAATTCACTCGCCATGTCTATCGAATCATAGTTCTTATTGTATTTTCAAACTTATGGATATTGTTATCAGCAGCAGTAATAATTATAAGTATCTTTGTGTCATATATTGGTACTATGTTTCTAAAGACATTATATCATTTTTAACAAAACTTACAGAATTCTAGAATAGAAGAGATGAGAAAGAAAGTAGTCTAACTGCTCCCCGGCACATACGGAAATGAAGGCAGAGTTGAATGGACTTGCTTAAAATCACAATGCAAGGTTGTGGAAAAATCAGAATTAAAAGCCAAAGCACAATGTTTTGCCAGACACATGGGAGAAGCTCACTTAATATTTATGGAGGTGTGCTAAAACTTATTTCTCTCCTCTGATTTTTTTTCCACGATGGTCTGATATCAAAGTTACCTCAGTAAAATTTAATGTACCTATGAGGTTAGTAGAATTCTTATATTTCTTCTTGCACGTTTGAAAAGGTGTGTGATTTGTCCATTTTCGTTGGTAGACAAAGGATTAAGTTCCATATTTATAAATAAATAGGTTGAAGCAAGTGAGTCCTAGAGGTCATATACCTTGCCCCAGGTCCAGGAGGAGACAGAGCCAGAGCTTGAATCTAGGTCCACCTGACCTTAAAGCTTGACCCCTACCGTCTCCAGCAACAATAGCTAACCTTGATCTGGTCCTTGCTCTGGGTCACATGGTATGCTGAGCACCTAACCTACAGTATCTTATTGGCTATTCACAACAACATTTTATTTGCAAATACTATTACTGCCACTACCATTTTGCAAATGATGAAAGTGATGATTAGAAAGGTTAAGTAACCATCTTTTTAAAGGCAAAGTGAAAAGCACAGTTTCTTGGCATGAAATAACTAAACCAGTCCACCAGGCTGCCTGGATTCATCTGTACTATGGCATGCAGGCTGGCCTGGCTGGGGAATATAATATTGCACACAAATGTGCATCTCTTGCTCTCATGTGCAAGAGTCAAAGAAAAATACTTGAGTTGCCAAGGTGAAACCCATCACGCCAATAAAAAGCAAAAAGCCTTTCTTCAATCTTTTGATCCGTGAATTCTATACATAAATAAAATAATTATTGCTTTCATAAAATGTCTGTTTGCCACTGACAGAGAGAAAACCGAACTGGTATGTCCTACAATAGCCTTTAAATAACTAAGGAGAAAGATCAAAATAAAAATAAATCTTGACCAGATTTATAGGTGCACATTGATTAGTTCTTGTTTTCTCCTTCAAATAAACAATACCTGAAAAAAATGAAAAGGGAATGTTGAGACCAGATATCTTGTAATAGATGGGTTTTCTCTGACATACAGTATGGTATAATGTCGAAAAAATAATGCTGGCCCATCATTCGTGAGGCTTGGCAGAAAGTAGAGCCCAGAAAAAGCGAAGGGGATTTTTCAGGATGCGGAATGGTGCAATCACTTGGATTTGAACAAAGTACCATTTTTTTTAACTGTACTTCTCACAGTTTTATGTTGTTGCATTTTGTTGTTTTCCCCACACAACTGTTTCTTTGCTTCCACTGGTAACAATTTTTTGATTCAAAAATTCTAATATTAAAACCAAACATCGTTCACCTGGATATGATTCTGGTGCTGACTAATGAGAAGCCACGTCTTATAGGAATTTAATAACACACACTGTGATGTAACTGGAGTTGTTTACCCGCTAAGCCACCACTTCCATTTTGTACCTCACATCATTAGTAGAAATGCCAGTCAGTAAAACCAAGACATTATTTTTAAAAGAGTAAAAGTCTCATCTTTCTATAAACGCCCTTTTTAATGAAAACATCTTCATTTCCCTCAAGCAGCATTTTATCTAAGATGCACATGGCTAGGTGAATAAAAATACCTGTGAAAGGAAAGAAGATTCCCATCAAAGCTGTTGAAATCTGATTTCATTTCAGATTCTAGAACTCATGTTGTTTTCTGTTTAAATAGATTTGGTCTGTCAATTTCCCGACCTGCTGTGCCATCAGCCTGTATGGACTGCTGTGGCCGACACGGGGGTTGTAGAGACAAATATTATTACGGACCGGTAATCGAATTGAACAGGTTTACATTGGAATAGATTTACAACATCATGATCTCTGACATACTGCATGGGACTGAAACCCCTCTCCATCCATAAAGATACATTTAAGACAGTATCATTCTCTCCAGGCTGAGAAGGTAAGCCTTGAGCCAAGGAGATGGCCAAACGTAACTGTGCATTTATATGCAGGGTGTAATGCAATATTTCACTGTATTTTTTTAAGGACACAAGAAAAAGAGTATTCCATAGTTACTCATAACTATCATCTCCTTTCTATTTGGGGGAAGGGGCTTAGAGATATTTTTCCACCAAAGTGGGCACGAGGAAGTAAAGGAAAATAAATTATTCTTTGAGTATATCAGCAACAGCAGCAATTCCCTTGAAAACAGTCCCTCGAAAACAGTCCCTCTAAAGGCTTGATAACAGCAACTGAAGAGGTGTGAATTATAGATAAGCACCCGTCCTATTTACTTTCACCAACAATGTTTAATTAAACGCAGTTCACACCTTTTCAGTCACTCTAACCACCCTTCAAGATTGTTCCTGCTTGAAAACACAATGGGGAAAATTATTTAGGAGAAAATATGTTTTCTACTTCCTCCTTAAACCTGGAAGGGCAAATAGGTGAGTACACTGTAGCAGCAAAATCAAACTGATCAAAAAAATCCTATTTCCCTGGACATGGAGGCGTATCTCCATGTATTTTAGTTTTTGACAATAAAATCCAAATCTAGGACACACCCATTCAAAGTGTTAATTGATACATTACTTTTATAACATTTTTAAAACATTGATTTGCTTTTGGAAAATAACGATTCCTCAAGTCCAAACTCTAAATTAAGCCTTTTCGAATGAGTGTTAAGTTTGGTTTGAGTCTCTACAGCTCAACTAAGTGGCAATATAAAGATAATTAAGACCAAAAATATGATTGTCAATCACTTGTTACACTCTGAAATATGTTTTGTTTGCTACTCTGCTATGGGGTTTAAGGCAATTACTAAGGTAATGTTTCCACCACAAGAAAGTCAGCTATCACCACTGTCCTAACTCAGAGGAAAACTCTTTGTCATATGGGTTGGGCAGTTATCATTGGATTATTATTCATATGTTTTCCTTTGTTAAAATTGTTATCCTTTTAGTATCTTCCACATAAGCTCTCTTCTAGCAAGAGGAACCACGTCTGTCGTTTTCACTGTGGCATCACTGGAGCCTAGAATAGTGCTTGGCACATGAGAGGAACTTAATAAATATTTAGGAAATGGATTATAAATGCAAAACATGTTCACTGTGGAAAAATCCGAACAGTGCCAAAAGCTATAGAGTAAACAAGAAAAGTACTCCCTACCCTGACTTTTTTTCACTAGTGTTAACACTGGTACCAATCTTTATCCTTCCTTCTGTTTCTCCATGCATATACCATCATAATGTGTGTGTATTAATATAAATTATTACAGTACAAATTTGTATAAATTTTTTATTTAATATAAATGTAATATAAGCATATTTTATATAAAATATATTTATATGTAAATTGAATCATCCTACTAGGCAATTTGTTTTCTTTTTTTAATTATTGAATTAAAGTTGATTTACAATGTTGTGTTAGTTTCAGGTGTACAGCAAAGTGATTCAGTTGTGTATATATATATATACATATATATATATATATATACACACACACATATATATATCTTTTTCAGATTCTTTTCTATTATAGGCTATTACAAGATATTGAATATAGTTCCCTGTGCTATAGAGTAGGTCCTTGTTGTTTACCTATTTTATATATAGTAGTGTGTATCTGTTAATCTCAAACTCCTAATTTATCCCTCCCCCCTCAATTTCCCCTTTGGTAACCGCAGGTTAGTTTTCTGTGTCTGTGAGTCTGTTTCTGTTTTGTAAATAAGTTCATTTGTGTCATTTTATTAGATTCCACACATAAGTGATATATCATATGATTTTTGTCTTTCTCTTTCTGACTTACTTCACTTAGTATGATAATCTCTAGGTCCATCCATGTTGCTGTAGGCAATCTGTTTTCTATTTTATTTTTTTACTTGGCAAAATATCTTGGTCCTCTTCCCATAAGGCTTTAATGATAAAGTTACACGCTTGTTTACAATTATTTTTCAAGTTGAGGAGACTTTGGGAGAATCTTCTTAGTTCCTAGTCAGTGGAGGAGTTAATTCTTAGTGGACAAGAGAAAAATAGCATGAATTCCACGTACCCAAATATAATCTGATTCATTCATCTTCCTATGACATTGTTCACAGTTAAAATCTTGGAATAAGAACAAGCCAGGAAAAATTATGAGATCTGGTGATGCCATACCTAATTGAAGCTCTGGTTCATTCATGAGGAATAAATACTTGGATCTACTTGGATTCAGAAGTTAAAAAAGAGGTGATCTCGGGACTTCCCTGGTGGTGCAGTGGTTAGGAATCCGCCTGCCAGTTCAGGGAACACGGGTTCGAGCCCTGGTCCGGGAAGATCCCACATGCCGCGGAGCAACTAAGCCCGTGTGCCACAACTACTGAGCCTGTGTGCTACAGCCCGCAAGCCACAACTACTGAAGCCCATGTGCCTAGGGCCTGTGCTCCACAACAAGAGAAGCCACCACAATGAGAGGCCCACGCACCGCGGCGAGGAGTGGCCCCGGCTCGCCGCGACTAGAGAAAACCCACGCACAGCAATGAAGACCCAACGCAGCCAAAAATAAATAAATAAATAAATTTACTAAAAAAAAAAAATATATATATATATATATATATATAGCCTATAAAAAAATAGGTGATCTCCAGTAACAACAAATTATACAAACTCATAAGGCCGACCCCAGGAACAAGGTACAGTCTATGACTCAACAGAAACAGTACATTTAAATATTTAATTTACCTCATATTCTTTCAAACTTCAATGACCATATTTCCATTTTGTTACTGTATAAAATTATCATATTTATTTTAAACTCTGGCAAATTTTCTGAAGAGAAGGAAACAGTAAAACCTAAATGCAGTATATAAAATGTACATCTACAAAGCACATACATATACAGAAATATATTAAAAACAAACCAAAAACTAAACCTAGGCCTCCCACAGAAAAGAACAATTTTTCTCCATCTCCAAGCTAAAATGTTAGTTTCACTAGACATACTGAAATATACAAAGATTTCAGGAACTTTGATTTGGGTGGGGGACTTGAGTGAATTCTAGAATCTATTTGGGTTCAGTTCCTGGCTCTACCCTCATCTGCTGTGTGAACTTAGGCAACTCGTTTAGCACGGAATGCATGCTCATTGTTATTATTTTGTGTCTGTTGTTGTTATCCCCAACTGAAAGCAACAATTTTAATACCATTGTTACAAACTCTTTATAATAGAAGATAAGTCCCAAAGATAAGACTAGAAAAGAATAAAGAGTGCTTTAAACCTAAGATGAATTTTAAAAAAAGAAAGAAAATGGTACCCATATGAAGTGATGGCTGTGTTAATTACCTTGATTGTGGCAATTATTTCACAATATATATTAATGAAATACAGGTCATCTACCTTAAAAATACTCAATTTTTATTTGTCAGTTATACCTCAGTAAAGATGGGGTGATCTCTCTGTAGACCTAGTAGTGTAAAGAAAGCAAAAAGACAATGACAGTAGCCTCTTGGCTACCCTTCATCCTTTGCCTTCTGCAAATTGTAAAGATGAAAAGAACCCGAACTGCCAAGCATACCTGGTGGGTTTAGCTACACATCAGATGTGTCCTACCTTGTCCCTTCCTGTTGATGTCAAGCAGTTAGCCACGAGAGATCAGCAAGTCCGGGTATAAAGGAGGAGTATTCTGCTATCAGATTCAGGATACTTACTGTGACCCAAGAGTTGCCTGGTTTCTCTAATATTTTTGTAATTCCCTGTACATCCCACACCCCCAGCCTAAAGTACAGGAGCACTAGCACACAGCCTTACCTTCTTTGAGCATGCCCACTTTTAAACACTTCATGAAGCGGCAAGCCTGGCAGGATTTACGTCTGCGCTTTGTGATTTCACATTCATTCGTGGCAGGGCAGCTATATTCTATATTACCTAAAACACAGAGTTTAAGAAAAGAAGCTGTTAGATTTGCAAGACCCAGGCAATCCTAGCATCCCCAAGGCAACACCAACTCTGCTACTCCTGCCGTCCTCCCTCAAAAAAAAGTCAACGGGAGTCATGAGGATGTCACAAATATCATGAAGCCAGATGCTCGCTATAACCACTGAAGGTGCATCAAACAATGAGAAGATATATGGTGAAGCTCTTCGAAAGATTAAGCTTAAAATCAGCCTTTAAAATTATGCTTCATCCACTCATACAAAGTAGCGGTCTTCCAGAATTTGAGGATCCGAAAGAAATTTCCCAGCGGATTATTTCCATAAAAACACCAACATCAAAACCGTATTACAGTACCATCCATCCTGGATTTCTTTTGGTTACTAATGCCCTGAGGCATCAGACTTTTTGTCTCTCTGACACTGAACAGCACAAATCTCAATGTGAAAAATGGTCAGCAGGCTAATTTGGGACTGCGCAGTAAGCTCCTTGAGGGCAGGGACTGAAGTTACATGGTTCTCGCTTCATCACTTACCAGAGCCTTACAATACAATTTTACTCGTGGAAAATGTTTACCGATGATGATGATCACCATCATCACCACCATCATCACCATCACCACCATCACCACCATCATTACCATCATCATCATCATCACCACCATCATCACTATCTTCATTACAACCATCATCATCACCATCTTCATTACAACCATCATGACCACCATCATCACCATCATCATCATCATGTTTATTCAATTACTTGCATAATGAATTCCAAACACTCAAGCTGCATGGAAGTGTTATAAATAAAAATAAACTGCTATGAAATTATATTTTTAATATTACAGTCTACATCATTTACGTTAGTAACAACACATTTGAAGTGATAAGGATGTCGCCAGAAGATCCAAACTTTAACTTGCAATTTTTCAATTAGTGCCAAAGACTATGTGTGGGAAGTGCTCTGGGGCTGCCTACAGCTTTGTAGAGAAGCTGCCTTTAAAATAAAGCCTCTCTCCCCTATCAGCTCTGTCACATAGTGCTTGAAGGTCTTTCGTTACTTCCTAACCCTTTCCCGTTGTGATTAAGTGCATTAGTATCTTAATGAAAATGCATTCTGTTTATTGCCCTCTTGGGAAGGGGGAGGTCATCACACCAAATGCATAAATTGTCATCAGAGCCGGTCCGAGCATAATTGCAATTTTGCTGCTCCATGTTTGCAATACCCAGGGTCCATCCAAGTCCCCTGAAACATGCACAGATTCTAGTAATTAGCATAGAGTCTGCCTGGGACCACAGCATTGATGAAATATTTCAGAGTTAATCACACTTTGTAAACACTGATTTATATTGACTACCTTTCTCCAGACTGATGTCTCCTCATTAAATATCACATTAGTGGATTGCAGGATTGTACAAAGACTCAACTACTCAGCAACTGCTAATTCAACAGGAAGTAATACCTAACCACTCATAACTACGGAGAACTGGTTAAGTATTCATGGCTTCAAAAAAAAAAAAAAAAGCCTGTGCATTATAACTTAAGATAATCCTATCAAAATTGACTAAATTAGCATTCTAATTCAGGGCATTTATAATAATAAAAGCAACTACTTTTTAACATAATAGGTGAAATATTAAGGGTAATATTAATTGCATCAACAGAAGCACACACCATCACCTTCCTCAGAGATATTATTGTGTTACTGTATTATTACACTCACAGAAAACCAAGGATAAGTCAAAGGAACCAAACTGGCTGGGTCACAGCTGAGAATAAAAGGATTTAGAATCTGAACTTTAGATGAATGATTTTTCACTGCGATTTTCACTGAAAATTTATTTTGCATCAAGAGAGTGTTGCTAGTCATTTTCTAGGGGTTAATTAGTATTCTACTACCAGATCCTTCCACTCTACATGGCTCTCCTTATACTTATGTAAAAAGAAACCCAAGCCTCTGCTTTCTCAGGAAGAGTGGAACAATAACTAGTTAGAAAGAGAAAAAAAAAAATGTTTTCCGAACAGCATTACTTCCCTTTTTTTGTTCCTCAAAAGTCAATACGAAGTCATCATTTGTTCACTTTCTAGTATCAAGGCATGAGCACAAGTTCCCCTGCCCCATCCCTTTTAACCCAGTGCTGGAAACTTCTACTGGGATGACCCAGCATCACACACACACAAAATAATCACCTTCCTTTTCAAACCAGTTCCTCTTCTTCTTTGAACATTATATCCTCATCCTTTGCAACAAGGCCCTTCTGACAGGCCCCTAAATGAGGCCTGTGTGAGCTCACACCTGAACTATGGTAGTTATCGCCTAACTGGGCATTTTGCCTCCGTCCTGTCCCCCTCTAATCCACACTGCATACCACGATCATATTCCTCTTCCTATGACGGCTTTGATCATGTCGTTAAATCAACTTTTAAAAAAATCAATAGATTCCTATGGCCTCTGGAATAAACATAAAATATTCACCTAGCCCACAAAATCCCTGCCCCATGTGACTCTCATCCACTTTTCCAGCAACATTACAATGATTACCTTATATGAACTTCCTGATGCACCAATTTGATTTATTCAGTTTTTGCTGTGTCCTTCAGACGTCCCTCTGAGGATGATCTATCTTTGCCCCTCTTTTCCTCTTAAAATTACTTCCAAGGCTCAACGTTCAACTCAAATTCCATTCAAATCTTTCATGAAAACTTCTCAAACCACCCTAGCAGAAAATGATTTCTTGGTTCTCATATCTTTTCGGGTACTCTCATCATATACAGACGTGCCAGATTCTTTTATACCTTTTCACGTGCATATTATCCATGAGATGGTAAGATCCTGGAGGCAAGGATTATTGCTTATGCAGAATAGAAATCCTCCACCCAAAAGTAGTATATAAGTAAAATAATACATTTTAAATTATGTGATATTTTTTGGTATCTCAAGGTCATTTTTCTGAACATCAATTATGATGCTGTCACATAGTACTGTCCACAAGGTCAGGTGAGCTAGATGGCCCATTAGGAAGCAAAATGAAGAACACTAGGAAAACCATTCCACAAATCAAATTAAAAAGAAAAAAAAGTAGAAGAAAATCTAGTTAATTTTTCAAAACGTTACAAAAATACCTTTGACAAAAATGGAAATCCATGGCAAAACCAGGAGAGCTTATCAAGGAGAAAATAGAAAAATACAAAGGTCTCTGGGGAGTTAAGTGTGAAAAGAGAAAAAAAACAAAACAAAACTGTAAGAAGTTTTAAAGGAAATAAAAGTACATCTTGATATAAATAAGAATAAAAATAATATAAAATATGAAAATACAGATAGGTGGCACTAAAAGAGCTATTTAATGTTTATCCTATCATAACACTTACTATTATTTACGAAATGGGTGCCCTAAGAATTGGACCCACGTTGCAGAAAACACTCAGGAGTGATTCAATTATAGCAGCTGAATCTATAGATGCCCCTTCTTTGAATGACTGTCTACAGATTTTTATATTTCTTCAGAAACAGAAGGGAAATTGTCAAATTGCCATATGAGAGTTTTAGATCACGTATAAAGAAGGATTCCAGTTTCCTTTCTAACCACTACATTCTATAATTCTTCAATGACAAAGAGAAATGTAAAGGCAGAAGAATTTTTAATAGTGACTTAGGATGAGTTCTTGAGGGCAGCGTTCTGTCTCATTTATAGCTGAATCCTCAATGCTTATCAATAAGCCTACCATTTTGTACCTGTGCAGGACTGGGAAAGAAAGAGGAAGTCCCTGCCTCTTAAGGAATCTACAGTTTTACAGAGGAGACAAGACATGTCAACAAATCACAATACAACTGAGTGTGCGCTGCAACGGCTCTGGATTCAAGTCAGCACCAGACACCCGTGTACACGGATGCATCCCCACAGCTGCTGAGATTGTGCTTTGGAAAGTCAGTGAATTCTTCACACAGGAGCAAATGATTGAACTGTGCTGTAAAAAATGAATAAATGACTACATTGGGGTAAAGGAATCTTCCCCAAGCTATAGAAAAAAACACCACATTCTTATAAAAATTTCACTGTGAACGGAAAGAAAATACACTGGTCCCGAGTATTTTCATAAATGATAGATTTTCAGCTAAGCATATAGACATGGTTTACGATGAATCTGACATCCTTCTGCCAAATGTTCTGTTTCAATAAATTTGTCTTGACATATATGGAAGATAACCTTGATTTCACTAAGTAACACTGGTTTATACCTTGAAAAACAAATCAACATCATTCTAAAGAACTTCTTGGCTGGAGGAAAACCTCTCTAATTTCCAAGCCCTCCCACTGAGTTCCTTAGTTCATTGTTGTTGGCTGTGATCACCCACCCAACAGTCTTTGATTCATGTCAGAGTCTACAAAGATTCTGCCCTTGAAAAACCTTCCCTGGTGCTTTTTCTATTCAATGAAGAGAGCATTTTATCCTAAAAATATGCTGCCCCAAGCACCTAGGCAACACTGTTACATCTATTTTGATAATGGCTCTAAGACACTACTCCCAATAGACTCTATGATCTCGATGGGGCACTTGTTTTCCTTCGATTCACCAAGAGGAAACAAGGCAAAAATATTTCCAGTAGCAACTGCCGGCCTCTGGAATGTTAACACTGGACAGTCATTCAGGGGAATGCAGAAGTTATTGTTCACAGCCTAGAATTCTCATTTCAGACACGGAGTTTTCTTGGATTATAGCTCGCTATTTTCTGGGCCACGTTTGTTATAAGGCACCAGGGACTGAATTGGGCAGCCGTGGATGACACGACTGGAATTTTCCCAGTTTTGTCAATAGCTGGGGAAATAAGCTCAGCTTCAGAGGGAACCAGATCCACGTGGAAGTTCTGGGTTTTTTAACCAGGCTGACAATCATGATAGAGCAAGTTATAATATCTTTTGGCGTCTTTTCAGAAGGTCCTGGGCTCTGATGACTGACTGCAGAGTCTTCTGTACAATCAGTTTGCAGGCAATATAATCTTCTCACTTACTGCTTAATAGAATCTTGCAGCTAGCTGGCGGATAGACTAACAGGGTGTATGTAAAACTTCAGCCTGGAGCGCCAGTGGATAATTTGTATATTCCTTTCAGTCACTTAATGGACTTTTACGGTTTAGCAGTGAAAGGGCTGAATGATGTAAATTAGCACGGCATCTCAAAATAAAAATATATGTCAAATCTTTACTTCTGACTCACATCTCTTGCACATAGTAATGAAGCATTGGGCTTTATGTAGTTCCCAAGAGCTGTCCTCTTCTTCATACATACAGACATCATAATTGTAAAGCCAATTTGAAAGCATCTGTATATTTCCCCCAATTGTTTTAATTTTATTAACAGAACCAAATGGCTTGAGATGACCCACAGGGCACCCCAAGTGGGGTTTATCCAATTGTTTTCCAACATTAAGTGATTTAAAAATAATGGGATTTGCCTCAGTACACAATTACAGAGCATTAAAAACATGAAGGCAATAATCTGTAGTATTTTTGTTTTAAGTGGCCAAAAGCAGGAAAAAGAAAGAAGGAAAACCCTCTCTTTACTGTATGGTAGTAAAGGTTTTTCCATACAGTGATACAACTTCCCTTTCTTGCCTTTTCTTTTCTTTTTTGTGTTTAAAGCTCCTTTGTTTCTAGCTCCTTTCTCCTCATTCTACCTGAAATAGAAAATAACAGTATCTATAGCTGGGATTATATAATGTGAGATAATAACTCATTACATACCTGCTGCCAAAAAAAAGTCATAATTCTATCAATGCATATTTAAGTAAAGGATGCTATTTTATTTTCAAAGAACGCACCCAAAGTTAGACTTCAAAATAAGTTACTTAGGGACGCTATATCTCTTCCCAGAAGACTGCTCTGAATACTTTTTTGAAACTTCCTTTAAACTGCCACTAGAGTTATTTCAAAGCTATACAGCAGAGAGGGGAAGGAATCAAATGACACTTTGCTCACATTCACCCAAAATATTTGACTGGCCAAATACAAGACACGATGCCGAACGATGGTTGTCTATTATGAAATGTTAAATCTCCCCTCAAAGGTCAAAGAACTGCCATCACTGAAGATATTTCAAGAATCTGCCTCAAGTTCTCAATGAAGATGCCCCAGAGTATGACAAGGAATGGCAGCCCCAGGCAACCAAGGGGACCCCATCCACTTGCGAGCTATAAGACGTGGCAGATAGAGGAGGTGGGGGAAGAGGGCCACATCCGGTTAACAGTCACATCTGGCTCTTAGCAAAGCAATTTCATACACAGGGTTATGCCAGAGCCTCACATTCTTTGCCTTTTGGCTGCCCCTCTAACCCTCTACAAAATGAGGTGGGAGACAGGCGGGTCTAGAAAAGGTCATTTGATATTTGGTTCTTTAAGGTTCTATTGGATTAAATTCTGATCATCACAAAAGCAATTTACAAGAGCCCTAAAAGTATGTGGGCACAAATGACTACCTTTTCACAGTGAAGATCAGGCCTTGCTCCCAAATGGGAGTGGATGATGCTTTGCCTTTAAGGGAGAAAGATCAGGAAAAAACCCACAAGCAGGCAGGTTTATTTATTTTATTTTTTTTAATTTTTTGGCCGTGCCACACAGCTTGTGGGATCTTAGTTCCCTGACCAGGGATTGAACCCTGGCCTCCGCAGTGAAGGCCTAGAGTCCTAACCACTGGACCGCCAGGGAATTCTCTAAGCAGGCAGGTTTATAAATCCTAGTGACTGGAGACTAAACCACAGATTCTGGTTTCATCCTCCAGCCATCTGTGTTGGGAGGGCCATTGAGCCTACAGTGGGTACCAGCATTGACTGCCTCCATGCAAATACATGTATTTAATCACAAGATTACATTTCCCCATTGTATTCAGTGAACAATGATTTAGCAGGAAAACAATGCTGTACAATGGGGAGGAATTATTTAGCCTTAATTTTTTTCCAATTTAAACAAGACATACCCTGCCTCAGTTTCCCCCAAACATGTAAACATGGCCACTCCTTTATTGCTTTAATTGCACAACTGTTAACACTGAGCACAGTGCATGTTCATCTCAAAGAGAAGATGGGAAAAAGTTCTCGTGTGCCCATGTATATCCATCCTTAGCATACGGCCTTGCATATGGGTCAGGAAAACGTCTGAGGATGAATAAGTAAGGGAAGAAGGAGAAAGGAAACGGTGGATCTCAGTTCAAATTCCAGCTCTGCCCTTTCTTAGCTGCCAGAACTCAAACCGGTCACTTCACCTTCATACTCCCAGTTTGCTTACGTACAAAAAAGGGATCATCACTCCTGCTTTATAACATTGTAAGCATTACATGGAATATAGGTATTAAAATCATATACAGTTTTGTGCTCCCTTCTGAGAAGAAAGGGAAGAAACACTGTAAGATTTTCATCAATGATGAAACATTATGAAATACTCTGACTCAAAGACCTAAGCCTGGAGTTTGGGAATAGTATAAAAACAGCCTTCTGCAGATTTATGCAAGAGTGTGAGAATGAATACGCCATTCACCCAGAGAACTGGAGAGAGGATTTTGTCTTGCCAACAACTCTCATGTACACAGCTATATTTTACAGATACCAGGAGGAGAGGAAGAAGTATAATAACTCAAGTGATTTTTTAAAGCACCAAATTGTCTACGAAGTGAATTTCCAAGACATCAACCCCTTCTCCTCATGAACATTTCCTGTCACTTCCCTGGAGCTTGTTAAACTGCCCATCACTGGGTGTAATCTGATTATAACTGAGGGCAAAGCATTTGCAAAGCTGTTCAAAATCTCACCCCAGCCTTATCTCTTGCCGCAGTTCCAGGTCAATCCCTACCCCTATCCCAAGTCCACCCCCTTGTCTGACACCCACACTGAATTACTTCCAGTTTCTAGAAAGCAGCATTGTCTTTCCTGCTGGTCCTAGATGTGCTTCTTTTATCATTTCTTCAATGAAGCTCTCCCAGGGCCCACAAGACTGGGGTCCAGGGGTCCGTATGGGTATAACTAGTTCATCTCGCACTTACCTTCAAGCGAACCTTTCTCCTAGCCTTTAAGGCACTTTATTACATGTGTCTAGTGAATTGCCCACCTCTTGTCCCAACTGTACAACTGTCCATTCCTTGAGGACGGGGACTTACTCCCCTGGAGTCCCCAGTAGAACGTTTCATTACCCGTCCACTTGATTTTTACTGATCCTATTTCTCATTCCTTCATTTTAATGTTTAGCTCCAAAGTACGCATAAAAATAAACTAGGTACAGTCAATTAGACAGAGTATAACTGATAGCAGCCCACCAATAATATATCATTTGTCATAAAGCAACACAGATTTTTAGGCTATTAGACTTAGAACAAATCCCAAATTCCAGTAAGTTCAGGCTCCTGGTTTTACGTAGACCTGAAAGAGGTGGATGGGTACTGACTTATCTGTGATCACTCAACCCTCTTTACAAGGATAAGTGCTAGTTAATTGCAGAGAAGAGACTAAAACTCAAATTCCTGACAATCAGCCCAACGCTCTTTCAATGCACCTGTTAAAACTTACATACCAACACCTCTAATAAACACTAAGAGTGCGGAGCACTCTTCTATGTGCTATACATCTATGAACCCCCATTTTGCAGATGAGAGAATTAAGGCACAGAGAGAAGAGGTAACATGCCCAGAATTACACAGCTTACAAGCGCCAGAGCTAGGATTGAAACCCAGGCACTCTGGATCCAAGTCTCTCCTCTTAACTAAGATGCAATGTCGCCTGACTCTAATCTCCAAAAGAAATTAATTGAGTGCTGTAACTGAGTGTTGTTTAGAACAGAAATGAAAAATGAAATCCTTATCTCCTGAGAGGGTGCTTTGTGTAGCTGTTGTTGTTGCTACTGTTGCTGGTTGCAAAGGAAATTTTGATGCCTGGGAATGTGGTAGGATAGGGTGGATCTTGGCATTGTCATTTGCTGTTGTCAGATTTGTGGTGCAAGACCAGCTGCGGGAGAGGATAGGGTTGCTCTTGGAGAAGGGAATTCCTCAACACCTCAAAAAGAAATCCCTCAACTTGTCTCTGTACCACTATGGTTTGTGACCAGTTTAAGTCCACAGAAACCAAACAAACCGTGTCACCAAAGCAACAGGTGTCAGGTTGTACACATGCATTTTATAGATTCCCCAAACACAGCTATTGTTCATGATCGGAAAAAACTCAGAATCCAGAATCGGCAGGGTGTGCTTTGAAATGCATTTAAAAGGGAATAACAGTATACAATCAAAAATGCTTGTTGATGAAAATGATGGAGAATACAAATCTCTCTCATCAAGGTATGCAGAAATTTAACGTTTTTAGCTTTGACAATGACATCTTCTTGGAAAGGGCTACTGCTCTTTTGCAGTGTAGACAACATCCCCTATGTGATGTGTGCAGCCACTCCATCTTTGTCTTTAAGCTCCTATGGTATAGGGATCGTGTCACGGTCTTCATAAAAGAGCTCAAAAACGACCACTGCCACCTGAAAGGTGTTATATCTGAGCTAACCGTAACTCCCCAAATTTGCTGTGCTCAGGATCCAACTCCAATTCTTATGTGTTCTTTCTCTACTTAGAAATTTTAAACAGCCTTGATATGAGTCTGCCTGTGTCTCTTTAAACATACAATTAAAAAAAAAAAAAAAAAGCTCTGTTAACATAATACTCTTGGTGAAAGGAAGAAATGCTAATTAAGTCTAATGCATCCACTCCATTTGGATAGAAAGAGTTCCAATGTGTGCATTTCGCAGTGGCAATTACCGAATGGTACAGTAAGTCTGTATGACAAGTGTGGAGGCATTAGGATCCTACCTTATGTGACACAAACAAATGACTCAAAGAGGAATTTGACTTCATGCCAATCTTGAGATTTTCCTTCTACCTTAAACAAGTCAAAACAAGTGTACCCTTTCCTAATACTGCCCCTAAGTGCTTTGTTCTTGAATGCTACCAGTGTGCCCAGAACTCCTAAGAGACATTGGTATTAGATTCTTCCTTCCGGATCAAGTTCACGTATTCAACAAGTATCTACCTATGTCCTCCAAAGCTGGTAAGGATTTGAGGAAATCCTGCTTGACACAAGTGATGGTAATTGATCTATATTTAAACTGTAGAATGTGATATAACTGTGATTACAAGATGCTAGAGTCAAATGGGTTCAAGTCCCAGTTCTATCATTTTCTGTCTGAGCTGGGGCAAACTTTTAAACCTGGAGTTACTTTCTTTGTAAATGAAGCGGTCATGGGACCTAGCAGTTGATACCGCATGGGATTGCCGTGAGAAGCAAGTGAGATCGTGTATTGAAGGTACTGAGCAGAGTGCCTCATACAGAGTGAGCCTTGATTATCAACCATCATCACAACAGGGTAATGATACTCAGGAGAGGGATGCAGAAGAAGAGCTAAGAGGGACTTGCGAAGGGCCCGGTGCTGGTCCTCAGCCCACAAATGAGGAAATGCTGGGCAGAGAATTCCTCCTGGCCGGCACTAGGAAGCCAAAAGGCTAGGAGCGTAGTAGGTCTGTTAAATCAATAGGCACATTAGGAGAAGCATAAGCCAACGTTCAAAAAGGAGTAATGACTAGTCACCCCAAGAGTCAGGGGACGCCAACAAGGCTGCCAGCTGGATTTAGAGTAAAACAGAGAAGCTCAGAGGAGAACCAGTAAAGCTCGGACCGTGTAGCGTGTGTGCCTGAAGATTCTCCTCTCGGAAAGAAAACCTGGGCATCTAAACTGTCTGCTCTGACAGGGTGGTCAGCAAAGGACCTGACGTCTCCTCAGGGAGGAAAAGTACAGAGGGAAACTTAGCAGGGGAGAGTGGGGGGCTTCTTCCTGTTGGATGATGATCCAGGGGAGGCAGGGTCAGGATTCCTCTTCCAGGAAACACTTAATTCCTACCCCTTTATAAAACAGCAGGGGTCCACAAGCTTTTTCTTAAAGGCCCAGGTAGCCAAGAGTTCAGCTTTGCAGGTCCTTCAGTGTCTGGCGCGACTCCTGTAGAAGCAGGAGAGAAGCCACAGACAACGCAAGAATGGGTGCAGCTGCGTTCCAATAGAACTTTCTTTAGCAAAGTGGATTTGGCCCCCAGGGCCTTGGTTTACTGATCTTGGGTCTAAAACATGTGGACAAAAGGCTACAATGATAAGAAATACTTTACAATCTCTTATCCATCATTTCCTCTTTTTTTTTTTTTTCTCACAACCCTGTAAAGTAGCTTCTTATAAGTTAGGTTCAGATATTAAAAAAGAAATCTCAGTAAACTGAGACGAACAGGTGGCAGGAAGAGTTGGAGGGCTTTTGCTTGAAATATTTGCAAAATTTGAAATTGTTATCCATGTAAAACATAGTCTGAGGACTCTGGGGACAGCGAGGGTGTTCCAGAAGCAAGGAAGCAGTGCAGACACTTTGGAAGCGAGGGAAAAAATATACAGGCGCAGTCAAGGACAAAATCTTGGGCTAGATTCGTTCCTTTGAAGATTCTTGTACTTGCCTCTGATCTTCCTCAAATGGAAACTATGTTAATAGTATGCGCTGAAATAAAATGGGTATCAGAATGCAGATGTAGGGTATGCTTTCAGATTCACTCTAAAGCATTCAGATCTCAAACTCTAAATTTTAAATTAATCCAGATTTTCTTGTACTAAATTCTCTTCTTTTCTTTCTAGGATGACTCAGTGATGCCCTTCTAAAAAGAAGCATATAAAAATATGGTTGTTTCTTTAAACTTTTGCAAACCAAAATAAAACAAGAGTTAATTCCAAAGAATATAATTTTTTCCTATAAACATACAGATGCATTCATATAATCACTTAAAAGAAAAAAAAAAAACTCCTTCTGACTAGTATTCATCATAAGAAAAAAAAATTGATTCTGAGCTGCCTTCTGTTGTGGTCACAAAGTTTAGTAAGTGGACAGGAGAAGAAATAAGCCTCTTCCCTCCTGAAATCAAGAACGAAAGAGTCTGGGAAGTGTTATCAGCGGTGAGTGTACACTTTTAGGATCAACCTAAGACCAGCAACTAAAAATCTAGTGGCAAAATGAGTGTCAGCAGATAACATCCAAGGGAACTGAGACAGAAAACTGATATGGTGGTACTGAAGGGCTGAACTCTCAAACTTCATATTTAGGGGATTTCAGAAAATGAATGATAAAAAAATTAGATATTTTTAAGACTTACTTCTGCTGCCTCCTTTTTACAAACCTTTAATATCATCTAATCATCACTGAAAATATTCTTAATTCCCCTTTTTTATTATATTTTAACAACTTAATGGAAAAATTTGCCCATGAACTAAAATCTCTTAAGAAAAATTCAGGCTAAAATTATTCAATGTTTGAAAAGCTTTTAAAATATACAAGGCAGGGTAATGAGGGGGTTAAGAGAAGAGGCTCTGGGTTCAGTCTGAGACCCAACTGTGTCTGGGCAGTTTCTTCTCTGTGCCTCTCTGTGAACTTTATAGAAATTCCACATCTATAAATAATATAGTAATATTATAATGGTAGTATCTACTTTAATGCAATGATGGAAGAATTAAATAAGATAATTAATGTAAAGCACTTAGAATAATGTATGGCACATTTTAAAAACAAATATATTCATTATTATTATGACAAATTAACAAATTCTTCATCTATTACTGGTGTAAAGGCATTGTATTCAATTCAAGAGGATGAAACCAACTATTTACATTGTCCACATATGTAATTACTTATGGATAAGCATTGGCAGGTGAAAGATTAGAACTTCAAATTTGAGAAACATCCAGAACGCCTCAAAAATATTTCAACATTCACATCATACTCATTATTAGAATGGCCATTCTTAAAAAAATAAAAAAAATAAAAAAAGAAAGAAAGTAAGCATTGGAGAGGATACAGAGAAATTAGAACCCTCATTCACTGTTGGTGGGGGTGCAAAATGGTGCAGCCTCTATAGAAAAAAATATGGAAGGTCCTCAAAAAATTAAAAATAGAACTGCCATATGATCCAGTAATCCCACCTCTGGGTATTTTAACCAAAAAATTGAAAGCAGGATCTCGAAGAGATATTTGTACACCCATGCTTATTGCAGCATTAGTCACAATAACCAAGAGGCAGAAACAACCTAATGTCCATTGACGAATGAATGGAAAAAGGAAATGTGGTGTATACATCTATACATCTAATGGAATATTATTCAGCTGTGAAAAAAAGGAAATCCTGACATATACTACAACATAGATGAACTGAGGACAGTATGCTAAGTGAAACAGGCCAGTCACAAAGACATAAATACTACATGATTCTGTTTATAGGGGGTTCTAAAGTAGTTAAACTCATAGAAACAGAAAGTAGAATGGTGATTACCAGGGGTTGGAGGAAGGGGAAGATGGGGAGTTGTTATTTAATTGGTATAGAGTTTCATTTCTGCAAGATGAGATAATGTTGAAGATCTGTTGTACAATAATATGCATATAGTTAGCACTAAGGTATTGTACCCTTAAAAATGGTTACGATGGAAAATTTTAACTTACATATTATGTTATGTGCATTTTATGTTATGCTTTTTACCACAATAAAAAATAAAATGAATTGGACTTCCCTGGTGGTCCAGTGGTTAAGACTCCACGCTTCCAATGCTGGGGACGCGGAGGTTCGATCCCTGTTCGGGGAACTAAGATCCCACGTGCCGCATGGTGCGGCCAAAAAAAAAAAAAAGAAAAAGATGTGAAAAAATAAAATAAATAAAAAATATGTTGGAACATCATTTCTTTTACATATAAATTTATATTAACTTTTCGTATAAACCAGAATACTTTACCAGCATCCATTACCTAATTTTGCGTTCAGGTAAAACTTCTGAAATGGTGTAATAAGAGAACTCCAATGACCAGGCCTGTTGAATCCCAACAACTTAAAGCAACTTCCAAAGAAACTTAATTAATGCCCTATGTATACTTTATCACTTCTATGATGTTATCTAAATTTATCAAGTAATGATCAGAAAAATGAATCATTGCCTTGGGCTTTACCAGTAAAGAAAAAAAAATTCTGACCCATGCCACTGAACGCCACCCTGCCATTCCTCACAACCTGTCTCACAGCTTCCAAAACCTGAATTCTAACAAGTAACAAATCCTCAGGATTCAAATCATATACTCCTGCAACTGATTACCCAAAAAAGTGACCCACATTCGCACCAATAGGAACTTCAGACAGCAGAACTCTCATCACTCAATTTTTTTGTTTTCTTTCCTACCTTTAGGGTGAACATTTTAGTGTATCCTAACTGGATTCAGCCAGAACCAATTCTGAATTTATGGGAAGAAGGATTTTATCATGCAATTACTTTAACATATGTTAAAGCATGCACTTTGAAAAATATGAAGTACAATGTATCTTTCCTACTATTTGCGCTCAAGCATTTAATATGACGCTCTGTAGACGGAAGCCATTCTAACAAGGTAATTTATTGGTTATTCTCTGAACGAAACAGCATTATTTGTCAGGGCTTGGTTCTGAGTGAGGGAGAACCAAGAGGAAAGAATGAAAGCTATTAGAATGTTAAGAGAGGTACTGATACCTTTTCTTGGGAGTTCATCTTGTTATCAAAGGACAGCCTCCAGCCTCTTCATCAAAACAGTCATCAGATAATACTAGGGTGACCTGGGTGCAAGTCCAGTTGTCTGTAGGCAAAGTATCAGCCACACTCTACTACCTAAGAAGTCCCATCACAGGTGCAAAAATCCACCTAGCTAACAGACAAGAAAGTAAATGGGGTTTTTAAAGAATTAATTGGAACTGATCCATGAAGATCTTCCAACCTGAGCATGTGAACAACACAAACTTCCTTCTCACCAGTGATTTGCTGGAAGAACTGGTGTGGAGTGCTGGGAGAGGTTGTGGATTTGACCAGTGGTAGGCTGGGGCAGGCTAGGAAAAGAGAATTACTCGTCAACAAATACCCTGGAGGAAACGGCAATGCACATGCTTCCTTTCCCGTAAGAAAGTGACTTTATCCGGAACAGGTAAGTATGGATGGCACAGGTGGACCAGGACAGTGGAACCACAGAGGGCACCAGTTCTCACGCCAGCTCCACCTACAATCAGCACCTGGGAGCCCCTTTCCTTCCTGGCTGCTACTTCTGAGGACACTGGCTCAGGTGAACCATGGGAAATGGATTTTATTTTCTGAGTACAGAGGGTTTTATTTAAGAAAAAAAAGTTCACAGAAATTTAAAAAAGAGAGAGAGCATAGCCTCTTAAGTATGCATATGTAAAGATAATCCAGAATAACATTCGTATTTTTTTTTGATTCTATAACGTAGGCCGTATCAGAGTAGAGTCAATGGAGAATATACTAATATTACAGATATATTAGAAATTTAGTTAAAGTGTGAAAATAGAACTAAGTTTAAAAAAATTACTAACAAGCTTGTCCTTTTATTAATTGTAACTATTGCACTTTTAAGAATTAGCAATATTACTACATTTTTTTTAATAAATAAAAATAAATGCAATATCATTTACCAGAGGATCATAAAATGCATACTGTAATTTCTTCCCAACCACTGTGAAATAACATAGACAGTAGAAGAGAGGGTCACTCGTTTTGCAAATATACTGCTTAGGAAAGTGAATTGTGTCTGCCTAACTTGACTAATTATCCAATCTCACTAATTTGACAGTGAACTACAGTTGGACTTTTTACCATGGCATAAAAAAGTTTCATTGCAAATTCTTTTCCTCCTTGAATGCCACTGGCATATACCCCTTACATGGGATAGGTTCCTATCTACTGTCACCCAACTGGACAACATACCCTCTCAGGAGGTTAAAATATGTTGATTTTAAATGACTTTCAAAATAGAGTAACATAATGCAATGTGTTTAATAAACATGTAAATGATACCAGATGCTGGTGTTGCAAATGTGAGTTCCTAACATCTGAAGGACAAAAAAATAGTGGGGAACATTAAATTTTCTTCTCTTTTCTTTTCCCTGATCAAAGACCAACCATGCAATTTAATCTCTGAAAATTAATCACTCTTATTTTATACAACCAAGATCCAACTTTTTGTCAGTGACTCTAAATGCTACTTCATTTTCACTTACATTGATTCTGTTTTCTGATTAGCTGGCTGATACACACATGTGTATGTCATAGTGAACAGTGAAAAGAGGCTAGAAAATTCTAATTCCTGGAAAAAAAATATTCTGAAAACTGAGATAATAGGCTAAAAAATATCATCACGATAGAGACCTTGCTTTCAATTTAAATAAATGATATGCATGCAAAGCTGTCCAGAAAGTCCTCTGATATGAAAATCCTGGCAGTCATTGTTGCCTACAAGGAAGACGAAGTGAGGGTATTTTAGTCTAGTAGCTACCCAAACTAGGGCCAGCCTTCAAATCTAGCCCTAGGTTTGTTTTGGTATGACCTCAAGCTCAGAGTGGTTTTTATATTCTTAAACAGCTTAAAAAATAAAACAAACCAAAATTGAGTACATGACAGAGAAGGCATGTGACCTACAGATCCTAAGATATTTACTATCTGTTTTACCCTCTGGTCCTTTATAGAAGAATTTTGTTACCATTAGCTCCTCAACAACCTCAGAAGTGATGACAGTTTAGGCCAATTCCTAAAGGTCAGAACAAACCATGAAAAAGGAATCACTACTCATTTATCCTGAGAAGTGGGTCCACTAAGTCAAAACTGAGAGAGATCAAACTGTAAACTGTGCTGTTTCCTAAAATATCAATTCGCATAACACATATTCTTTACCCACAAAGAAAGCCTGCAATACTAAATTTTACTATTAAAATAAACACTGAAGCTAACAACTAAAGTAGCAGGAGAATAATATTTCTCATTGATAACTTGGCAACATTCATGCATTTCAAAAACTCAGACAAAATTGGCATCACATGCAAGGAAAAGTGGAAAAGTCCATTAAACATAACAAAAGCAAGCTCGGAGTTAAAGCAAATGAGGTTTAGACAATATTTCTTTTGAAAATATCACCTCAGTATTTAATTTAATACTGCATCCAAACTGATAATCACTGAGATTTGTTAAGTCAATGAAGACAATTCCATATTATTTTGAATTTTAATTTTAGAACATATTCGTTTTAAAGGTGCTATGTACAAACCGGGATAGTTATTTTCTCTAAATGCTATTTAAGTTAAACAGATAATACCTTATTATTTTCCTTGGTAAGGTTCATATGATGTACAGACACTCAATTTGTAAGTTATTTCCGCCAGTGCTGCAAATATTCTGTTCTGAGACTAAAATAGCACATGACGGCAAAGAAAATGCTACATCCAGGAAAGGTCCCCTAGGACTAAGCCGTCTACTTCAGGAAGGAGTCAACAATTCATGGTGGAAAATAGCAGACCCATAGACTGTGCCCATTCACCTTGAGCATATGCCTTCCTCCTCTTAATGCCCTATGATTAAGGTGAGATTTAGGCTCTTATCAGTGTCACCTTTGGACTCAGACTAGGAGGGCCCCCCACCTGAAAGCCCTGGGCTCTAGAAAGTATCACGGTGCAAGCCCTTCCACAGGCTAAGGACACAAGCCCTGCTTGTACTGCATGATCCCCAGTACCCGGGACTCCTGAATTCCCAGAATAAGCCCCTACAAACCCCGTTCCAGGACCTGCGTGGCCCTCTCCCCTGGGTCGCTCCTCTGGAAGATGGCCTGGGCTGGACCACAGTGCCGGAGTGCACATTACGAGGCCTGTGCGTGGTCAAGGTGCAGCTGTTAGGAAGGGGTGGATGGGCCTTGGACATGGGGGCAGGGGCGTCCACACTACGTACCAGACATGATGGAAGGCAGAGGGGAAGGAAGAGAAATGGGCTGGGCTGCAAGCTAAAAGCTGGCTCTCCTTCTACTGCCTCTTTCTGACACAAAACTCCTAAGAGTCTAAGAATTAAAAACGCCAAGCTAGCCTCCCAGGCCATTGTGAAGGCGTATTTGTCAAATAAGAGAACACAACATATTTGACTTAGCAGTTTGTTATCTTAATTTACAAATGCTTACATATTTACATACACAATAGGTGGGTGTACACTGTCTCAGGTCCCATGAGCATCCGCAGTGGACTTGGTTCTCATGATGGTCCCTCCTAGATTTCACGCTGCAAAGACATTCTGCTTTTTTATTTCCTGAATCCCATATTCAAAGCTTAGTTGGGATATTTTACTCAAGCGATAAGATTCAGGTTCCCTTTCTGATTTACCTAGTTTCCCATCCACAGTCACAGAAAAAAAAAAATTAATTGATCACCATAAAACTACATAAAACCAGGGGAATTCTCTAGTGGGCCAGTGGTTAGGACTCGGTGCTTTCACTGCCGAGGGCCTGGGTTCAATCCCTGGTCAGGGAACTAAGATCCCACCAGCCGAGCAGCACAGTCAAAAAACAAAACAAAACAAAACCAAAAAAACTATATAAAACCAATCAAATTTCCAATCGGTCCACCTAAATTCCCTCTAATATAAAAGGGCACTATTGCGAAAAATGGCTACAGGGAGAGAAAGTTTATTATCAGAGCAAAAGGGGGGTAGCTGTGAGCTGAGAAGCTCACAGGTCCTTCTAGTTTAGCATCAAAGACATCTATTTGTCCTAGAGTATTTGAACCACCCCGTGCTTGAATAGTCCAGTCATACTGCCAGTATCAACCAGAGTCAATCAATTATTGAGCCCTTACTATGGGCCAGGTGCTTTGATAGTCTCTTCATTTAATCCTTACCACCTGGGGAAGGGAGGCACAGAGAAGTTATGGCCTCTCAGCAGGTAAGTGGCTAAGACTTGGACCTGGTTTTATATGAATCCAAAACCCATGCTAGAAAGAATATCTTAAAAAAAAATAATCCCCTATTTTTAAAATATATAATATACTCTTTTTAAAAGAGGGGGGGAATGCCATATTTCTAGCATAAGAATGAACGGTTGAAATGGTTATATTAATAAATACATACAATTTATTTTACATATTCTTATATAGACATAAAAACTTCAGGGGGCTAGTGTTTTGTGAATTAAATAATGAAACATATATTGACTTTGGGGGGATATAAAGATGGTTTCCTTCTCTTACCTCCTTAACAAGAATCCAGGGAAAACTCTTAATGAGAAGGTACCGAAAAAAAAAAACCCCACAGAAGTTCCCACTCATTGATGAATTAAGGCCAAACTAGAATTAGAAAAAAAAATCAGAATAACGATATCACACACAAAAATTAATAAGCCTAGAAAACAACAATGAAATCATTGCTGCCATTGTAACCCTGTGGGATGACAGAACAGTCAAAATCCTCTAAAAAGTTTTTGGTCAGAAAAAAAAAGAAAAGAAAGAAAAAAGCAAACTAAAACCTTCCAAAACTTTGACTTTTACTTAAGTGTTGACCTAATTCAATAGTTTTCCAATGATAACTTGGAAACAGTCAATAAATAAAATATGCCTTTCTGGTTGACTTTCACTGAAATTTATGATTAATTGCCTTTCGCAACTAGAATACCACATTCAGCTTTGAAAAGAACAATTCTCATTACTTTTCGCAAGAGGCGCTCTGGATATATGTTCTTTTGGCTCTAAATTTAAGAAGTATTTTGTCCAACTATTAAAATGTATTACATATTGGATAACCAATCTTAAATTATTATCACAAGAAATAAAAATTTTAAAGAGGAAATATTCCCATGACTATGGCTTTGAATATATATGTCCCTTAGTCAAGTCAATGAGACCAGAACCAGGAAGCCACACTTACCCCCTTGGCCATAGTGGCTATGAGATGGTGGGAAGACTTGTTCTTAAGGGCAGTTGCATAATCCTTTCTCATTCTGCGGGAGAGCTTTAAGGGAGGGAAGGGAAAGACTACCATCGGTCAAGGAGAGTTTGGCTGCAATGCTGCCTCAAGGCATGAGAATGGATTCTATGGTCCCTTCCACATCAGACTAAGCATCTGTGATGATGCAACAGATTCGGCCACTTTCAACATCTTCCGAGTTGAATCGCTATCACTAGTTGGCCAGAGGAAGGAGGGGCCGTTCCAATCTCCCTTACAATTACCGCCCTAATTATTACATTACACTTTCACAATTTAATCCCTTTATTTGCCTCACTGCCTTTTTGGGGCTAAGTGAGCATCACGGCGCGATGCCCGCTGATGTAGCTAGCAGGGTAGCAGGGCAGCAGGAGTGCCACCCAGCTGCCAGCTACAAGCACAGCCAGGTGGGCAAGCCCAGAGTGCTAATCCGGACAGTGACATGTCTGCTGCTCAAAATCCTTGAAAGTTGCTGTCTCCAATATGGAGTAGAACTGAGCACTATACGTCAATGCCAAGAATCACCCTGTGGTTCACCCTGTGAGGCTTTTGGTAGCATTTCAGCATCCTAAGGAAGAATCAGTGATAGAAGTGCAATTGTTCTATTCCAGGGATCGCTCGGTAAGTAACTATTGCACGGCTATTAATAGCTAAGCGATAGGATTTCTTTCTTTTTTTTTTTTTTAAACAACTGTCAGGAAATGTTTTCACATAGTTGTCCTATCTTTGGAAAACATACTGAGGACCACGTTGTTTCAATCCTCCCCGCTCCCAAAACAAAAAACTTTGGTATTCCCTCAAAGCAGGAGACATTTATAAGAGGAATTCACTGCAATCCACAAACCTTTGGGAACCAAACTTTCATAAAGTGTTGCTAAGCTGAAACTCAGGCCAGCACAGTGCCAGGCCCACAGTAGGTTTTTAGTCAATATTTGTTGAGTAAATGGGAGTGATTTTCACATTGAGACCATTTTGCTTATACCAGTGTACACAGTATTCGTTAATTTATCCCCAAACACTCCCTTATCTTTGTGTAGTTAGACCCCGAGCTGTGTAAACTGAATTAACAAAACCAAATTACTAACAGTTTAAATTTGAGATGTTCTGTAGCATCCATATTCTAATACTGTTGGACAATGGGTGGTAGGAACCCAAAGATTTGAAGTGTGTTTTCATTCTCAAGTTTTGCAATCTAGTGAGTAGGCTGAAGAGATACTTTCAAATGCCCCAAAGTGGGAGGAAGCTTTGCATACAGATCATCATTGTTTTTATTTACTCACTTTACATGTGATTTTGTATTTCACTTTATCCAGAAGCATTCCTTGAGGTAGGTATTAACGCCTTCAGTTTATAAATGAGAAGAAAGAAAATAAAGATCCAGTGGATGAAGGATTTTTGTAAGAAAATGCTAATAAAATATGGCTATGGTGATCCATTAAGTATGAAGATACAGCTATTAAAATATTTAGGTAATTCATACATACGCCACACTAACTTGGCTTGTGTTCTTCCGTTAAAACTACGACAGGCCGTGAAAAGATTAGGCTGATAGATCCACTCTGTTATGTAAGGGTTATGCTATCTTGAACAACTGTGCACTTTAACTCTTTAACTGTGTATTCATCAGCCATACATCAAGGAAGTGATTATGTGATAGATAGCACAAAAGCAATGGGAGATGGTACCACCTGTTCCACTAAGGACAATCACAGATCTTCAGTGCTACTGGGTGAAAAGACTTGCCCGCCCACATGCTCGTAAAAGGAAAGGGTAGAAGATTACTCTCTGTGCTCATAAAAGGGTTCAGAATCACCTTTTGTTAAAACATTTAGAAGGATTAGAGTTTAACAAACATCATCTCCTTTGCACTTTAAAAACCAGTAAGCATGTCACACAGTTATTAAACTGATTTCAGTTATGTCCAACAAGGGACCAGTAGATGACCAAGAAGAGTTGTCGGCGGTAAATCAGCAGCAACACGGTAATAGAGCTGTGGTTCTCAAACTCGGGTGAGCATCAGAGTCACCTGGAGGGCTTGGCAAAGCACAAATTGCTGGGCCCTCCCCCAGGGATTCTGATGGAGGTACTCTGGGATGAAGGATGGGAGTCTGCATTTCTAACAAATTCCCTGGTGATACTGATAGCGGCCACACTTTCAGAAGCACTGTCACAGAACACAGCACAGTATAGTGCAGTGGCTCTTAACCTCGGCTTTAGATGAAGCATTAACTAGGAAGCTTTCATAAATCCCCGCTTGCCCTGGCTGCACCCAAGGCCAATTAATTCTGAATTTGGCAGTATGAGCCTAGGCATCAGTATGTTTTTTATGTCTCCAGGTGACCCCCGTGAGCCTGCAAGGTTGAGAACCACTGACATGAGGGAAAACACACTTGTATCTATAACTGGTTAAGAAGATACATTTTGGGTATTTTTGTTTTGGCCGTGCTACGTGCTTTGTGGAATCTCAGTTCCCCGACTAGAGAGTGAACCCGGGCCCTCAGCAGTGAAAGCGTGGAGTCCTAACCACTGGACCGCCAGGACTTTCCCAGAAGATACGCTTTGTAAACCACGGAGCAGAGCAGAATAGAATCACTGGTGTGCTGGGGATCCTCAATAAACAACGATTCTTTCCTTCCTCTATTTTCTTCAAAAGTGTATCACAAAGGATCTAAACAAGTGAAATGTAATTTTCTGTAAGATATATATCTATAGCTTTGAAAAGGAGCTGAGTTTTGTATTTGTGGATTCCTAGTTTAAAGGGTCACATACAAATTTTAGTCATGTTTTTCTACATTTTTCGGTGGGAAATAATATTGTTATTTATAAATCCGGAGATCTATAAAGGTTTGGGTATGTCTTACATACGTTGGAAGCATATTTTATATTTTGGTACAGTTTGGAAGCTTTTTCATACAAATTTATTAAAAAGGTGGGGAAAGTACATCCAACCACAGGAAAAGAAGGAAGGGCGTAGAAAATTAAATTTGTTTAGAGACGTGATTCTCAAAAGTGTAGTTCCTGGACCAGCATCAGCATCGTCTGAAAATTTGTTAGAAATATAAATTTTCAGACCCCCTACCCAAGACAGATCTAATGAATCAGAAGCTCTGGGAGTGGGTGATCTGCATTTTCACAAGCTCTCCAGGCGGGTTTGATGCACACTCTAGTTTGAAAACCACTGGTCTGAAATATTTATCATTTCAGCTATACGAAGAACAGAAGAGGTAAAAGCACTATTTATCCAGTGCGCATCGGTTCAGTGGCTATCCAGACCCCCACTGCTCTAATAACAGCTGTGCTCTTTTAAACTCCACCCATAGCTTATTATCATTCCATCTTTAGAGCTTGATAGTAAACGCGGAATTGATAGGGAGCATATGGGGGAATGGGGGGGTGGGGTGGGTGGGGAGTCTGTTCTACAAATCCTCCACTATCAATTTTCATCTATTTCTATTTTGTACTCAAGATAGAATTAAGAATGCACAACTTGACTAACAAGGACCAGGAAAACCAGCCAATCAACCATCACATGAGGCTGGAGGAGGATGGGTATCGCCAGGTGCAACCCTCACTCACCTTGAATCGTCCTCTTGAAGAATGCCTTGCAGGCTTCACAGGATGCTACCCCGTAGTGGTACCCAGATGCAATGTCACCGCACACTAAACACAGTCTCTTGGGCATCGAGTTGAGCATGTATTCGCACTTGGTCTGGGGGTCTTCAACAATGGTGCTGGAGCAGTCATCGTACAGTTTCCGGACAGGCCCACTACCTCCTAGGATAGGAGCAGAAGGGTAGAGAGGTGGCGAGTCAAGTCCGTTCTGATGGCCATTCATGGTTGAACTGTAGCTCCCGCTGGCGTCTGAAGAGCCACCTGGGCTGTGGTGGTTGACGCTGTCCGTCAGGGAGGCCGGGCTGGAGGGTTCCGTCTTGATGAAGGACGAACAGCTGGAATCAATGTGTCGATCTTTGTTTGACATTCTGCAGAGAAGCCTGAGGTTTAGGGAGGTGCAAACAGAGAGAGAAAGAGGAGAGAGTGTCAAACACAGACACCAAAAGAGGTAGAAACAAAGAGAAGGTGAAAAAATAGAGAAAGTGAAAAAAAAAGATCGAAAGGAGAAAAAAAAAAAGAGAGAAGAATTCATACGTTAAAGACATTGCTCTTTGAGAGTGCTGCATAAGAACTAGGGACTACACATCATTCTCTAGTCAATATCTCTTGTTCTACAACAAGGTAATCAGCATAAGGGCGTGACAGGGTTACATCAAAGTGCCCAGACAGGCCATAAACAAAAGCTCTAACGGATCCAGTTCCTTTCATTTTACCTTTCTCTTGGAGAACCACTGTCAATATCTAAATCAACTCTCTAGATTCTAAATTTAGCCACGGAAGAGGAGTAATTTGCAAAGTCCACATCACTTCTAAAATTACCCTTATCCTCACTCTACTTTTCTCTTCCATTTTCTGATGTTGCAGTCATTTTATTATGAGCAGAACTAAACTTTTATTGTCAAGACCGAACAGATGATTCCTCAGCTCTGTAATTACTGTTTGTCAGCACGCTTCCATAAGCATAACTGTGTCTTTTATTGATCTAAGACACATAGGGAATATATCCTCAATCACGTTGCCTCTTTAATTAAATTGCTCTATTTCCTAGACATTTAGTGATACAGAAAGACATCAAGGATAAAATGCTAGCCAATATTTAAGGATTATTTCCTAGAGCCCACAAAACAGTGAAATGATCACCAGCATTGATTAATAAATATGTACATGTGTTTACATGTGTCCGTGTCTGCATGTGCGATTTGCCACTGTTGAAGAGAGGAATCACTAAAAGCCATTTGAACCTTCAGTATACCTGTGAATCCATAAACCTGATACTTCATATTCAGCAAAGTAAGGATGTATCAAATTTTGCCCTGAAAAAATGAGATTTGCGATGGTCTCTTTTTCTCCCCTTCCTTTCGTCTTTTAACATCATACCTCCTAAAAGGAAATATGATGAAGCATCTAATCTAACAAACTCTCTCTCTTATCTAGAAGAAACAGACTGCCCCTCTTACTTTGTCAGACCCGTAAGTGATTAAATTTCTGAAGAGGTAATTAGATGAAAAGATATAATTGGTCCTATTTTCTTTCCGGTTCGCCATAGTGCAAAACCCCTTTTAGCAAAGTCTCTAGGAACCTTCTGAGAGCCCACTATAGAAAGAAGAGGTGACAGTTGAGAAACAAACTTAGATAATTGCTTCCCAGTGGAAAGTTGATTTATGGGAATCCCACAGGGTAATGGTCATTCACTCGAATTTGGGGGAGTAGTCACAGGATAACCGAAGGGATGCAATTATCTCTTTCACTATAAATCTAATGATATTTTATCACTGCACAAATTTCATGCTCTCCTCCGGGTGCCCCCTTCCCCCACTGTTCTGTTACTTTCAAACGAAGAAAAATATGGTTATTTCCTATCAGGGAATGTTCACTGAACGGTTCCGAGAAGGCGGTCTCAAGAGCAAAGCATCCAGAGCAAGAATTTGCCTCTTTCCTAGCAGATTTCCCATTGGAAGTTTTGTGCCTCTTTCTAAAGTAAAGCAAACTCAGGATGTGAAGAAAGCAAACAGGAAGGAGAAATCCACAAAAATATCTTCTTGCTTTCGCCCACCCACTTGTGTTGTCCTTTCATCAAGAACTAGTGAAAGAAAAAATATCCCCCTCCAGCCTGAACCAGGCGTCCGCTCCCTCCCGCATCTGCTGCCTTGTCCCCGGTTAATGAGCTCTGTAATTAATAGATCGCTCTCCTTGTCTCCCGGCTTGCACCCTGGGCTAAGCACTTTTCCTCAAGTCAACGTTTGAAAGAAAGCGGGTCGGCACTGACTTACAGCAGCCCTGCAAATTCCTTTTAATTTAAAGCAGTTACTCTACCACTTCACTTATTACCTTATAATTACTGGACTGCTCGCACATACATTATGATCTTAGACTACAGTTAGAAGTTATTAGGGTACTAAAACACGGTTGCTCCCCTTTCCTCTCTCTGGCACTGAATCTCTCACAGCCACGACAATGAACTCTTTTGCCATCTGCCTGCGAGGCACCATTTCTTAATCATTTTTTCTTTTTCCCAAGGAGAGTTGCTTTGAGCTGCTTGATCACAAAACAGACCACGCTTTCCCTGGGCCTTCTTTTCTCTCTCTCTCTCTTTTCTTGGATTGTCTCTGTTCAATTTTATCCCAATTTTCTTTCCCTCGGGCGTTTTCTCATGGACTTCTAAAATGTGCAGAACTCTTGACTGAGAAACAAGGCCAGGAATCACCCTCCTATTTATGGAAAGGTTATTTGCAAAGTCACCAAATGTTTATGTGTCCAATGCATGTTGTTAAGGTCTTTGAAAAATTGGGTGTCTCCAGCCAGCTGTCTCCTCGAAAATCTCAGCCCCTAACTTTGCAATAATCTGGATGGAAGCAAGAAAATTCAGGAAGTTCAAGTGGTCAGGGAAGCCTTTGGACAGTGGCAATCTCTTCTACACAAGTCTGGCCACTGTAGCTGTAAAGGAAAGTGAACATGCTGGATCGGTGCTGTAGGTTTTACATGTTTCTTCTCAGACATGAACTGCTTCCTTAATGAATACCTTTTTGCCCAGTGGAAATAATAATAGAGTTGCCATTTATCAAGTGCTTACTACATGTCAGGCATTGACCTGAGTACTTTCCAAATATTACCTCATTTAATCCCCAAGACAACCTTGTGAGGGAGGTATTACTCTTTAGGAAACAGAGCCTCAGACATCAAACAATTTCCTGAAAGTCATACAGTTTGGAAGTGGAAGAGTCGGGATTTCAACTCAGGGCTGACTCCAAAGTCCAGTGCGGAAATGTCCTGAAGCCAACAGAGAGTTTTTCAAGGTGTTCACTGACGTTTTTTAAATAGCCAAGCAAAGAGGGGTAGAGCTGGCACACACAGAGGCCCTATGACATTCACACTCACCCATGAGTGGAAAAGTGGCTGAAGAACCCACCACGCTGGCTACAAGGCTACCCCGTTGAGTCACCATCTCCAGGGTTTGGAGTGACACCGAAACAGAATCTGAAAGAACACAGTTGTCTCCTAATTACTACTTAGCTCATTACACTGAACATTTCCTAGACACCATTACATTATGCCCTAAAACTACAGTGGGTCTTAATTCTCTCCCTCTCTGTCTCTGAAATTCTACAGCTCTATTATTCAAGCCTGAGATAGTCACAACTATCTATAAATTCAATTGTCAGCTGGTGGGTTTTATTCTAGACTTCACTTCAATCTAAAATTAGAGGCACTAAAATTCACATTAACTCTAAGAGGAATGTAGTGAATAAGACTTTATTTCAAAAGAACACCTTTTTGTCAGAAAGAGCCATTTCCAAGATGATGGCTTTATCTGGAGCCAAAGAGAATAAGCCCAATTCCACATTGTGCTGTTAATGCAGAAATTTTAGGTCACATTGAATTAATAAAAATCTAAATTTAGTTAAGAATTATGAATAGAAATAACATGTGTTGGGAAAATGTGGGAAATATTTATTTTAAAGGCTCTGTAGAGTTGCTTTTATTTTATTATTTTAAGAGAAATGATGGGAGACACAAGGGAAATAGAGAAGCAACTTTCTAAAAATCTTCTCTGAGTGAACACCCTGAGAATAAACTGGAGGGAGAAACAACCATGTCAAGAACAACATTTATGTTCTTTATAAGAAACTAAATTTGAGGGATATAACAGCCTTCCAGAGGCCAGGGACATTGCAGTGCTTTAGAAAGTATTTTCAATACAGTTTGAGATACAGTCTTCTGTATTCTCTATATATTATATATATGTTCTATTATATATAATATATTATACATATATATACATTTATATATAAATTCTGATGATCCTGCTTCAACATAGGAACTTCTCGCCCAGCCTTGCCTAAGGGTTAGCAAGAGTAAAATTTATCTTTGGTGTTAGATACTAATGACCAGGCAGATAAAGCTTCTTGGTTGCTGGACTATTTAAAAATGTAATTTTTGACAGTTGATTAACTGTACGTACAGGTGTTCATGTATAGGGAGAAAGTGACAGACAAAAAGAATAAGAATCAATAAGTTGCTGCTGGAGGGGGAAAACAAGATAATCTGTAAGTTAATATTCCATTTATATTATAATTATCAAGCTTGTTTTCAGAGAGGCTACCTAGATCCAGGTAAATGTGTGACTGTGAGTGAATTGCTGTGAATTTCTGGGCAATGTGTAGGTGTCCAGAGTGGTCTACATTTCCCAGAAGGGACTTAAGCCTACGTTCCATAGGCTTATATATGATTAAATATTATTAACCCTTTCACCAAACTATTGGGTTGCCCAAAAAGTTCGTTCGGTTAGTGAATACGTTGTTCAACAGTTCTTCGCTGAAAGTTAAAAATGTGTCTTTTAGTTTTACCTAAACCCGAACGAACATTTTGGCCAATCCAATAAAAGTTCGTAATAAGCAGCTGCATTTCATCTTTTGAATTTTATACCAAACTTGAGTTCATTTGCTACTTTATTTCCCTCCTAAAAAAAGTGGTGCATCAATGCAACACATGTGTACAGATCTTCTTCTTTGGCCTTCCTGATTTTAACACCAAGGAAAGATTTTTTGAAATTTTATTATACCTATTTCAGTGACAGACACCTAAATAGGCTAAATAAATGACAACTAAACAACTCACTAGTTTATTTTCTTCCTTGTCATCCTTAAGGGCCCGAAAAGGTACCCATCATCATTATAAATTCCAAACACTATCAATTTATATCTCAAAGTTTTACATAACAACAATGGTGCCAGCAAACCTGCAAGCTTACAAATATGAGAAGACAGAGAGAGAGAGAGAGAAGACAGAATCCTTAGTTCTCTCACTGAATCAGAGAATTTCAGGGTTGGAAAGGAAGGTTATCAAAAGTCCTATCGCTCATCACTTAACCTATCCAAAGTAGGAATGAAGTTATAAGGATTGGTCGGTTTTCTACCTGTGGAAATCACCAGATTGACTATTTAAGTATTTTTGTTTCAAAAAATAAGAAGCTTTTATTAGCCTATAGGTTTTGGGTTTTGTTTTAATGCTTTAAGAAGAAAACCTCCAAGACTAAGGCAGCAGCTCCCCGAGGCCCAGGCTTCCAAGCTCATGACCCCAGCAGCTCCGCTGGCAGTCTGAGTTACAACTCCAAGCACGCCACTTTACAATGAGCTTTTTTTTTTTTTTCTCCTGCTTCAACTAATTGCACTCTCGTAAAGTGGCAAAATGTGAATCACTTAGTAACAAAATGGGCACCAGCTGCTATTGTCAAAGAATGGTGATGCTGAAGAAAGAGAAAGCAACCGAATGAAGTGTCATGTCAGAAATCAACGGTGCAACGTGTGATTTGAGAAAACATGACTACTTTACAGAGACAGGGTGTCATTATGGCATCACAGTAATACGCTGCTTTGACAACTGCTGGGTCTAACATATCATCATTGCATTAAGGTACACTGGCTTAGTTGGGGAAGGAAGAGAGAGGATTTTTTCTTTTAATAAGAAATATCTTCAGGTCTGCCTGGTTAACCTAACAGAAGGAGACCATTAATTGTAAAGAAGGAATTGTAAATCCTGACCCACACGCCAGAAAGATTAAAACACGTGCGCACATATGCACACACACTTAGATACTATTTTAGGTCTTCTTTAATAAACGTGGAGGCCCATCTAACGGGACAGAGGTCTGCATAACACGATCACAATGATTTAGTGATGCCGCTTCTTGATTCTTTGAACAAATAACTTGTGCGTTTAGTCTAAAAGACTCTTTGCAACTCACTCTGTCAAGAATCAGAGTAAGCAAACAGCTCCCCACAAAGCTGATGCTTGAGTTGTTGACAAGAGATGTAGCTAAGTTGTGTGGGAACCAGGGGCCAGCTCCTTCAAGTAACAAATCAGAGCCTCTATCTAAGCTGAACGCTTTCCCAGTTCTGTCAAGGGCCACGCGTGCTACACTAAGCAAAGAAGTTTAGGACAAATAAAAACAGGAGACTTGGAACTCATTTCTGGCCAGTCGTTGAAAGCACCCCAGGAATATAATTTCATACCTAGGGCTAAACCATGACCAGGAAGGACCTTGCTGAAACCCTATCTGCTTTTAGGGCTCCAGTGTTCAATTTTGCTCCGAAATGAGGTTGGTCGACTATCCTGATTTCATCACTGAAGTCTCATGTCCTGGGACTTCCTTAGTCCAGACAGTCTAGGATGGTTGGCCATCCAGTCGGATATAGAGAAAGACCTATAAAACCTTGTGCCTTTCCTCCTGCTGTTGTCCCTAAAACAAAGGAAGGGAAATGGATTCCATTCCTTTTCAGCAAAGAGAAATGCGCTATTCATACTGGGGGTGTTCTAAGTGTATGGGTTAGAAAGTGCCTGCATCCTATCTTACTGTGTCATTCCAGCCAGCGGCCACTGCCCAGGGCCTTGTTAAGCTAT
Source organism: Balaenoptera musculus (assembly GCF_009873245.2). Classification (NCBI taxonomy): domain Eukaryota; kingdom Metazoa; phylum Chordata; class Mammalia; order Artiodactyla; family Balaenopteridae; genus Balaenoptera; species Balaenoptera musculus. The sequence continues at coordinate 169,552,592 of NC_045785.1, read as the reverse complement.
CCAGACTATTTTAGATGTAGGAAATTGCAATTGCTTCAGTTTGCGTTACCAGGTGATTTCTGATGCTTCCTGGTTGATAAACTTTATTAATGGGAAAAGAAATGGTCCTGTGATATCACAATGGGTTGCTCATTACAGTTGTTGACAGTTTCTGTATTGAAGGATTTGATCTGATGCAGGAGCGCTTACTAGTGTAATTCATCCTTAGCTTGTTTTCTTGGACCTATGTCAATCTGGGGGTGCGCCTCCCTTGTTTATAGCTCTAAATACAGTAAGCGAGCTACTGGCAAATCAATAAGACTGTTAAATGCATAATAATGCTGGGTAATTGCATACATGATGTTTTGCATAATTAACCATCTGAGCTTTTCTTTAATATAATGGGCTCTCATGTAATATAGAGCAGCTATAAGTCTATAAAATATACACAGTTTATATGAACCATGATTCTGCTTAAAACTCTGGCTAATCACCTACATTGGCTTTGAAGGGAGAGCTCTCCTCCACTGCCAAGTCCAAATCAATTCTTATGACATTACTTTACAACTAACATGATATTTAACTGATGATGGCTATTAGCTATTATACAGATTGCATTCAAGGACTGTAACAGTAGGGGAAAAAAATACCATTCAGTTTAAACAAACTACTGCCATGTAATCAATATTACTGAGGCAAATTAAGTGTTTTAACAAGTGTGTATATTTGCCCTAATGCAGCTTAATTAACTATATCCTCACAACTGCCCAAGTCCAGGACACCTATGGATATTAGAAGACAACGTCAAGAACTGTCTAGTCAGCGACTCAGATGCACAAGAGATGCAAAACAAGCATTTTATCTTCAATCCCTAAGGACAGTTCTTTCCTTACACAAGTTACTCCCCTGGGACCAAAAGCCAGAGGCCCAGAAGGGCTTTAGAATCGTGTACTCTACATCTTGATGTAGGAAATGCCCAAGTGTTGACCGGATCACTATCTCCAGGGTAGAGTGAAACAGCCCTGGGCACAAGGTGGGGACCCTGCCAGAAAAAAAAACGGTTAGTATGGGGTAAAAAACTACCTAAGATAAATCATCAAAATGAAGCTTATGATATATGCTGAATGTAACATTTATTCGGTCTTAGAGATTTACTACGCCATGAGCAGACCTCCTCTGCAGTAAGCTTTCTAGAGAAAAAAAATAGTCTCCTCCTTCTACAAATCTCTGGTCTTTCAAACAGAAATATGGATCAATAAAGTTTGCTTGTGTTCAGACAATTCCGTTTTCAAGCAGTCAAGGAGCACGCCGAAGAGAAAAAGCCGACACGCCAGCGGGGGGACTGACAGCTAAATGAAGACCTTCTAAAGGCATCTCGCTAGAGGAGAAATAAACAGACATTCAACTCATAGAAAGTCTATGCACTGATCTTTACAAATTAAAAATCGAATATAGATGCTTTACACACACACTCCAGTGATGGAGTTCACAAATCAAATCCAGGTCAGTGAAAGCTCAGGCTGCCTGAATCTCCCTTTCCTATTCTCTTTGCTACGCTGGAAGAGGAAATAAGAATGCTACCAGGAGTTGATGTAAGGATATTGAGATCATCGTATTGATGTCACCCTTTACTCATTAAGAAAATGTTTTGCAAAAGCAATTACAATGACCAATAAGCCAGCTGCCTCCATAGATATAGGCCAGTTCCTCTGGAGTGGAACTCTGAAACATTCCCGGAAACTGGGTGAATCACAGTGGTGAGAAAGCTGAGCTGCTGAGGAGGAATCACCGTTGAAATAAAGGTTGCTTCGAGCATATTGGAACATTTCTATGTTAGAGAGGGAGATTCATCGTACCAACACAGATAATAAACCACATCTTTCCCTGTTGGACAGCGGTTAAACCATATTTATACTTTTAACTTAATAGCTTAGTTTGCAGTAGTTAACATCTGGATGCAAAAGCAGCTGGTCTGGGGGTGATCTATGATAGCAGAGGTTACCATGATATTCTGTTGGTATGAGGTGTTGTTCAGCTGACGTAGGAGAGTGGGGGGGCGGTGTGGAGGAGGGGAAATCAGCTAATTATTAATCCTAAGACTCCTTCCTCTGTCTTCTTTCTTTAAAAGAAAACATTTCATTGAGCTAGTTGCCTGAAGAGAAGGTGAAGCTTAAACACCCAAGCCACTACTTGCAGGCAATGAAAAACAACATATATATTTAATTCAAGCCATGGAAATGACGAAGGATTTGTTCTGCAGCATTATGGGTTTTGTAAAAGAGATTATTCAGCAGTGGGACACCATCCAGCGAAGACAATGGAAGCCACAGAGAGGCCGGGATTTCAGATCGGAAGGACTCGCTTGTGGTTTGTCATTCAAAGGTCCAAAGATAAACGTGCAGAGAAAAATTTCTGACTCTTAGTCTCAATTCTGAAAAACTGATTAAAAAATGTAGGACACCAGGGTTCCGACACCTTGTCTGTCTTCTCCTCCATTTCTCAGCAAACTGTGTCTTCTTACAGCGCTAGAGGGAGGAGCAATGTGGTTCCAGCCGGGGACCCAGTGCTGTGTGACCTGAGGCAGGTCTCTACCACACTCTGACCCTCATCCTCCCTGGTCAAATGGCAGGATGCGCCCACGTGCTTTCTAAAATAACTGCTGCCATTAAAAAAAAAAAAAAATTATATTGGGTTGGCCTAAAAAAAACCCAAACGAACTTTTTGGCCAACCCAAGATTTTACTCAAATAAAACCCATGCTGGCTTGTGACTCAGATGAGACTGAGAGCAAGGGCTATTGCATGAAAGCACACTTCCCAAACTTCCTTTTGTTTCCTTGGCTGCTACTGCACTTAGCCAAGTTTCACGGTTAGGGCAGTGCACATGTGTGTGTGTGTGTGTGTGTGTGCGCGCGCACATGTACGTGCTTCAGGAGAAAGAAAAAGTACGTAGCCAACAACCTGCTACATAACAATGCAACCACAGCAACTACAGTCAACTGAGGAATCCTTTCCAGCGGGTGACCGAAGGCCAAACAGTGCCATGATCATCTGGTGGGATCCAGGAAGCAGGACTCTTGGTTTTTTCCTAGAAATGGTTCTCTTTTTGCTCATTACGTTTTTGGTGGGAGGCGTTGGCGGAAAGGGCAATTCTCTGCAATCAGTGTTTAAGTGAGTGTTTGTCCCAGTGTGTGACACCACGCTGTCAGCAAGCAGCGGGGAGCCCTTGAGTTGTTACTACATTTGATTTGACTGCCAGTAGGAAGCTTCATTTCTACCAAATGTTAGTTGCTCGCTCAAAGAATCTTCGTTTCTGGAGTGATTTTTTTTTCCTCCTCTCTTCTATTTCCTTTTCCTTGATAGGTTGTGCGCCCAAATGCCACGTGGATGTGTCAGAGGCAACTTTAGTTCTTTTCTCCCGAGCTGGTCAGACCTGAGGGCCTGGCTGTAAAGAGTCCACCCAATGTGTTCGGAATTTCTAGTCTCTCATTTAGATTCTCTGAACTTTAATTCACATTTCCTAGATCCTCACCAGGTCAACACAGACGCAAACTGGTTCGGCCACATTGTGGTCACATGTTTTTACTTGGTGGGGTTTATTTTAGCTGATGGAGCAGACATTTCTGCAGCTTTTATCAGCAAAAAAAAAAAAAGGCTTGTCACTCACCTTTTCATGCAGTTTTGTTGAAATAACTGCTCTTTGGGTGACTGCTTCCGACACCTCTAAAAATTTTTCTGATTTGATAACTTTACTACTTCCCGTGAAAGCTTTTCTCTTTCCAAATAATGATTTTGGTAATTAGGATTCTCAGATAGTGTCTCTGATAAGAACTTCTGACAGTGAAAAGCATCTTTAGAAACAACAAAAGCATATGCATGAGTAAAAACGGTGGGGAAAAAAAGAGAAGGAAAAATCCCTCAGAGATATTATGAAAATTCAGGCTGAATGGAAAATTAATTAACACTAAAGAGCTAAAACTGTAATTAAGAAAAATTTCATTAAGGAGAGGCAGGTGAGTCTGCTTTTCTAAAAATGACAAGGTGCTGTGTAAAAATAAAGTAGAAGCAGGTTTTGGGGAGTGGAGCACGAAAGCCATGTCTTTAACCAGATCAAATTCTCGAAATTGGCTGTCAAGACAGGATTGTTGTGATTTATACCCGTCTATCAAGTGCATGAACAGAGAGACTGAGAGAACAGAAACAAGCTGCTGTCGCTTCCATTCGCAAAGAACCTTTAATTTCCACAGCACCATCTGTTACCAAATCTAATTCACATTCCCCCTTAATCTGGTTTAGTTCCATAATACTAATTCTTCCCCAACCCCTAGGAACACAAACCACCACCAAAAAAAAAAAGGCTGTGGTTCTTGGTGAGTGAGAAATTGAATATTACAGAGTTAAGGTGTAAAGGCTCTGGTGACTTAAGGGAAGCATGCTCTTCTCCATTAAAATGTCTTCCTGGTAAAGGGATTTGTTTTCAACCAATGCAGAGATACGAAATTGTTCATATTTGGGGTAAAAAAAAAAAAATGCTGATATAAAAGTAGGCCGGGGACATGAAAGCAGAGGTTGTCATAAAATACAATTGTCAAGTTTAGTCACTTTCAGAACTGGCTATAAAATCACTTTGTCATGGTTTTCAAATAGAGAAAGCCTGAAACTGTAATTTTGTTAAGGAAACTGAGAGTGATGTATAAATTCAGAAAAAGTAGAGAAGCCTGGGCGGGGGCGGGGAGGGGAAGCTGGGGGGAAACCTAGGAGGAAATGAGAATGGCAAAAAATCATATTTAATTTAAAATAAAGGGATGTATATGGGTAAACACACATCCATCTCTCCCAGTCCGAGATTCTATTAGCACATAGTTTTGATTCAACATCACTTCTGCTCTTAGCCAATATAATAACTGGCATTCACAATAATGACACTGTGCAGCTATAAAATTATAAAGTGCTTTCTGCATCAGAGAAAGATTAAACTACACTCAGTAAAGATTTACTGTTAAGTGTATTTTATTGCTTTCTAACTCTGTGAAAATTTGTTATCTCTAAAGGCAATAGTACATAAAGATCCACAGGCATACATTACAAAATGAGAAAAGCCATTGTTTGAATCCTAGGATGAGAAGTTTTGATTACACGTTTAGTCAACTAGCTTACTACCTAATTCTTCCATGAATATTAGAAGCATTACCCTTTTGATCTCTAACCCAGTCACATAGAACACTAGCTGGGTTACAGGATATCAACCCCTCAATGTCAGTAAATCACTGGAGAGGTTATGATCAAAATATTTATTTTCATGATAGACATGATTATCACCCATAAATACATTTTTTGTAGAAAAGACTTTAACTTGTAAAGTCCATCACCGAACTGGTAGTATCTTTATACCCAATTTTAAAAATCCTAAATCTGTTATATAAAGATGTATATTTTCAGGAAAGAATCTCTCATTTTACTGATATAATCCTCTGATTAACTAGGTAGACAGATATTTTCAACTATTAGCAATAATAAGAGCCTGCTTTTTAAGAGACATGGTAGATTATGAAAGAAGATAAATCGTTCAGGACATTGTAATAAACAAGAAAACTGGAGACGAGAATAAATATGCTTATACACACACACATGAGCGCATATATATATATATACGCGTCCTATAGAAACACCAGTGGGTGTCATACACACATATCAGTGATTAGGGATTCTAAAAATGGTAAAATATAAAATAACACTTAATATTTTCAATATTCATTAAGGAATATGCTAATTCTGATATCCCTAAATCATACACAGTAATTTGTACTGTATAATTTTTAGAGTTTCTAATACAATTGCAAATTAAAGAGAAATTTTTGTTTTCTTCACACTCATAAAAATGGCTAACATTCCAAGACTGACAACACCAAATGCTGGTGAGGATGTGGGGCAACCAGAACTCGCATACATTGCTGGCAGGGTATAAAATGGTACAACCTTTTTAGAAAAACAGTTTGGAAGTTTCTTATGAAATTAAACGGACACTTACTACGTCACAACAATTCACTCTTAGATATTTACTAAGAATGAAAACATATGTCCACAAAAAGAACGATACACAAATGTGTATCATCGCTTATTCATAATGGCCCTAAGCTGAAAACAAATCAAATATCCATCACTGATGAATAGAAAAACAAATTGTTATAATATAATGGAATTATAAAATTATATATATGTATGTATATACGTTTGTGTGTATGTGTATATATGTGTGTGTGTGTGTGTATATATATATCCTGGTCAACAATAAAAAAGAAGCAAACTGTGATCGTCCACATACAATATCAGAGATACCCTGGTGAGCAAAAACTAGGTAGACACAGAAGAGTACTTACTCCAAGATTCTGTTTATGTGAAGATCTAAAACAGGCAAAACTAATCTGTAGGGACAGAAATCACCAGTGGTTGCCTGGAGCAAGGGGTGGGGAATGGCTAGAGCCATTAAGGAAATTTTTCCTCCTAACACTTTTTACTTTGTTTATACTTATGTCTAAACCATATTTTTGTATGTGTTATATGGGTTACTTTTGTCAAAACTCATCTAACCATGCATGGAAAATATGTGTTTTGTTATATGTAAATTTTATTGATAAAATTGATCTAAAGAGAAAATTTTGAACAATAAGTTTAAACATAATGGGAATTCCCTGGCAGTCCAGTGATTAGGACTCCGCACTCTCACTGCTGAGGGCCTGGGTTCAATCCCTGGTCAGGGAACTAAGATTCCACAAGCCACTTGATGCGGCCCAAAAAAAAAGAGTTAAACATAATAACTTTATATTACTAGAAGTTTCTATTGATTCCTATGCCTTGTACCAGGTCTTAAATAGCCAGACCTAGAAAATTCTTCATCAACATCTAGCTGTACTTCTGATTTACACACAAGGACCCAGGGGATCAGGGAAGAGAGACAGATGACTTATTCAAGGACACCCAGAATTAGAGGTAGAACTCAGTCCAAATTCCAGCTTTCCATCTCTGAGGCCAGATCTTTTTCCAACCTATTAACGGGGCAAAGGATGAAATCAAGATTAGGCCCATAGTGAATAATATTCTACTGATCTGAATGATAAACACCCCTCTGTATTCTGTTTTTAAAAACAAGAAATATTTGTTACTGTAAACACCAAATAATTCCGTGCATCCACGTGCATATTTGGGAAGTAAAGAAAGCAAACCTGACTTCATTCTTCATTTTCTTCATCCAAACATGGCACATGATAGAATGGCTTTAGTAAATAGGCAATATGTAAGCAGCAATGTGGTCATGTGTCATTGTAAGTAATTCACAGTGGGCTTTTAAAATTTTTGGTTTGTTTTGGTTTTGTGTTTGGAATAAGGAAGTAGATATTATGGGAGATAGAATATGGAAACAGGATTTAAAATGTGGAAATCAGAAAAAGAGGAGAGTCACCTGATTTTTAAAAATATGGTTTAGATATCAGTATAAACCCAATAAAAATGTGTCAGGGGAAAAGTACAGTATATAAAACCTGAGTTGGTACATTTCAAAAGAAATGTATAATTCTAAAGGAGCTTCCAGGAAAGAAAACTTGCAGAGTAACTTAAATCAACTTAAAAATTATTTCATCACCAATTTACCAGCTGCTTCTCAAGTAGGAAGACAGGGATGGCATTCCTTAGCAGGAAAGGAAATAAATCACAGAGCACATTTCCTTCCCTTCTTTAACTTTCATACACATGAAGCCTACAGCATTTAGTACTTAGCTAAGGAGAGATGACATGATTATATAGCTAATTCATGTTTTCCTGAAAAGAGGATTCTGCAGAATAATTAAACTGTGTATATTCCTGAAGACAAATCTAGCCAAGCTTACAATCTCTCTCTTTCAATGGCTCCACACACTCTACAGGTCGACAACCAAGCCCCTTAGCCAAGGAGTCCGGACCTTGCCCTCACTGGCTGGCCATCCTCTCTGACCCCAAATCTCACTTCTCCCCGCCTTGTACCTCATATATATGCAATGCTTGCCAACTTGTAATTCCTCCTACCAACCAGCTTTCCCTTCTCTCTGGGATGCATCTCGCTTTCCCTGTCCCCCTAACAACTAGCCATCTCCTATTCATTAGTAAAACCTCAACTGAGTTATCACATGTCCAGCGAGTCTTTCCGGACACCTCTTTCCCTAGATATTCCCATAATTCCGTGAGCCTATTTCTACAACCACACTTAACCCACTGTCTTTCCTGTGTATACTTATACTGGAGCGACCCTCCACTTGAGCAGGACTATGCATTGCTTTCTCTTCCTAAATTTAACCCTGTGCCCAGGCTGGTGAATGAAGGAAGAAACCATGAATTCACATCCGCAAAAATCGGTGAACTTTAAACACTGGGGCACAAATTTTCTAAATTAGAGTGTTGTTCACACAATCTTGAAAATCTGTGAGATACAGCATTAAACATGGAAAAGCTATTTTTATATCTCCTTAGGTCAAAGTAAACCTGCTAAGAGATTTGATCTAAACAAAACAAAACAACCTACAGGGTGAACTAGTAAATGATTATAAGAGTTTTAATTAGATGCCCTGGCTTTGAGTTCACCAACATTGTTATTACTTAGTTAGTGCCAAGTAACTGTGGGGGCTGACATGTTATCTACAAACCTCAGTTGCTGAATCTGTTAAATGGGAACTGTACCTCATAGTATAGGAAGAGTGAATAAAAATTATCTGCAAAGGTGGCACTGAGTTCAGAAGGCTATCAATGAGCAAGAATGAGAAAGGCCATTTTAGGATGAAGGAGGGTGACCCAGAAGTGGGCGCATGCAGGGGAGGCTCGGAGAGTGAAGGAGGGGGTAGCTCTGCGGAGCGCTATAGGGGATCTGGAATTTGCTATGGGTTCAGAGAGTAGGTTGGGGCCACACTGTGGAAGGTTTGAAATACTAGAGAGTATGCAGATTAGATGTTATTTTGTAGGTGATTGGGAAGCTACTGAAGATCTCTGAGGAGAACAGACATAACCCAGTTTGTGCCTTCATTAAACACAGCTGTGAGTGCAGCAGCGCCCATGTACTCACTCATTCACCCCTATTATGTTTCAGGCGTATAACCTGATAAAACAGACCAGACCTCTGAACTCACAGTGTTTAAAGCCCAACTAGGAAGCTATTCTATCCAGCAAGATAAACGATGAGAAAAACCTGCAGTAAGAGGGTAGCAAAGAAAATGAGAAAAAGAGGAGATAGATATTATAAGCATCATCAAAAGAGGTTTTTACACCCCCAGTGATCCACAAATAATACATGAGAATCGGTCAAGCTAAAATTCCTTTGACGAAGTATAATTTTTTATAAAGTGTAATATCAAAACAAACGAACACCTTATGATGGAACTACAGTTGTTCTTGATCTTGACTGGGGTGCTGGACAGAGGAATCTACATAGACAGTAACATAGAACTAAACACACGAACTCACACACACAAGCACAAACGCATGTGCAACTTGTAAGATCTAAGGTCTGTGGACTCTATCCATGTCAATTTCCTGGTTGTGGTATTGTATACCATAATTATGCAAGTGGTTACCAGTGAAAGAAACTGGGTGAAGAGTACAACATTTCTCTGCATTATTTCATACAACTGCATGTGAGTCTACAATTATGTCAAAAAAGTTTTTTTTTAATTAACATTTTCCTTGAAGACGTGGGCTACAGCCTATTTGACTTTGTATCCTCAGCACTTTGTACTATGCTGAACTCATATTAGCTACTTGAATTTGTCACTTAACAGACATTTGTTGAATGAATAAATGACTGAACTGCAAGGCATTATGTCAACTATAGGCATCATTATTCTTTATAAACATTGTTATAAACCTCATCACAATAATTTTCTATGTCTGGCTTACATGTGTCTGACATTACTTGAAATACCAAACCTCTGACACTAGACACCAGTTAGTCAAGGACATGAAGCTGATGGCATAGATAGTCCTCCATTCTGCCACTTCTCAAAGAGTATGGTGAATTCTCAAGATAATGTTCTTAAGAAACATTGATATGACTTCATATATCCCAAGAAGATATCAGGATTTTTTTTCTTTTTCTTTTTAACAGTGAGAAAAGAAGTTACAGTCACACACTGATTCTCAAGACAGTCTTGTGAGACAAGTGTTTTCTCCATTTTACAGATGAAGAAACAGAACTGTGATAGAACCGGAACTTGAACTTGAATTTTCTATATCTAAATTCTGTCCTCTGGGCTGCAAAATGCTGAACCGCAAAGATTTAATAACAATACTTTATAGCAGCCAATTAAATATGCCAACTGTCGTCACACCTATAACTATCTTCTAAAGATTTTATTTTTCAATGCTTTAATTTTCTTAAACAACTGTATACTCAGTTAAGTGCTATGCTCTATCTGTGATGACTATTTGAACCCACAATACCAAAGATGGGACCAAGATAAAATAAAAAGAAAAAAAAGTAGCTCATTCCCTTAAATGTCTAAGAACAAAGGATAATAATGTTGAAAAGTCAAAATCACTAGCAACTTAGAAAATACTAGATTATTTATATTATTATACCATAGAAAGGATGATTATTATTTAATTGAGACAGGTTTAGAGCCTTCTAATAAGGAGAAACTAACTTATTTCACAGCATGGAAAACTGGAGCTAGATACTAGGTAGAACTTCCTGGCCAATTAGCTTTTGTCATTAATTAACTGTATCAATACATATAATTAATATACATTAATTAATTTGCTATGTCTCAGTTATCTAATAATTAAAATGCAGGTACTAATTAATGCCCACACTATCTAATGCACACGAATGTTGAGACCCAAAAGAGAAAATAAATACGAAAACCTCTGAAAAGTTTAAAGTGTTATGCAAATCCAAAGTGTTACTATAAATCTGTGGGACAAAATATTTTAATTTTTGGAATAAATCTGAACATAAATCTGCACCCAGTTTTGAAATATAAATCCATACTTACCTGGGCTTCCCACAAAAAAATTATTCAACTTTGGAGATTTGTTGTGAGTTACATTTGTTTAAACACTTTGATAATGCATTCTGACTTCTACTGATTTTTCACCAACATTAGCTCACACTATCACCCAAAATGAGCTCCTTAACTTCTCAGTACCTGAGATTAAGAGGTGATGCTAGTTGTTTATAGCAAAGCTTTAAATGAATCAGTTCACAAACTTTAGTGAGTATCTACTATGTGAGCATCTACAAACAAATACCGTATGCTAACACATATATATGGAATCTAAAAAAAAAAAAGGTTCTGAAGAACCTAGGGGCAGGACAGGAATAAAGACACAGACATAGAGAATGGACTTGAGGACATGGGGAGGGGAAAGCGTAAGCTGGGATGAAGTGAGAGAGTGGCATGGACATATATACACTACCAAATGTAAAATAGCTAGCTAGTGGGAAGCAGCTGCATAGCACAGGGAGATCAGCTCGGTGCTTTGTGACCGCCTAGAGGGGTGGGATAGGGAGGGTGGGAGGGAGACGCAAGAGGGAGGAGTTATGGGGATATATGTATACATATAGCTGATTCACTTTGTTATAAAGCAGAAACTAACACACCAGTGTAAAGCAATTATACTCCAATAAAGATGTTAAAAAAAAAAAATGAATCCGTTCACAAACTTTAGTGAGTATCTACTATGTGCCAAGAATGATGTGGGCGCTAAATAATAACGAAGTTTTTCCAAGGAAAATGTGATGCGTTTCAGAGGTCAACATACCATGCTAAGAATGAAGGCTGCATGGAAGTTACGCAAGAAAATAATGAGGTTCGATCCCCCCCCCCATTCCGCCAATCAGATTCCCCATGGATAACAATTAATCTAACACAGGTCTGGGGGAAAATCAAGCTAGAGATAACTTCTGAAACTGCTTAACTACATTGGACCACCTTAGACACTCACCACAAGAACAAGACAAGAGGGTGTAGATAAAGCGATTATGACCACTTCTGGGAAAAAAAAAAAAGTGATTCTTATAACTAGAGGCATAGTCTTCATGCAAGAACCATGGGAAACGTCTCTCTGGAGTTACATCAGCCACGCACAGCATTCGTCATAATGGTTCTCAAGTCTCAGCAGCCGCTGGGTCGCACCCTCAGAAACCCAAGTCCCTGCCTCCTCTGTTTGCTGCTAAGGCAAGGCTGTCCTACGACAGCTCATATATCCATCTTCCAGAAGGCAAACAGACAGGGCAGGATCAGTTCTTGTTCTTATCCGAAGTCCAGGAAGGAATATTGTGGGAAAACAGGAAAAGGGAACAATTAGTGGTGTCCATCTCATAAAACACTCAGTCATTCTTACCTAGTAGCTAACTAGTTAGATGCATAGGATTTCAAGACTCCTTCTGGAGCATCTATGTCTGCATGTGAACTCTACACTCACATCTAGGCCTATTTGTTTACCGGAAAATCATAAAACTCACAGTAACTGATGGTCAGTTATAGGCATGAATTTTACAGACAAGGAAACTAGGGTCCACAGTGAGAAATAAACTTGAATGGTGGGGAGATCCAAGAAATGGGAAATGGAGTAAGGAGTTTGGTTTCATCACTTCAGAAACCTCTATAGGAGAGATGGAGTGATACCTCTCTTCCATTCCTAAAGAACCAAAGATTCTGGTGACTCAGGGAACTGAGGTTTAGCAAAAATGGATCTCTTGAGAAATGGTCACTCCTGTCCTAGGCTTCCCCCACATGTCCATATTTCTCCCCACTCTCCAAAATTCAGCTGACAGGTTATCAGGCTCTGATAATAACACTGACTGACATTGGAAACTTTATTCATTCATCCATCTTTCTATCCACGGAACCTCACAAAGCTGAAGGCCGCATGCTGAGGTCATAGGTAGCACAGAAATAAGGTGATCTGCGTATCTACCTGCACTGCTGTATCAAATGTGCTGTCAAATTTAAACTAGACGGTCTACTAAAATAGCTGCCGCAAAACACCCAAATAATGATAGTCAAATGATGGCGTATGATTGGTTAACTATACTGAGTACAGGGGGTTGTTACCCTAGTCGTTTCATTAAATATGAAAGCCAAAGATTTATGTAATGGGTGATAAGGGCAAGAATGCTGTAAAAGTGAGAAAATACGGCAACAGTATGCTGTACATCAGCAGTGGGATAACTATTTATCTAAAAAGTTGGCATTCTTAGACTTCCAACAGGCAGCGTATGAAATTCATATATTCAAAGGAGACATCATAATAACCTGCCGGCTGGTGGTGATGGATATGTTTTTAATCCAAATGGCCACAATCTTCAGTCTGCCTGTCATGGAGGGCCAGGAAAAAATGGAATTTTCCTTTCATAACGCTTGATGTTGAAAGAGGAAAAACCTGGAAGCATGATAAGTGGCTCATTCCAATGGACAAATGGACATGGCGCTGAGAGAATGACTGTGAATAAAAGTCATTGTTCCTGAACTAATGCCATTTTCAGTCGTTACACCAAGAAAACGGAGCAAGGGATGATTTCTGCCTCCTTCCCGTCTGGAAAGCACAAGTTCAAACTGCAACAAAAGCTGGAAAATCTTCAACACCGTTTGGATTCATTTACAAATTACCTCTTGCTGGAAAAAGTCAGGGGGAAGGCTGGTATAATATTTGTCTATTAACTAAAACTTATTGTACAAACACAGCAAGAAGAGTTGATGCTGTAGTGCTTTATTGACTCGAAAGCCTCGCCTATGGATTTCCTCCTTTGAGGTTTAAAGGAATTCCTATTTCTCATTTACAGTCTATCAGAAAAGGTATATGACCTGTATTTTTTAATTTATATAAATCCACTCAGTCAATCAGCCTGGCCTGAAATTTAATGGATGTATCAGTCATTGTTGGTCCAGGGAGAGAGAACAGGCAGCAGAATCCACCATTCCATCTCTCTTCTTCCATTACCTTCCTCCCCATCCCCCCCTTTTTTTTTTTTTACCTCACCAGCTCCGATGTCTCCCTTAACTTCAAGCAAGGAGTCTTTCAAAGCTGTTGTTTTTAAAGGGAGAAATTCAAGTAAATATAAACTGATGGAAATACAGGAAGACCCTTTGGCTATTTTGGTTTAAAAAAAAAATCTTCATTTTCCCCATCCGTGTTATGGCAATTTTATTACATATTCAGCAAATTTACAGGAACATGATGTTCCCCTGACAAATTAATCACTTTCCAAGCATTTTAACATATAAATAAAATATCACCACAGGAGAGTAAAATCATCAGCTCAACTAGTTGATTTAACCCTTCCTTCAGGAAAACTGACCTGAAATAGATTAAAGACCACCTCCCAGACACACACAGACACACAGACACACACACATACACACACACACACACATACACTCTCATAACTATGAGCTAGGCACTCAGACTACTGGTAACAAGGCTTTTAGGGACTTCTAACTTCAGAAGCCAGATTGCAGTGTTTAAAAGACAGGAGAAACGGAAGACAAAAGGACCTCTTCAAATATCTTTAACCTCACAACAATCTGCTAGAATCGATCTTCTCTCCTCCATAGTTTTATTTCTGCATTTCCTCTAATAATAATCATTAAATACTATATTTTTATAGTCCTATTCTTACCCTGCCATTCTAGGCAGGGAAGAAAAAATGCAAGGGGCTAGGTCTCTGTCTTTACTTTGCTTTCCCCTCTGCTAATTTCAGAAAGTGAATCCAGCAATTATAAGTAGTAGGAGGCTGATAAGGAACCACACGTGCAGGAGAAATAGGTTCAATTCAAGCTTCCCTGACTAATCCTTATTATGACTCATTTCGACTTCAGAATTTGTCGGTTGAGGCAAGAAGCTAATTTGGCTTTGAGAAGTGAAATCTCAGTTTTGTACTTTCCTTCTACTGCTTCTAACAACCCATTATTAACAGCAAAGTAGGAGGGGGCATGAAATATTTATGGAATGCCCACTCTCACCAAGCATTTTTTTTTTTTTTGGCATGCTATTTTATTAGATCATTAAACTTGACATACTTTAAGTAAGAGCATTCATTTCTTTGGCTTCCAAACCCATAGTCTGTACCATTGTATCTTACATCCGAAAATAAAATGCATTATTTTTAAAACCTATACCCAATATGACTCTCAAAGTCTGATCCTGAGACGAACAGTAGGACATTCTGCCAGATCAGGAAATAGGAGCCGAAAGGCCCCGGTAGATTTCTCGGAACTGCTTCATCGCTCCGTATGCACAGATGACGCGTCTTCTGTTTGCACTCATCAGAAGACCTGCTTCCTCTCTCATCACGGGTTCTCTCACATCAAATACAACCAAGGTTTAATCTATATTTTAAGAAAATAAAGAAATCTGGCATCATGCCTGGGCCAGTTGTGACACCCCAAAACAAAAGATGACCAGGCCATGATGACTGTCTTCAGTGCTTATGTAAATACCATTCTATTTATTAGCTCTGCTTTGGGGAAACCCCAAATGGTCACCTTACCTCCCTACTCATGAGCCTGTAAAAATACTGGTGATTTATTATTACATCCTTCTTCTTCCCTATGAATGGGGTAATGAAGTTTTTTACGGAGGCTATTAAGAAGCAACTGGGATGCTACTATTTGCTACTTATCCCATATAATAATACCATAACTGCTATCAGAGGGCAACACTTAAAGCAGCTAAGCCTTCCGTAACTAGAGCTGATTTGACGAAACTGTCAATAGCAAATTTCAGGGATAACCACTAGAAGGAGATTTACTTTTGAAATACATAATGTGTTACACAAAGGCTTTTATTAACATTTATTTATTTTTTGGTTCTAATTAAATCATTAGACTTACCAATTGACTACATAATTACAAAGTCAGCATTCTTAAAAAGAAAGTAGTAATAACACTAATTAATTTCCTTCTGGGTAGTTCCTTGACAAATTATGAAATTTCTCTTTTAAATTTCCTGACAAATACTTGGGCACATAAGATTTCTTTAACAGTTGATGCTCATGTCTTTAAATAACACCTTCAATGAAGATGCCAATCAAATAAAAATAAAATTAACATCCAGATTATGGATTTTCTGAGAGAAGATGAAAGAATACATCTGTAAAATGCTAAAAAGAGATGTTTAGAGCAAGTACATGTTCATTTACTAAGCTTCCATTGACATTTTATGGAAATAAACATACTCTAAACTCTTCCTATCAAAACAAGTATACATTTTTTCATGATCTTAAGAAAAGTAAGTTATTACATATCCCAGGCAAAGCTGACACAGGTACATGATCTGATGAAATCATATGAATGTAAATTATTCAAAGATAATATAAAGCTGGCCCTGTCCAGATTACATCAGAGATGTTCTAACACCCGAACCTCAGAATACAAAAGGAGATAATGCTCAGGAAGCCTCATGCCTTAAGTCTTAAATAAGAACAAAACTTAAAAAACAAACAGCCAGTCAGGGTGAATAAAAGAAATTAAGGTAATATGTAAAAAGCCTGTGTTCTTGTGTAGATATTTAAATTTTTTTCTAAAACATTTCATTACTTTGTACATTGATGGAGCCTAAAATATCTATAAGCATTCCCTGAAGTTGCCAATTAAACACTGTGTCAACTCCTGTTCTTGTAGTTAAACCACTGCCATCACCATGTACATGTTATTTCTAATTAATTCATGTCTCTCTCAACTTTGTCCTTCTTTGCCTGTCAAAAGAGTAGGCATTCAATCATCAGTCAACAGTATCTAAGTAACTCCAGGAGCAATAGATTACTTCCAGGAAAAGATAATTTAAAAAGTTACAAATTCTGGGAAAATATAATCTTGGGGAGGGGGCTTTATTTTTATAATGGTATGATGCAAAGCTGGGGGTGAATGTTGTATTGTTCAGTGTGGGGCTGGGGAGAGAGAGAGCTGGGATGTGAGAGGAAGAACTGCGGCGCAGAAGAAGAAAGATTAGGGGAGAGGACAAACCAGGTATGCTCTAACGCTCCTGAATTTTATTTAATGCCTTTAAATTTTATGGAGTTACTTGGCTTACGACAAATAGCTCATTTTATTTGGCCCTGGAAAATGGATTCAAATGCAGATAAAAAGGAATCATCTCAAATACTTTTTGGAAAGTAACTGGTTATAAATACATTTCCTTGAAATAAAAAGTGTTTTATTTGAACAACTATGAATTGGGCTGCTGCTTATATTTTGAATTAGCAGTATGTTTCATTTTCATGCATATTTCCCTCCAAAGAGACATTGCTTATTTAAGTGAAGGCTAGAGCTTTACTGGCTCAAAAAAACAGCTCCATTAAATTTACTTTGCAACTGAATTGAGTCAAGTGGGATGGAGTAAAGAAACCCTAAAGAATCTAGTCTATTCTAGAACACAAACACCACATGCCTTTCTGGACAGATACAACCAGGGGAATGATTCACAAACACATTGTTTTTTTTCATGGCTCTATCATAAGCTTGTCCATTAAAACATAAAGAGGTTAGATGTAATACGTAACATTATCCATATATCTGTAAGAACGTATACAGTAAAAAAGAGGGGAGTGCATAAAAAAATCATAAATTAATTTAAATGAAGCTCCTACCCCCTACCCCCAAATTATATTACCCCCTAAATGATTCTCAGGAAAGAAAACAGGAACAGTTTGTTTCAGTCTCCATACTACTAATGCCATTCATAGTTCTAAACCTTCACTTAGAATTTAGGAATCATTTTCATACAGACTAGCTCTTCCTAGATTTCAATGACAATTTCAGCCTGGTAAATTTATCTTGTTAGATACCAGGAAGTCTTTTAAAACCATTTTGTTAAAACTTTCCTTATTTCAGTATAGATGGTTTATTTAAGTCCAGTTTACAATTTCTTTAAGTATTTGGTTTTTGCATTCATCAGGTAATTCCTAGAGGACATGCCTGTCCATAAGGTTTATCTAGACCCAAAACACACAAAGTCCTACAAAGATTCCTACGATTGAGGGCTTTCATTGCATATTTAGGATATATTAATGGATATGTTGAATTCCATAACAGGGTTTGGTATACAGCAACTAACCAAAATATTTTTGACTGGCCACCTATACAAATAAAATTAACCTAACATTTTTTTCTACTTGTTTTTATCTAACAGAAAAAAAAAGAACCCAATATGTATAAATCACAATTCACTAAAAAGTCAAATGCATTATCCCCGCCTGCCCTACCCCCCGCCACGAACAAAATCAACAGTTTCAGAAAGGACACAGAGTTGTTTTATTTCTGTTAAATCAATGCCTAAAAATATTACATTTCATCAGTTTCACTTATCCTGAAAAGTCCCCAAAGGTTCCCTACCCGAAGCTGGCCATATTTTCAGTGCAAAACAGGCTGCGCACTGCTATCTAAATCTAGATAAAACTCATGGGTTTGTCATCTGCACGATGATCTATACATCTCTATCTCTATGCAAATCAAATGCTTTTCTGCGTTCCTTTGAGCATTCCAAAGCACCCAGGGCTAAGGGAGCTTGAGGTTCTCGCAGATTCTTCCCCTGCTCCTCCTCTCCTTTCCCTCTGTGGATTTACACTAGCTACCTAAATAATTCACACTGCCTGCTTTTCAGCCCGAATGTTCCTCGGAAGAGGCCTACAATGAGCTACTGCAGTCACCAGATGGACCCATGGATGCAGCAGGTGAGGCAGTTGGCAGGACGCCCTGTCTGATGCTGCTTGCTTCGGCACGGGCCGCCTTTCTTTCCAGGTACATTATCATCATCTGAACACTGAGCGGGAGTGCAGTTTGGGGGTGGGGTGGAAGTGGGGCACTGGCAAACCCTCTACCAGCATTCCTAGAGGAACCGTAAATTACCAGCTGCCTCCTCCTCCCTGCCCCCCCACCTCCAACAACCCCGGATTCTTTACGCTGTTGCTTTGTTAGTGGGTTTTTGAAGACTATGGTGAAGGTTTCACAGTGCCTTTTGGCCCTATGCATAAAGAAGGATGCATCCGTTTGAAAATTCCACCTCGGCTTAATAGAAAGTGAAGAAAAGAGGATTCAAGGGGATGGATACCGGAAAAGTCAGGAAAACTAGGAGAGAGAAATGTAGTCTCATAGATACTTTGCAAAAAACACAAATGAAGGGAAAACACAGGTGAGATGATTCAGCTCATGTCTGCAATGCATTTGTATCAAGGTAAGCTGCCCTTTGCATCTAGTGAGTGGAGAGAAAAACTGTATTTTTCTAGCTTTTCAGTGTTGCAGAAAATATCAGCTATGCCCAAGTTTTAGACAGTTCTTTGTCTCATATTTCTAGTGTCATTTCCAAAAAGCGCAGCATTTCCCTTCCAAAGTTCGTAATTCTATAGGACTGGAAGACAAAAATTGCCATGCATATCACTTGAAATTGGAAGTTTGCAACCTCATGGTGCCAAGCTATCATGAGACGATCACTCGGTAACACGTCGTATAAATTTTAATTGAGTATAAACACTTGACAAAAATTCTCCTGAGTTATTTCTGGCATATTCAGATTGGTAATGGTACCATGACACCATGATTTTAATCTTTCTATAAACTTAACTGATGCCAGTATAAATCTTATTACCTAACTTCACTAATCATCTAATTATAAACATCCAAAACTGCGACAGAGAATCATTTTAATGACCTGAAGCAAACCAAGCTGTATCTTCCAAAAGATAAATAAATAAAACACTTGAATAAAATGCATTCACTGAAAAGAGGCTGCAAAGACAGAAAACTGCTTTGAATTCCATCATCGAGTCCTCGGGCAAATTGAAATCCCAGGCTTTGGGGAACAGCACTGGGTAGTTTTGCAGGACTGTTGGACAAAGACAGTAGCTGTGAGATTATCTCAAGATTAAGGGCAAGGTTTCCTTAGAAAAATTACCTTTCAATAGTCATTTACTTTGATTAGAATGAATTTACTAATGCACACCTTTCCCTCAAAGTCAAACTACACAAACCTTCTAGAGTTCAGATACATCCCCCTTCCTTTTCCTACGACCTCGGAAATATCTTTTCTTACCTGATCTTTTAAAGCATTTTCCCCCTTTCATTTCCAGTCTAAGAAACAAACCACACACAAGTCATTTAGAGCATTTTAAGATGTAATGGCAACTTTCGGGATCAAATCTTCAAAGGCTTCACAAGGAAGCAGGCAGGACCAGACTTGACTGCTCTAAGACCCCCAATCACACTTTTGCAATATTTAGGATCTAAATGTACCATTTCTAATTGTGTTCTTGGGGGCTAACTTCCTGTCAGCTCTAGAAGGCCCAAATCAGAAAATCAGAAAATCAGAATGGAAGCTCCAACTTGCTTAAGTTTTATGTAAAACCTCTGCTACCTAAATTCCTGAAATCATTTTCTGAAGATTGACCCAAGTATAAATTGAAAACTTAAGTATATAAAGTCCCATTTTAGAGTGTTTTTTAAATGCACTCAAGATCATTTTATATTTTTATCATTTATTTCAGGATCTTCATGCCCAGGACAGGGCCTGCACATAGTCAAATATTTTGGAATGAATGATCAAGAAAATGCAGTTTAATGCACTAAATATTGATTACTTTAATGATTTAAAAAATTGCAAAGGAATGCATGTAATCATTTTGATGCAACGTGAGAAGTTACTATAAGTAATCAATTGGATGCCAGAGAGTTGGTTATAAAAAATTCACTTCAAAAATCAATTTTAAAATGGTATCTTCTAAACTTGATTTCATTAACTCTCATTAAGCTATTTGCCCACAACCTAATTAATGTACATAACCAAAGGTACTTAATAATACTAAACAGAAGGGACTGGACATTTCTTAGAAACACATGAAAAGGCAAATGGTAATAAATTAACATTTAAAGATAGTAACTGTAAAATTAAATATAATATTTAGCATTTATATATTTTATAATGATGTAGATGTGTGTTCAGATTGCCACAGTTAAACTGGCAGGCAAGATTACTTCTAAAATAAAAGTAGTAGCAAAGTCTCAGCTAAAAAATAACTGCCATTTAAAAAATTAAAGAAGAGTAAGTATAAGCAAAGGGTGAAGGAATGAGTGGGTAATTACAGTTTAAGCCCTGGATATAAAAGACAATACGGTAATGTATGGTATAAGATGCTGCTGAAAATGAATGATAATTAAAATTTTGATTTCTGACATTGCAAAATTATTCTTTTAGAAAGTCTCTATGATATTCTCAAACAGATCCACCTTATATAAATATCTATATTTGAACATACTTTTGGAGTATCAGAAATTAGTGTCATACTATTATATACATATGCAAAAAACATTTGCTTTTCCTGTGTTTAAAGAAGAGTCAGTACCTGTGTGTGTCTGTATTTGTGTGTATGTGTGTGTGTGTGTGTGTGTGTAATACAATTTCTGTAACTGATTTAATTGTTATTTCCTTTATTTCAGATGCTTTTCTGGATGTGACTATCTTAAAGTTGCAAAATGCAAGTTAGTCTAAACCTAATAGAGAAAACATAGATATCTAAATTTTAGCCTGATATACAGTATATACTAGAATTAGCATAATTTAAAGAAAAACATATTTATAGGCGACCTTTCTCTTTCCTAAATGAAATATCGACAAAGTGATTCAAATGCCATAAATTCAATGCAATGCCCAACTGGTTAAACTCATGCAGTCCCCTATGTTAACTATGATCTTTTTTTTGCCAGCTTTCTTGCCACTATGTAGGTAGTGCTGACTGAAAAAAAAAAAAAAAAAAATTGGGGGCGTTGTGGTTATGATCTCTAATGAAATTACTTATTTTATTTATTTGTGGTTTACCTACCTAGGTGAAAGTATACATTGAGTCACATAATTAAACACAAAAAATATCTTAGAATAAACCAACCAACAATATTCTTAAGAGGTGGGAAATACAGCACCCTGAATGACTATCGACTTTAAATTTGAAGTCAAGACAGTATGTTTGCAAAATTCACCTGTCATCCTGGTTCAAGATTTCCCCAGACCACTTTTGCTCTGCTCTGAAAGTCTGAGAAGAAGTGTCGACATAAGTTTTGCATTTACAGTTTAAAAACAGAGAGAGAGAGAGAGAGAGAGAGAATGAGCACAGATCCCTAGCACGCCTCCTGGGCACCTAAACAGAAGTATTTGCATAGCCCTTGAACACTGTTTAGCAAACAAAGAGTGGACAGGACCAGAGTGGCTTCTATCTTCCAGTCCTGCCGTCCTTTTTCAAAGCAAGGCAGGGGTTCTGTTTTTAGTCCACACTCTGGTTCAGCGTTAATCCTGTTTTATGTTGTTCACACCTGCCGCTGACTAGCAGCCTGCTGACGGGTCGGGGCTCACGCTGCTCAGACAAATCCCACTAAACTGAGAAGCCGGACAAAAGCTACCGGACAGAGCTGGAAAAAAAGCCTGATCAGGGTCGTGAATACAGGAGAAGCAGACCCCACCAAAATCTCTCCTCTCATTTGCAGACAAGCCTCCGATGTCCCAAATTTCCCACCCAACAGTAAATGCAACCAACTGGTCTTTTTTGAAAGCCTGAACCCCATTGGCTTATTTATATTCCTTGGCTTTTTATGTCTTTTGGTAAAATGAATGCCAATACAGTAAAAAAAAAAAAAAAAAAGAAAGAAAAAGGAAAAAAGAAAAAAAGATTGCTAGAATCAGATGTACATGCTAGCCACTCTTTGTGTCCTTACCAAAAGAATCTGTATGTGAAACAAACCTAATTATTAATTTAAAATATCCTATAGCTCACCTCTCTAGTCATAGAATTCTACATCCAAAATGAACAGAGATAGAAAATATATATTCTGCCATCAGTGGCCACCAGGTGACCAAGACAGTGACTTGTATGCTAAGACGGTTCTGCCCCCTCCCCATCCTGCACTGCATGTGCCTAATAGCACACATCAAAAGGAATGAATTCTTTTTTGATCTTAGTACCAGCGATAAATCAAATTCAGTGACACAGACGGGGGGAAATGCACCACTAAGGGAAAACTCCAAGACTGACAGTGGGACCAGTCGGAGGCATTCGCTCCATCAAGTTCCAGTAAACGATACCCACCCTCCCTCTCTCGGAAACAAGATGTAAGCTGTCATATGCTTACCCAGAGCGAGAAAAACTTACCCGGTCCTGATGCGACCCTAAGTCAAGATGAACTTTCTGCTGACATTTCCAGCGGTGGCCCCGGAGCCCCTCCCTCCCACCTAAAGAGTCAATTTCCTTCCTTTCTGGGAGCCGGATTCTTCCCGCTGGTGTGCACCGAGAGCTCCTACTGGCCAGCACAGCGTGGCTCCAAGAGGAGCTGCACCTCTGGGGGGTCAAATGAAGACTCTGGGATCATTTTATTACATCTCCTGAAGCACCTTTCCTGCCTGCACACAGCCAATAAAGCATCATGGGCTCCACTGCCGACACTGGGGGAGCTGCACATCTGCCTAACCCACAACGGTGCATAAATTTAATGGAGCACAGTTTTAACACTTCTCTGGGGGGGAAGCACGCAAAGCGCTAACTAGCTAACTAACGTCCTGTTAATGAATGGATGTGGGGATGCCATAGTTGAGGTGTTGGCATCTTCTTCCCAAATCGCTTTCCAACTATTTACCCTGAGCAACGTGCTGTTTTGGAGGGTCAGTCCTCGCGAAGCCTAACTCACTTGTGTGTGCCATACTCTTCCTCGGCAGGTGAGAAATTTACAGGGCTGCTCAGAATCAGCTTGGCTACCACAGGTGAGAAGCCAGATAAACGCACACTTTTTCAGTGTGTGTAAGACTGTGTTCTTGGGAACTCTCTACTGGCGTTAAAGAAAAGAGTCGTCGTCAAAAAACGATACTGTAATATACTTGCTATGATTGCAGACAGAATTCATGTGTCTTTCATGATCGGACACAGCCCATCCTAAAATTAAAAATATAGTTTTTGCTTTCGATTTGTTTATGGGATATGGACAGTCTAGGAATAAATTCAATTATTATGTGGAATCACACAAAATTGCTGATATTTGACCATTCCTTGACCTAGAAAAATGGCCATTTCATGGGGTTCAACCTAATTTAATTAGAATACTAGTATCTCACTTTCATGCAAAAAGGCCTGAAGTTTTGTCGGGGAATTTCATAACTCCAAACTTGACTTTCCTCCTCATGTTCCCTCAGAAAGCCACCTCAGATTCATTTTGGGTTTTTTTTAAACCCACTATCAAAATGAGAAAATTTATCGAAGTATATTTCAAGACTTGAACCTGTTAAGATTTGGGGTACGCAAGCCCTAGCTGTCAAAATTTCACTGAAAATCAAGTTTTGCACGTTAGACCATCCACTCATTCAATGGAGTGTTCTCTCTAAGGCTTGCCTTTTTGAGAAGCAACTTGGTAATCCCATATGACAAAAGAGTAAATGCTTCATCCCAAGGGCCAAGACTACACATTGATGGAATAGGATGGAAGATCTCATCCTTGAGGTCCTTCTCTAAAGGACTTGAATCATGGATGATCTTTTCTTCCCCCAGCGACTTTGTAAGTTTGCTCAAGACAGAAAGATTTCAGTGTATCAGCAGCAGTAGCAGCTCTCAGATCAGAGGATATTTAATGTTTTGCATGTAGTATTGGCGATGCGATGAATATCCTCCGATAAGACGGGGAGAAAAGGAGCCTCGGCTGTGCAATTGATCAAGGTGTGCTACCTGCCGCGGCCTCCCAGTGCAGCTCCTAAGTTTGCCCACTTCTGAAGAAAGTGAAGACCACCTTAGTTGGAGGATAGTGCTTTCCTCGGGCAGGAATTTTCATTTCAGTTTGAATCTTAAACCATTACATTGCCAGTGATGCATTTTTATGTTGACAATTGACATCTTCGTAAAAGAATGAAACCTTCTGAGCGACGGCTCAAAAGCATGGAGGTTGCCTGCAGTAAGTACTTAAATTATTTTACATCTAAATGGAGCCCAGTTGTTTTGAGTTAAAATTTAATAAACCTTAAACGGATGACCTTTCTTGCACAGAAAGGCCCAGAGTTGCAGAAACGAACTTTCCAATGAAATATAGTTTAAGGAACTAGTGCTGAACAAAGGGCTAGTTAAAGCTGAATGCTTTGTCAATTTATCAGCTTGTGAACATTCTGTTCCTGGATTCCCCACCGCTGCTGGATGTATAGAACGGTGGTGCCTTGCTTAATCGAATACTATTGATTCGAGTGTGTCACAGTGATCTCATGGAGAGTAATCAATAGTAATCCAAAATCAATCAATCTGCTCTTGCACTATCATTTATCAAATCTGAATACACCAAATTATTTGTAGGCATCAAATTACAAAGAAGAGAAAAGGGGAAAGCCAGGGAAAGTTCATGGTTTATACTGAAGCGCAAAACCAGTATCTCTCTTTTTTAAGGGGAAGTGCTTTAAAATGGACAACTATTTGGCCAAATGCATTTATCTTCTCATTAACCTATCCTAAATTTATACTGAATCTCATTCCATTTCTGGGGAAAAAAAGTAAGATTTCTTGTATAGGAGTTGGCTGCTTCAGCGCAAGTGATAGAAACGTAAAGATGCCCCAACTTACATAGTAGGTCACACCAGCATTTTCCAAGTCTGATAAGCTAAGTTTCAAATGCCTGTCACCCATCTGCTGGTAAACAAGGAGACTCGATTGGCACAGGACATAACTGCATCTTCGAACATCAGAAATGATGGTTAATGGAATTGGAGTGGAAAAAGAAATACTTAATTTCTCCAGAGAACGTACACATAGATGCACCTGCTTATCAGAGAAGCTGCTGTTGACGCTGAGGGTTCCTTTATCAACAGATTCACCTGTAATTTCGTCCAGGTAATAAATCCTTCTATTCATTATAGCACACTCAAAAGCACCCCTACTATTTAACTTGAAGGA
Source organism: Balaenoptera musculus (assembly GCF_009873245.2). Taxonomy (NCBI): domain Eukaryota; kingdom Metazoa; phylum Chordata; class Mammalia; order Artiodactyla; family Balaenopteridae; genus Balaenoptera; species Balaenoptera musculus. Next base: position 169,526,709 of record NC_045785.1, on the reverse strand, counting down.
AAAAAGGCACAGAGTGTCTAAAACATTTACTTTCGCTAATGTAAAAGTGTTGGCATTTTACTTCATTCCCGATAAGCTGGTGCCAGTAGAAGTGATTATCCTTTTCTTATTCAAAGCCTATCAGCATTTCGAAAAGCTCTCTCCATCTTATCAGGTGTATGAACAGCACAGTTACTGAAAACAGTTTCTACGGCTCCTCTCTCTTTCTGCCAAGCTATCTGATAAACCCCCAACTAACTAACTGTATTTACACACAATCAAACAGAAGTTGTATCTTCCGCTCGCTGTGGCCAGATTCCAGTTTGCCATAGGTTTTTCTGCTGTGACATTAACTTAACAAAAATGTCAGTAGCAGTACCCCAAACTGACAACAATCAAGAAAACACTATAAAAGCACTCAACTAGAATGCACGACAAACAGAGACGAAAGAAAAACAAATATGAAAAGTTGAAGGCAATCTCTTTGGAATTCGGGGTGGGTTGGGGGAATAAAGTGTACTGTGTATGCAAATCGGCATGAATATCATGCACTTACCTTTCACTAAAGTAAAGGATCCTTTAGCAAAACAGATGAATAGAAAAACAGCAATTTTAAAAGAAAATGCTGCTGGGATGGAGGGGGTTCAGGAAAGTTTTTAAGAACTGAACGGGCACTTCCTCATATTTCAGGTTATTTCAGTGTGGGGCAGAGAGGTTCTATAACGTAAGCAAAGTAAGACAACAGACAGTATCATCGAACTTACCCCATACACTGAAGACAAGACAAAAAGCAAGGCTGTAACATATGGTGACCACATTCTCAGGATAGATTTTCCAATCATTAAAACCCTCATAAATGCTCTAGACATTAAAGGTTTGTTCACTATAAGGAAATTAAAAAATACAAAAATACAATTTGAGTGTTCAACTTCATCATTTTTCTCATTCTTCAGATTTAACCCACTGAACAGTTCCATATAAAGGTATGAAAAAAGAATCACCCTCCAGACTAATATAAGTGGATGATCTGCTCTCCATTTCTATCTGGTACAAAATGCTTACCCTAGTTCATGGTTCATACAAATTGAGAGACATCCCTAATCGTTTCTGGGTAGTTCTTTGGAGCATGAAAGACAACAGTGATATTTCTCGAACATAAGAGAAATATGAACTTTACTTCAACAACTGAATAATAAATTCCTGACCCTAGGAAAGAATCTCTGCTTGGGCTTCTGTGCATAAATTGCACATTTGTTCCTCACCTCCCTTTGCTGAATGGCTAAGAGAGAACAGAAAAAGGCGGCCACACGCTCCCACCTGAGCCCAACTCCTGATTCTGTCTAGACTCCAAGAACAGAATGAGCCTTTCCTTAGATGAGGAGGGCAATAAGATGAATTAGCCAAGTGTGCAGTTCAGTACAATTCAGCTGATGGTTGCCTTTCCATCTGTGACACTATGATCCCATGACTGATGAGGCAGGTCTCATTTAAGTCTGTGGATAAAAGGGATGCTTCTGTCATTTCATAGGACCCAGAACCAACTGTATACAATCACTTTCTCATATACAGCTTTCCCTTTCTTTGGCCATGAATAGTTGGTTATGGGTATGATATTCTTCCTCAAAATATCTGATCTGTTTTAATAGATTAACGGCTGTGAAGAAAGCATTGTTAGAGTATTCTTTCATTTATGGAAAAATGAATACAATTTAACATGGCCATCTTACGTTTTTGGAGAAGTGAAAGTACTACAATAATTTGGAATTACGGAGGGCAAAGGGCCATTGATTGAACAACCTCACATTAGAATTTTTCTCTTAAGTACCTTAGTCTGTATAATTTTTTATATGACTCACTACTTTTGCTCACTCTGAACATAATTTTAGATACTTTTCAAAGCAAAAGAAATTCTTATAAGTATAAACTGTAACAACATTTTAGCTGCCTTGAAAAGGACACCTTTTCAAACATTTTTACTCATATTGTATTAAAAAGAAAGTAAATGTTATTTATTTAACGAGTCCTTTGTTTAAATTCTCAAAAACATTTTCAATGAGTCAAATCTTCCTAGAGCAGATGAAAAAGGAATTATCCCATACAAAGATACCATCCTGATCATGGAAGAGAAATAAAGAATTCAGTATGCTTCTGCCTATTTTCTGTGCCTAAGTTCTTGATTTACTTTTTGAAATTTCATTTTTTTTTTTTTTTTTGCCTATTGAATAAGCCAGATAAAAAGAAAGAACAAGATTTTTTTTTTTCTCAGAAAATGTATGCAAAGTGCAACAAAGAAGAAATGTCCCTTGTTTCCAGCAGACTGGCAAAGCGGCTGCTTCTGACTCTCCACTTGTTAAAGTCTTTATATACATCACACGTAAGAGCAACCGAGGCTCCCCACTTCAGACTTTTTTAAAAAGTAAATCCCATTATTATCCCATTACTTCCAAGACAGTAAAAAGATGTGAACAAGCTTCAGTTATACTCTTTTTTTTTTTTTTTAACAAAACTCATTATCGTCTACGCTTTCTGTATTCCCACAGTTAGAGTTTTAAAGAGAAGTAAGCAAACACGCTGGTTTTCACTGCACTTCTACTAGCCATCAATCTCTAATACAATATGAGAATTTATTGGGTAGCTTCCCTTTTATTTAGTACCATCTTAAGCAACTGTTTGCGGAGGTGTACGAGGAAGCAAAGTTAAATTGATATGTCTGTGATATGCCTGACAGCCCTTAGTATGGCTAATATTAATTTGTTTTCTTTGGCTAGGTAACTGCTGCCAAAGCGTATTATACGTAATGTGTACTTCCAATCAAAATGATGAAAAGTATATACGCAATTTTGTTTCACTCAAAGCAAGAGGAGAAGGCACAGAGGAATGTATATGACAGAGACTGCCTTTGATAATCAAAATATAAATTTGCTTCCAAGTTCATTTCTTACAATGTAATCTGATCTTAGGTAGGCTCTCCATGAGTTGAACACTTTAAACAACTCTTTTAATAGATTTTAAATGCCAAAAGCCAGTGTTTTTATTTATTATATTGTGTGAAAGAATTCCATATAGCCAGAGGCTGCATTTCTAACGGCTAGTGTTGCATGCTATGTATTAATATTCAAATGCACATATAGATCTATGCCAGTATATTGAAATGGACTTTAATTGGCCAGTGAGAAGCCAATTTATTTAAAACTGTACTTTTTCTTTTATTGCTTTGCCTTAGTGAGTTATCTTCCGAATATACATGCATTGCCATCAATTAGAATGGCAAAATATTTGAAAAATCAAAACATAAAAAGCAAGTTCCCTCCAAACATTCAAAAAATTTTTTTGAAAATTAAAAGGGGGGATGCAATAGTACACATACACAGCACACACACAATCTAAACCTTCTCAATCTGATGGTTTTGTATAATTGATTAGAAAATACATTTGGAAAGTACTGAGAAATAGTGTCCAAATCAGAGAAAAAGAAACATCTGGCACTTCTGTAAAGAAAAACATAGAGAGGAAGGATGTGCTTGTTATAATTGAACAGAAATTATTCTTATTAGCTAGGTTTCCCAGACTTCAAAAGTATAAGTCTAAAATGAACTTGAAACAAGAATAAGATGCCAGGTAAATCCTTCAAAAGGCAGAAGGCTGTCACTTGACACCCTCAGATAATAAAGGAGCTAACTTTCAGCAGACGGATTGGCATAAAGAAACAGCAGGATTTTTTTAAAAACGAGAAACATTAAAATTGTTAAAGTACTCTACAAACAAATAAAGGTAGGAAATGAGTCTAGGACTTTACACAAAATATGAATTAGAACAAGAATTTGAATAGAAAGAGCATCTGGATAAGTGGTTTCTCTCAACACTCATTCAGATTCACTGAGCAAAATCACAGACCTTTAAACTTACCTCTCAGAATAAAATTCAGAAATTCAGAAATCTATGATGTACTTTATATGGATATAATACTTATTAATTTTCTTTATGTGCTTTTAGCAAAAACAAAAAGAAAATGACATTTACGTAGTGAGGATAAGTGAAATTTATATTTTGCATTTATTTAAAAGCTATCATGTTTACATTTAGATATATTTGTCAGGCCCAACTGTATAAGAAAACAGTGTAGCCAAGAGCTAATTCAAAACTGTTTCTTGGATATGGGCCCAAACCATTAAATTATGCATTTAGTACTAGTGGCTTATTTCCTATTTTACAAATTATTTATGATTTCTAGATATTGAATTTTAAAATGATAATAATTAACAATTTATAAAATCAGAAACAAATTAATGTATTAGGTGACCTGTTACCTGTCTGTTACATAGTAGTTAAACCAATTTAGTTGAAAATCAGACTTGGTAAATACCTGAAATACTAATTCCAGGTTAAAATTATGCCTGGCAAATTTAACTGGACACTAACTGATTAGAAAAATACTTGAGATCCACTTTATTATATAAATATACATGATCACTCTCGCAGCATACCTATATTCTACATACATCTCTTCCCATGTATATATATGTATTTCACATGCATACTATACATGCACACAAAGGCACACACATGTGTGTGGTATATTCTACTGACTGCTTTGGATTTTAAAGTAGCGTATGTGTATCTTTATTTATAATGGTATAGACCATGGGCATCCGTATACACATGGCTATGAAAACAATAATCAACAGCAAAACACACAAAATGCAGTAAGAAAAAATGTCAAGCGGCAGAGATGCTGGATGTCATCCCTGGACTATCAAATACACACATAAGTATGATTGGAGAAAGAGAACCTAAATATTTCACTGTCAGAGAATGTAGAAAACAGCAATTCATTTCTATCTCATGTGCTTTAGGACAATGACAATTTAATACAAGGCCAGTGGATGTAAAAGAGATAAAAACTGAACAAACTGGGCCAGGGTAATCAAAGATTTTCTCCAGAGAGCTGACTAGGGCCGGAGCTCATATGCACTTATACCAGATCAACAATGTATTGTTTCTTTCTTCCATGAATTTGCTAGGAAGCAAAATTCAGAGCATAGCTTATCTGCTGCAATGACTTAAAAGTTCTAGTGAGATGCTGTCCTCTTATTTCAAAATGCTTGATAGGTGATTCTCAAAAGTTTATTTGATATTAATTGGTGTCATAGAAATCACGGCTATCAATTGCCACTTGTATGACAAAGTATCAACCATAAGCACAGATTTTAATTTATTTTTTGAAATAATATAAGCAAAACATTGAGTGCTGAAAAGCACTTTAGAAGTCAAACAAAGAAATACTTTGTTTAGTCACTAGGCTAAAACAAATGTTGAGGAATTTTTCACAAGTGATACAGACTTGAGGTTCGGCATTATGCCTACCTTCCCAAAGAACGGCCTCTTCTTTGTCTGCAGTTCTTGCAAGAGTGAGGTATTGTGAAAATATTGTTAAACAGACTCATAGAGAAGTTACCTGCCCCCTTTGATGAATAGCACCACGGACCTAAAATTAATTGCAAAAGTATGGCCCCGGCTAATGAGATGGTCCTTATCTTTTTTCAGCACAAGAAGCACAAGTATATTTCTGCTGGCTCGATATTTTACAAAAATGCCTAAAGTATTCTTAACTCAGTAGAAATCTGATTAAAAGACTTCAAAGGCACAAAATAACATAAATTCTAAGATCTGGAAAATTTGAAGTTAAAACTAATTTCCTGCATTATTTTCCTTTTAAACCTTTATTTTCTTTTTTGCTTTGAAAAGAAGAACAGCAAAAAAATCTTTTCTCTGGCTTCTATTAGCATTTTTTTTAAAGCTGAATTACAATACCATTCCTTATAAGATGGCCAATATACATCCCAGGTCAGATTAAATCAAATAAATATATCAAAGGCCATCAATTTAGAATTTAAAAAAAGAAAAAAGAACAATGATACCGTATTGGGGGGAAAACACTGGAAAAATGATCATCCATGCAAGAGAATTAATGGATATTCACAAGGGCTTTGCTAATAACATGGGTTAATTACCACTGCAACACACTAGGCTCAGTAAATAAAGCAGCAGTGCCATAAACACATGAAGATGAGAAACCCATCACTATAAGAACCAGCCAACATCATCACCCTTGCCTCTGACCAGGAAATGGGAAGCTGTTTTCCAGCCCTTTCTGTAAAAGGAGGATTTCTAAACTTACCACCCAATCTGTACAGGGTAATACATAAATACACTGACACAAAGGGCTAGTGAAGCATGGGGGTGCCCAGCACTTACTCACCACTCCCATCCAACATTGATTCCATTAACTCAGAACACTTTTTTTGCTTACTCCAAGGAGAAAAATCATACGTTACATAATCCACACTGTCTGGCTATTTTGACTATATATAGTTTGGGATATGTACAGTAGTTATTTAATTTTTAGAGAAATAGAATTAATCTGTTCACTTCAGTGATGTGATGGGCAAGGTTACGAGACTCTACAGCTTAGGAACATTCACCCCTAAGTGCAGCTGGTTGTCACTTCCAGCAATTCACAAAGAAATCATCTGAAAACCCCTACCTTTAAGGCTGCAGGTGTTTTCAACAGATTTACAGAGAAGAAACAGGAAGGAAAAGTAATATGAGCTCCAAGTCTGGAGTTTAAGGATTCCTTCTTAGAAAAATAAACTTAAAAGACTTTGTTCATAGTTCTCAAATAAAATCACATCTAAAGTGACGTAGGCAAGCTCCCATCTTTTTAAAAAAATTGCATCTACTCTGGTTTAGGCTTTTTGTCGTTGTTATTGCATACATTTTTCCTTCCTGCCTATTTTTATCCCATGTATTTTGACATGATAGTATTACTTTTGGATAGTTGTATTTCAATTTACTTTTAGCTTTTAGCAGGGAGAGATGAGGCAGAGAAAAGAAGCAAAACCCTGAAAAAGAAAGAGCAAATCTTACAAAATAAAACTTGCATAGCTCCAAACAGGAATCTTAAAACACAAATCTGTTTAATTTTGGATGTCTGGCTTTCCATGATCAGGCTGAAATTTACTGAACTGTTCCCTCCTCGCCTTGCCTGTTTTGGAGTGTTTCAATTGCCTTTCCTTCTTCCAGCAGCTGTGACAACTGTTAAAACAGTCAGTAAAATTAAGTCCGCTCTATAATCCTGTAGTCAATGTTACATTTTAATCAGAGGTTGAAAGGGAAGCATGTGACGAGCACACTCATTTAGAATGATTAGACTGACACATATGTCAAAATGAGCAGATATATTATTTTCATCTATTTATGCTATCAGTTATTACTGCTATTAAATGTGAAACAAGCTTTCAAGTATTATTCTCTTTAATGTGCTAGCACATTTCCTAAAATAAAAAATACATAGTTATAGGTTAACATTTTAGGCTCTCCTAATGGTGGTCAATAAATTGCACGAATCTTTTTAACAGCTTCCAAAGCAGAAATTGTCCAATATTCTCCTCTGACACTGCATAACTCTGGTTTCATTTTAATGTATACTCACACGTGATGGGGTTTAACCCAGCACATTTACTATGAATATTAATAGCATGTATAAATTCTGTGGTTTATTAATTGAGACAGAGAGGCAGATGCGTTAGTAAGCATGAGATCTTTCTGTCTGTCCGGTGAACCACGTAACCATCAGAACTGCATCCAAACAATAAATCTGTATTTTTTAAAGATGACTTTTAATTGAGCCAAAAAGAAAGCTAGTTTGAATCTTGCGCCAAAGCCAAAAGGACATGTGTCCTGATTTCATTTAAATGCGTCTGCTTTAAGAGGCTTATCTAAACTAATTATTCAAATTAGCTATAAGAAGTTAAATTCAAGGAAACTACAAAGAAGCCTGGGGGTGGGGGTGGGGGGGGTTAAAGTTTGTTTTGTTTATTTATTTATGAGAGAAAGTTCCGAATTGGGTGAGCTTGGATAATGCATTCTTCCTGACATGAAGACATATGAAATTCTCCAGTGGGACAGCCTCCGGCGCGCTCACCTTCAAACTTCACTTGAGTGGGCAGTCCTACCTTTGTTTATTTTTCATTTTTATTTTCACACAATTTAAGGTTGTTTCTTCCTTGGAGTGTTTTCTACTGACGCAAGCACTGCCTTCCAACCTTTCAGTTCTTCCTAAATCCATCCCTCGGCTAATATCCCTTGTGTGAGTGTGTATGTGTGCAAGCATGCATACGTACACGCGCACACACACTCACACTCACACGCACGAGGAGCCACTGAGACTGCAAGTCACTTTTCATCTCTTGCTTAATTACAAACCAAGGCAATATGCAGTCACTAAGGACCGCTAGTGGACATCTACCTATAATGCACGACCTTCTCCTCTGGAGAGTTTTATATTTTCTTCACAGTCTATAGAGAGAAACGTTTGCCAAGAGCACTCTTTTCAGAATTATAACAGTTGGTATTACTGTAATGGGAAAGCAAAGCCATACAACTGACTCAACAGAAAGAGGAACCAGTGACAGCTCCCGTGATAAACTAATATTTCAACGGTGGGTTGAAATTAAGTTTATGACCCACTCATTTACACAAGAATGCCTAATTTACTCCTTTTACCCCCTACTCACATGTCCCCCACCTTGAGCGATCCAAATATGTATATTTCCATGTGCATAAAGATATTAATAAGTACCAATTAAACTGCATCTAAGGACAAAAGTACTTTTCTGCATTTTCTGGACACGATACATGAAACAAATCCACAGTCTCAGCACTGTCCATTCAAGGGGAAATTTAGAAAGTCACTACTGTTTCTTCTTTAGTTTTTTTTTTTCCTCCCCTTAAATATTTATAATGTGTGAAAATCTCATGTTACTTAATGGACTGATTTGCCCGTTAAGTGCTGACTTAATGCTAACCATGCAAATAACATTATTCTAGCCCCAGATTGCACAGGGCTAGTTTTTAAATTGTTCTCTGAAGGAGAATTAGTAAATGTGCAATTCTGCCTCTAACTCTGCGCGGTAAGAAATGACAGGGAGCTGAAAATATCTGTCAAACTGCAAATACATAAGAGGCACTTAATAGTATAAATCAGTTTGAATCCTGTATTTTAAAACATTTTTCCTTGGGAAAATGGGTCCTAGTAAAAGATGCATTTTAACAGTTCACTAAGCATTTGTGCCAAGTGCCTATTCTTAGCACCTGAATAAGAACTGACTGTCACCCAGCTGTTTTACTGACAGTCACTGAGCTTTGCCTCAAAGGTAACATTGTAGTCAGAGAACAATTCTCGACTTACTGAATTAGGAGATCACCCTCAACACAAAAGGCACAAGACAGACACAAACAAGCGCTCGTGCGCACGACATACCCAGGGCATTACCTGAATCCGTGCGCCAAGATCCATTCCGTTCACCCCACACTCTCACCCCCAGGACGAGTTTTAAAAAGGAAAGAAAAAGGTACCTACTCTTCCTCGTAGTGCAGGGAAAAAGATTCAGGAAGGCAAAGTTCTACCGAATCCATGTGCGACCGGCAACCATTATTTGCGCACCCCCGCTATAAATCAAAGTTTCCTTGACAGAGCAGAGCGCAATTAACACAAATGTTCTCCTGGTGACAAGCCTATAGGCACAGCCAGTTGGGACCAGAGCTCTCACACTCTCCTAATCAAGGACTTAAAGCCCCGATTGGAGCTTATTAATATGAAGTAGAGCTTAACATATGCAGTCCCACCGGCCCAGGCGCGCAGCCGATTGGGGGGTCTCCGCCCAATCAGGACGGAGGCGACTGGAGGCTGCGAGGAGCCGCGGAACCGGGCAGGTACTGAGGGTGCAGAGACGCGAAGGGGCTGGGAACGGAGCGGGAGAGAAAAAGAGAGCGAGGACCAGAGACCGAAACGCTGCCCGTAGATACTGGGCTCTGCCTTTTCTTTCTTTCTTTTTCTTTTCTTTTTTTTCTTATATTTTTTTCTCCCTCCCTCCCCCCCACCCCCCCGCACCCCGCTCCGGGAAGCGAGAAAAGAAACCTAACTAATTTAACCCTCTAGGCACTAGAGGGATGTGTGTTGGGTTTCTCACCTAAGATCTCTTTTGCCTCGCACAGAAGAACTCACGCAGACTCTCAGTTAATTTGGGAAACGATTCTGCGGAAGGTAGAGAATGAAGTTTGTCCTGCCGTAGTCTGTGTTTTATTCCACGGGAGGGGGGCTCCTTCTTATTTAGTGCTGTACTTTCTCATGGATCCGTCATCATGTCGTTGCCTGTTTCCCTAATCTCTACTGGGCATTAAAAAAAAAAAAAAAAAAAATCCAAGACATGCTTTCTAAATTGTTCGGGCATGTGAAGTGGGATCGTCATCTTTGAGGTGGAATGCAGTTTTACACAACTACAGAAGAGGAAAGCGTGCCTCAGTGCAATTTGCGAGAATGGCTATGTAAATTCTGTGTAAACATTTCTTTACCTGCTTCTATCTCTCTACCTATAGATATACAATGCATAGCTTTTCAAAACAAAGGTAAACAACTGCGGAACAAATTGGCTGCTCCAGTTTCAGGGGTGGGACACTGAGGGCCGTAGGGTAAGTAGTACATTGAAACCATCTCAATGCATTTTGACAAAATAAAGACTTTTTTTTTTTTTTTTGTGGGGAGAACATTACTAAGTGGTGCACTAAAAGTGTTCTTAATCATATACTTATTTCAATGTAAGCTTCCAAACTGGGAGACATATACAAGTATATATGATTTTTACCCAAAACGTCAGCTTTCAAATAAAATGCAGTTTATATAATTATAACATATAACACACGCTGTTACATATAACACACGCTGAATGCTTTAAAAAGTCAACCCAGAAACATTTTGTAAATCATCACACAGTCTGGTCATTATAAGGACTAGTTTCAAACAGAAGTGCTTTTTAAAGAAAAGAGAATATAAGAGAAGGGTCTTTTTTCTCCAACAGTGTATAAGCCTGTTTTTAGTTTCCATATAACAAAGAATTTTCTTAAGTCCTATTTTTAAATACAGGATTTTTTATACTAGCAAATGTACAATGGAATAGCTACCAGCTATTTATAGCAAAGAGATAACTGCTACCTTATGACCCAAAATTTTGATATAATTCAGCTCTACTGCATATTAGTCCTACACGATATAAATAGTATAATCTTTGAGATCAAAATAAATTAGTTGAGATATCCAGTCTGTGTTAAATTTACTAGATCAGAACTCAACTCAGTCTTTCAGCCTCTCAAATGTTCTAGGCCTTTAAAAAACAAAACACTAAACTAGAACAGCCACATTAACATTCAGAATATAAAAATGACAGATATGATTTGGTCCCCCCAACAGAAGAAAGCAATTTCCCTGCCATGTATTTAGCCATATCTAAGATATGGGCCTGATGCCTTTTATTTGTGGTCTAAATGCATACAAGTTTCTAGTGGAGAACTCACATAGCAAAAACTGTGCCTAAGAATACTGTACAAAAGCAGGTAGTAAAAGCTTAATTACCAGTAGCATTATGCTGTCTATATTGTTAAATGTGAACTCAGCAATTAAGATGTAAATTTGGTTGTGAGCAGTGAATTAAAAGAGCTTTGAGATGTAGAAAATACAAGCATTCTGCAGACACCTCGGAAGGAAAAAAGAGATTTGTCTATTCAATTGAAAATGAGACATGTAATCATTCTATAATTTAAAAAAAATAAATAAAAAGGCATTTGAAAAAGAAGCATGATTTTTCTAAAATACAATAAAAGCAGTAGGGAAATATTGCTTCACAAAGACAGAAAAACATCTTTGGTTCAAAGATTCCTACCTTGATTTGTGAATAAACTAAAATTCTCAGGGTAATTAATAAATCCATATACAGCAAATAAAAGTTTCATTCTTATTTTGTCCAGGGACATTAAAAAAAATAAAAATTATTGAATGTACTCAATGGATCTTAATGTACTCAGCACATTCAGATCTTTTACCTGTGCAGAATACTGTACTCTATTCAGTTTCTTTCCATTATCATCCTGTGACAGAACCTGCTTATTACTCCTTTGAAATGGTCTTTTAAAGACAAGATTTGTAGTCAGTTATTTACCGATGGACGTTAAGTCACCACATTTCATGAGAGTTATCTTTTATTTCCCAGAATTTTCTTATTTCTCGTAGGGTACTTATTTGACCCATTATGAACCATTTGACTGTGTTGGTATCTACTTTTAAACATATTTAGACTCATATTCATGTGTAAGTCTTTTTTCTGTGCTCACAGAGATCCATGTACAAACATACACGGTGTGATCCCCACAGATCTTTCGCTAACCGTATTTCATCTATGCAAGGTGCAGTGTCCATTGAACTAGCTGCTTTCTGAATGACCAAAAGTGCACTAGGTTTGTAGAGCTGGTTTATTTTCCCTCGGGATCAATGTGTCACCTCTACAAGTCAAGGACCTAAGATTACACCTACTGTCTTGAATCCAGTTTAACCAATTTAAACTAATATCTACTGCACTAAACTTGTGAGACAGCTTCCAGAATATTTTATAAACACACAGCATAGCCATCTCAAGAATCTTCCCTAGTCACAGAGCTTTTTTCACCTTGAAGGAGGAAAGAGTGGATAATCACAGGAAATAAACACACCATGTGCAATATTGAGCATAAGCCTTTAAGAATCTCAACTACAAAGGATTTGGGGGAAAAAAAAAGCGCGAAACAAGTGAACAGATAAACAGCCTAGAATAAACATTTTTGCCCACCAGTCTATACACTTCACAATCTTACCACAAGGAGTCTACCCAAAGCAGGATAAATGGAACCAAACAAAAGGATCCCTATGAGTGTTTCACAAAGAATATTAACAAATTAGTTAATATCAGCCTATTAGGCATCAGACCCAGGGTCCACACTCATAGTTTCAATCTCTTCTTCTTTAAACAATGCAGCTTAATACCCAAACAACTTCATTCTCAGGCCCCAATGAAAGCACAGACACCAAGCAGAAAATATCCTTCATTTCCATTTGAAAGAATGAAATGGCAACAAACAAAACTCAAGTGGAAACAAAAGGTAAATTCCTGTTGTCTATACCAGACATTTTACTGTATTTGAGTCCGGAACCATTTCCTAAAACATTCTAACAGTGAATTCTTATGCTGCTAGAAGGGAATGAGAATGCTTAGTCCTGCTATCACTGCATGCTAATAGCTATTTTTAGTCCCCATCTTCCTTTTCTGAAAATTAACAAGACTCATCTGTATGAAAATGTTTATAGCTGCCACACTATTTCTGCAGCAAATCTTGATTTTATATTGCATATTTGCCATTTGTTAAATATTGCAAACTAAACAAGGCATCACAAATCTAGATTTTCAAATTGCCTTGTAATCTACTTTTGCGTATCTTTTCAAGACCATAAAACCTTTGAAAAGCTATTTAACTTTTGGAACCATCTTCCCTGCTGCCTGTGATATATCCTGTATAGTATAATAGACTATACTACAAAAAGCAAACCAAGACTTTTACAAACTACTATCTTTAACTCCAAAAGAAAACCCACAAGGAACACCCCTGGAAAAAGAACACTGAAGGACAAGCAGAGGCCTGGACCCCAGGTTCCCCTCTGCCCCCTCATGAGCTGTGTGCCTCTGTGTCGCTAGTTTCCTCATCTGTGCTTTGGGATTTTTCTTTTTATGCTATAAACCTGCTTAAGAAGACACCTTCCCACTGGGAACATAAAGACATCTTTCGAAGTCAGTATGACTACTTTATATCACCACCAAACCTCTATCAATTCATCAAACCTCATTTTCTGTTGCCTTTCATTTCTAGGGCACAGGCTTTGATATTTAAATTATTGTCTCGATTGGCAAGAAGCAATCATTTCTACTGAAAGTGATCGCTTCCACAGAAACACTAATAAAAACGTTTCCTTTTGACAAACCTCTTGTCCTATAAATCCATCCCATTCCCAAATTACTGAGTCTATGTAGAAAAAGCCCATTCTCTGGGGAGCGATTACCTCACCTCCATAATACACCAAACTCTTTTCCCAGTGTGTTTGTGAAAGTGAGGTGGGGCAGGGGGCGGGGGGGGGGGGAAGAATCAAAGGAAGACAGAGAAGCTAATAGAGGCAATTCGGTTTCTGTTTAATTAATTCAGGATTACTTCATTTTCATTTTGTCAAGCTAATCATATACATGGTAAAATGTCAGTAAAAATTAAAGTATAAACTACAGTAGCTCCAAAGGGAAAACTGACTCTAGTTATGTTGTATTTCCAACATACTTACCCTGATAAAATACCAACTGCATTTTTTCTTATCCTACAAGCTTTCTATAATCTGCATGGCATGTATATCCAGAGCAATAGTTAACATTTTGAGATTACACGTTAATAAATGAGTTGCAGTTATATTCTTTCCTGAATGTTAAGCACCATGAGCTAAATGCAGAAAACATTCAAGGTCAATGTCCCGTTTTAGACCTTTTCAGGCAGCTGTAATATTATGATAATCAAGCTTAAAATATTCCTATAGAAAGAGTAAATTAGCCTTTTCACTTGAAAGATGATTATGATAAACAATAAACCTAAGAGAGGACGAAATCCCTATTTTTAAAAGCCATAAATTGTTGACTCAATCATGTGTGTGATCGTGTTGTCCAAAATAAAGGGTAGCTTAACTCTGAGAGGAAGGCAGGGGGAGGGATGGAGAGAGAACAGGAGCAGAAGTGGAACAAATATGACAGATTTCAGAGTAAGCAATACTTGCTTTGATACTAGTAAAGCGATCAAATTATCCATCTTAATCACCCCATTCAATGCATATTTGAAGCTAAAAAATGAATCTATCCATGACACATCAAAAAAGCACAAAAGTATTTTTTTCCTGATGTATCTGAACAACAACACTGTTTGAAACTTCTTTTCTTATTTGTTTCCATGAACCTTTTTGTCCATATTTTCCAAGGACCAGCAATTTTTTTAAAAAAAAGTGAGATACTCAGCATCTGGTGTCCATATAAAGAGGCTTAAAGAGGTGATTATGCTTTTTTTGGATCTTAGAACTCTCTGACACACTTCTGAGGTTCTTTTTCATAAATGAATACATTTGATAAAAATCTGCTTCCCCCAGCAAATGCGAATGAATTAGGGGTGTGTGTGTTTGTCATGCCTGGCAGAAGTCAGGTGACTGTGGAAAGCCTCTGGCCAGGTGGTAATGACCTACTCTGGAGTCATGCCTTGGCTTCAGATTCCAACTATGAGGGATAAGGCTTTGGACTTAAGAGTCACATCACCCACCTAAGTCTCAGTTTCTTCAGCTATTGAATGGGAGGAACAATAACAGCACCTTGTAAAATCATTATGGGGATTAAATGAGTTAAACCAATTTAGCACAGTATCCAGTCCTAGTTGGGGGGACCAAATGACTCAGTGGGCCAAGGACATTCTGGCTTGGGCCAGTTTTCCTAGCTTAAAAATTTACAGTACTCACTCCCTACACTTTCAAAAGTGCAGGGAACTCTGCTCAATATTCTGTAACAACCTAAATGGGAAAAGAATTTGAAAAAGAATAGATACATGCATATGTATAACTGAATCACTTTGCTGTATACCTGAAACTAACACAACATTGTTATTCAACTATACTCCAATAAAAAATAAAAATTATAAAGAAATACCCAGCACCCAGCCAATAAATAAATCAATAAATAAATTTCTATCAAAAAAGAAGTGGCTCAGTTTAGAGCATACATTTTACTGTCATCCTACACACAGTAATCCCTCCATAAATGTTAACCATATTATTTTTAAATCTCACTAAATGAAAAAAGAGATAGAAGAGACTGACATTGACAATTCATTTGGCCTTCATCTTTGACTAGTTCAAGGTACTTAATAGAGAAAAGAAAATGAAGTGCAAATAATCCTCCAGTGACACTATCAATAACTTTTGCCATAAAATGATATGAACTGCTTGCTATAATACTGCCACATATATATTGTTTCGATTTAATGAGTGGGAAAAATTAAGGTTGCCCCCTTAAAGCTACCATCACATTTTGGGCCTGAATATGAGGAAGACAGACTTGAAAAGTTAAGTCATTCTGCCGACACGCCAAAGCATTCAGTTGTACATTGTTTACCAGCAAGAAGGGGAGAGAGAAATTGCTCCTACTCCTTTTCTCTTCCTTTAAGACCCTTCTTCCACAACCCTTCACCCTAGTGGGTCCATCAATAACAGCTGTTGATTTTATTACTATCCCTGGTACAAGCTCATTCACCCAGGAGTTCCTTTGATCAGATACCCCAAGGACTCAATTTCTTCACAAGGCTTTGCTCTTGTTACATTGAATGGCCACTAATCTACAGCGGAACAGAAGGTCTGGGACACAGGGAATTATAGGCAGGGGGGTGGGGAGACCATAGGGATTTCAAGTTTAACCTGGTTACCTTACAGGTGAGGAAAATAAGTCTCAGAGTGGTTAAGAGCCTTAACCCAGGTTACATACCCAGGTAGTAGAAAAGCTCCTATTAGAAAAGATTACATTTTCTCCCCTTTCCAGTGCTAACATAGTAACAAGCTACTAATGTAACTCTCACAATTGTTGACTATATACCAGTGCATAGAACTCTGGCTGAGAGCAGAGCCCTCTAAGGACAAAGGTCCCAAGTAAGAGCCAAGGGACATCTGATCCCAAGAGACAAATACCCAAGTGTATGTCCAAATTGTCCTCTACTTTCTCCAAAAGCTTAGAAAGATAAAAAAGAGTCACATATTAAAAAAAAGAAGTGGGGATGAATTAGTAGAGAGAAATTCTCTTTCTTCTCCCCAGGTAATTAGGTGTCCTTTTAGAGAAAATTTGACTATCATTTCTTTTAGGGATTCAGTTTTTATTAAATGACCACTCCTTTTCCCACTCTAACCCCTACCTAACTCTCATTAGTGGAACTGTACCAGCTTTGGTGGTGTCCCCAGGGCCAGTAATGGAACTCGGTAAACATTCCTGTCAATGTTATAGGAACACAATGAATATGTTTTGGATGAGCGAATGAATGAATAAACTGATGACAAATGTTATTAGTCAGTTTATTATTATTCAGTTTAAGAGAGGCTGCCAAATGGAAAGATTAGTGGGCAAAAATGCATGCTGAGGAATGCTTTTCTGTACTTCTTGTGTGTCTTAATTCAGTTGGATTATTAGAGTAACGTAGGGAAATTTAAAAAGATAAAGTGATTTTAAAACAGTAAATGGAGAAGAGGGAGGTAGAAAAAGACAAAAGGGAAGAAAGGATGAGAGGTCACAGCCTGCGCTACCAACGTAGTCTAGCATTTCCTCACCACTTATTCTTCGAAGAGTTAAGAAGGGGCAACTTGGAATGATCACTTTCTTACTCATCTTTCTATTTTTCTGTTTTCCAAATATTCATATCGACTAAGTACTGGACAGCGAAAAACAATATTTATTATCAAAACAAAAGCAAGCAAACAAACAAAGCTGCCATATTAGTACCTAAAACTGTGACCCTTACCAGGGTAACATGAAAACATTTTCTTATTTAACCTGACAGAAATGCATTTAGAAATCATGATATCCCAGATAGGTCCTGAAAACAAATACTTCTTTTATAAAAGCATTCAAAACTGGCTCTTGTATGCAAGATACAATTTTCGATATTAAGGATTCTAGGGTTTCCTTGGTTGGTTAAATGTGGACAAGGATCCCATGAAGGGCCACACATCTTCTATTTCTATGTGGTCTTATGCCGGAGCAGCACAGAACACCGAATACTTTCAGCAAGGATTTCTCTTCTTACGGGAGAGGAAGAAGGGAATTAATTCACCAGCAGAAAAAGGCAAAGGTCTTGCCTCTAGGCCACTTTCTACCTCTCTTTGCTGCCCGTAATTCTTTTTTTTTTTTTTTTTTTTTTAAAGGGGAAATGCTAAGCCTTTTTTTTTTTTTTTTTTTTTTTTTAAATAGCTACTTTATTTATTTATTTATTTTATTTTTGGCTGTGTTGGGTCCTCGGTTCGTGCGAGGGCTTTCTCCAGTTGCGGCAAGCGGGGGCCACTCTTCATCGCGGTGCGGGGACCGCTCTTCATCGCGGTGCGCGGGCCTTTCACTATCGCGGCCCCTCCCGTTGCGGGGCACAGGCTCCAGACGCGCAGGCTCAGTAGTTGTGGCCCACGGGCCCAGCCACTCCGTGGCATGTGGGATCTTCCCAGACCAGGGCTCGAACCCGTGTCCCCCGCACTAGCAGGCAGACTCTCAACCACTGCGCCACCAGGGAAGCCCGCTGCCCGTAATTCTTTAACCAAGTCCTGTGTGTTCTGTTTGGTGGTTTCATTCCAAGAGGAAGACATAGATGAGAACATACAACTTTGCATCCTATCAGGGAGAGCCAAAATAATCTTCTAGAAAACCACACTCTCGATGCAAAAGACAGTGAGACAAAGAATTCCTTTCTCATCTGCTAGTAGATGATAATAACAGGAATGGTGACAGGGAGGGGGACATGAGGACAATACTCACATTAAAACCCCGGGGGCTCTTATCTCGCCTGTAGTTTGTCCCTAAGTGCACAGCTATTTGTATCACAAGCTTTATCCAATCAAACTTTGTGTTACAGAAAAGCAAGTAACATAATTAAAGACACCATTTTTTTCTGGCGTTCAGTTACCACTTGAATTAGAAAACTAAATAAATCAAAGACGATTTTCATTAGTGAGAAAAGAAACAGATTAATTCGCCCTTCGATAAATTGGAACACCAAATAAAGAAGTAACATTTAACAAAGGAAGAAGGTTTTTCAATCTTCACAGCTTTAAAATACAGCCAGGTAGAAAAGTTTAGCTGTTTAGAAAATTTTCTAATATAATAGGTAGAATAGCTAATATTTTTGCTATAATTTAACATTAACAAAAGCTGTTTCACACAAGCATCTTTTGTTCCTCACAGCAACCCTGTGAAGCAGGGAGAAACTCTATTATTATTATCCCCATTTTATAGATGACAAAACTGAGGTCTGAAGAATTTATTTGATTGCCCAAAGACATTTGGTTGTTAGGCTGCAAAGTCAGGACCTGAATTTCTTGTTTTTTTAACTTCTACATCTCTTGTGCTCCTAATCTCTGTTTCCCATAAATCTTGATGCATCCTCTTAAAAAAGACACGCAGAAAAGTATGGAAAAGCATTCACTAGTATGCATTTTTGTCCACCAACAAATAGTTTTGTTTTAGGAAAGTGGAATAAACCTGCTTCTACCAATTATACACCTTATTCTTCCTTTCTCACTGAGGAAACACACCTTTTGGATGCCTGATCTGTACTGCCCTGTGTAAGTTTCCTGGGATAAACACATATAATGCTGGTGAGAAATTAAAGTACAAAAAGGAAAACTGAAGTGTCATTTTCCCTTCTCTGTCAACTGGTTTCACTGAGAAAGCTTTGGTCTACCTCCTCATTGATTAATTTCTCTACCTCAAGTTTCACAGTAACGCAACCATAGTCTAATTCTAGAATATCTAAGCCAGGGAACAGAGACCTAAGAAGGAGCAAAACGATTCTTCATTTAAAAAGAAGCAACAACAATTTGTAAAGATTTAAATGAAGTTTAAAAATCACCTTACTTGCCTGGAATGTTTCCAAGATTTCCTCATTAGTAAAAAAGAACTGTGATCAACCTATATAACGTAATAGCTTTATAAACATCAGCGTTCTTTTCTGAATTATTCTATTTCATCTCTCAAATCTTTCCAGAATGCTGTAGAAGGGGACCGCATTGCATACTGCCAGGTGCTCCTGGGCCTGCGTACATTATTGCTAAGAAGATCTTGGAAGGAAACATGGCCACATTTTGTTTTCTCTATTAGCAAAGATGATTAAATGAGACAATCTTAGCTTTAATGGGCTCTTTCTGTGGTCAGAGCTTTCCAGTTCAGTCCCACCACTGGCCTCATTTCCATCCATTGAGCAGTTAGTCCTATTCAATTATTCAATCCCAATCAATATTTTGAGATGTACAGAATGTAAATATAAACATTCTGTTTATTTTTCACCAGACTTAATTCCTGTACTCTTACTGGGGGAGAAAGTTACATATTTATAAATAAACTCTCTAGTATTGCGAAGAAAGTGTTCCTTTCCTTTAATTCTGGTTCTCATTTGGTCAGCTACGGTGTTTAGCAAAACAATCCACAGGGTAGACAGAACACCCTTCCAGTCCTTTGAGGCTACCTGAGATGCCTCGTCCTCTCTAAGCCTCCTTCAGGGGTCCCCAGGCAGAATCAATGGCTCTCTTCTCTGTGTCCCACAGTGTTTTGCACTAATGGGTCTAACTGGCTTGTATCAAGGTAGGTTGTCCTATGTCTCTATGCTTTCCATTTAGTAATCTTCTTGATGGCCTTTAATCATCTGGGCTCTGTCTAGTACTGTAATCTGGACATTTAAGGTCTCAATAAATATTTTGCCAAGAGATAGCTGATTTGGGCAAAAATTGTCACATTCATGCTGACTGATTTTTTTTTTTTTTGTAAATGAGTTTCAATGTTTCTCTAAAGAAATCCTGCCACTATTTTAATGGGGCTAATATATTTATTCTTCCACAATGAACTACTCATTAAATGAAACTGTATTTTGACTTATGAGGGAAGGAGTATTGTTATTGCTGAATTCCATCCCCCTCACTCCACCCAGTAGATAAAAAGAAAAGGTTGACGGTATTTTTTAGTATTCACTTTTTACTTAAGAAAGGATTGCACAGTGATGGCAAAACCCTGCCTTCTCCTCACCTTTGTCATCCACGAGAAAGCTTCTAGAACAACTGTTTACAAGTTTTGAATCCTTAAAATCATATTGATAAATAAATCTACAACCTTAGGTGACACTGAGTGGTCTCAGTTAAGTGAATTATTTACCTAAGAGCTTGATTCTCTGCGTCACTGTACTCATCTCTTCTTGAGAAAGGCAACAGGAAGAAAAATTCCCAAGGGGCAGTTCCTGGTGTATTAATGAGTCACCTTTCTAGACTGTATAATCCATCCAAAATCTGATGCTTCTAAAGTGCTGAAGAGAATTTTAACACCAATATTTATCCCCTCAAGTTAAAGTCAAGCTGAATTTTAGGGGAGGAGTAAGAAGAAAATCTTTGAAGTTCCCCCATCTTGCCCAGAGATGTGAGATATAGTGGAAAGAACGCTTGAGGAGCAAGCGTTCTTCTCCATCATCTGTGACCTTGGGGTTGGCCTTTCATCTCATTGGGCTTCCGTGAATAACGGGATTGGACTAGTGCAGTGGTTCCCAAAGTGTGGATCCCAGACCAGCAGAATCTGCATCAACTGCAAGCTGGCTAGAAATGCAAATTCTCAGGCCCCGCCCTGGACCTACTGAATTGGAGATCTGGTGGAGGGGGATTGGACCTGAGAAATCCGTGTTGCAACAAACCCTCAAAGTGATTCTGGTACCTAAACGTGAGGACCACTGGGCTAGAGGATCACTATTGGATGCACTGAGCCTAATGAATAAAGTCACACAAAACAAAAGCCAAAATAAGCAAGTAAATACACTGCTGCTGACTACTAAGGCTAATTCCCAGACATGACCGTGGCTCTTGAGCTTTTAGAATACTCTAAATTCGGTGCTTTTTTCAGTTAGTATAGGTAAACTTTTTTTACTCAGCAGTTTACGCTGCAAGATCTGCAGTGAAAACCTTAAAATTGTGAGAGAACAATATGGTGACTCAGAGAGCTACAGACAGTGGTTCATTCCTTGCTTTGGGTCTGGCTTCTGCCATTCTTTAGCTGGGGGACTGGTGGGCTGCTGGATTAAATGCTTCTCTGCCTCAGTTTCCTCAGTTTTAAAATGGTGATGACTCTGACCTCATATTGGTGTTCAGAAGATTCAGTGGAAGGGTCTATATATATCAGTGGTTTGAAAACTCTTGATTCCCCAAGCTACACTTCAGCCAACCAATTTATAACCTTTGGCATCAGGAGTTTTTAAATCTCCTGGTGAATTCAATATGCTGCCAAAGTTGAGACTTGAGAACCACTGGTAAATTGCTTAGCACAGGACCTGGAATCATTATTTTACCATTACTGAACCATATAAAGGAAGTGTAAGTGAAAGCATCCAGTTGCCTATTGGATGGCTTAGGTGCAGTCCTGGTTCTTCAGCTTATTGGCGAGCACCTGAATTATTTCGTCTTAGCGTTACCACCCGCAAGAACAATTAATAAGAGGGGAAAGACGATAAAAAATACCTGCCCTGCTTACTTCACATGGTTATTGTAAACACAGACGAGATCATGTAAATCCAAGGCCATTGTAAACTACGCACATGTAAGAAAAGATTATTCTGACATATACCCCGTAAACACTATTTCTAACCTACAGACATCTCAGTGGCCTACGTTACATGTCAAGTCACTAAATGCAAGTGACTTCTAGACCTTCAACTGGTCCTGCCGAAGAGGAATC
Source organism: Balaenoptera musculus (assembly GCF_009873245.2). Classification (NCBI taxonomy): domain Eukaryota; kingdom Metazoa; phylum Chordata; class Mammalia; order Artiodactyla; family Balaenopteridae; genus Balaenoptera; species Balaenoptera musculus. Next base: position 169,504,297 of record NC_045785.1, on the reverse strand, counting down.
ACCTTTTTTGTTGTTGAGGCCATGCTAATATCCCAAAGCCCAAGGGTAATCATAGAATGAGAGAATCTGGATCCACACTAAAATCACCTGGGGGGTTGACAACTACAGAAGCTTGAGTCTCACCCAAATGCCCTGAGTCAGAATCTCTGAGGCCCGCACAGTGCTATTTTGGGGAAGAGGTCCACTGGTGATTCCAAACTGCAAGCAAGATTGAGGAAGAGAGAAAAAAACAGGTGACATTAAGCAATGGGAAAGTGGCTTAGGGTACGCTGAAAAGCATTTGCGGGCCTCGAATTTTGTGTGACGTAATGCTGAGGAGCTAAATTTTCACAGATCCATCCGTTTATGAAATTTAACTAAAATGAGTGCAATCCCGCCAAGCATCTAGGAAAAAACAGTGAACCATGAGTTCTGTCACTGAGGTGCTCAGTATAATTTAAAAGTCTACCTTAACACGGTGCTTTAGAGTAAAAACAGATGTGAAACGCTTAAAATATTAACGTGGGATCATAAACAATAAAATTTATTCTTCATTTTCTTCCTTAAATTCTTAGGCATCGTTTGAATGGTTTCACAGCAAATGTGGATGATTTTTCTCACAGATGATAACGGTCAAATGGAATTTAATGTGGGAGAAAAAAAGTAGAATGAGTGGGGGGCAGAGCAGTAAACAGAGGTACCAGATGCCAGAGCTGAGAGGTAAAAAAAACAGCTCCCTTATAAGGAAAAAGTTCTAGAACTTTCAAACTCCTGGCAGATTCCTGAACATACAGCCCCATATCTCACTTCTCTCTGCTTTTCCCCAGTCCTTCTGTTTAGCAAAATCCTACTTATCCTTAATACTTAGTTCTCCCTGGGGAGGTCAGAGGAGGCTTCTTATGGGACAGAGACCCCACCATCCTTCTAGCACCTCCACTAACCAAATGCTATTGACTTTTTCCTTCTATTTGCCTGATTTTCCCATGACTATAAGCTTCTTGAGAATAAAACTTGTGTCCCGTTCATCTTTATAAATAATCCCAGCTTCTTAGGACAAGTGCACAAAAGGTGATCTCCAAAGACTCATTAAACTGAACTAAAAAGCTGCCTGTCTGTGTGAAACATGAAGGAATTCCTAAAAAGGCAAGAATAAGATGTCATAAAATTATAGCTTTAATTTTTAAAATAATTTTTAATTATTAAATTAAAATTTTTAAAAGATTTTTTTTGATGCGGACCATTTCTAAAGTCTTTATTGAATTTTGTTACAATATTGCTTCTGTTTTATGTTTTTTTGGTTTTTTGGCCATGAGGCATGTGGGATCTTAGCTCCCCGACCAGGGATTGAACCCACACCCCCTGCATTAGAAGGCGAAGTCTTAACCACTGGACCGCCAGGGAAGTCCCTAAGTTAAATTTTTAATAATTTTTTTTTAGCAAAGAAGCTTCCTGTATATAAACTGCCTTCGGTGATCTTTCGGACTTTCTACTTGAGGTTGAGCAGCAGAGCTGCCCAGGGCTCTTGCCCAGTGGATTTAAATGGTAGGTGCTTTGAGATGCTAATTCTTGATTCTCTAGGGACTGGCATATGTGATCTATACAGGTGGTTCTCAAAGTGAAGCATCCCTGTTACTTGGAAACTGATCATGTCCATTTCAGACCCCAACTGGAGAAACCCTGAGGGCGGGTCCCAGCAATCTGTGTCTTATCAAATCTTCCAGGCGATTTTAATGCATGTTCAAGTTTGAGACCCCCTGGTCCAAACGAAAGGATTTAGAAGAAAAATGAAAAAGCAACCTCTTTTCAAAGTCAGTTTCTATCTGGGCCATGGAGTCCCAAACTCAGATGAGCAAGTGTTTCAGAACAGATGAAGACACAGCTACACTTAAAGTTCCCACTTCTGGCCCCTTAGGAGAATGCAAATAACAAACCTGTCTCTTTTCGGCACTCTATCCAGCCAGCTGCCTTCATCCTTCACTATTTTTCCCTGTAGATTGTCTTGTAAATGTGGCCACATCTTAAGTCTTCACTGACTCCTGACCTCGGGAATGTTAGCCCCTTCCCGGCTGAAGAACACCCTTTGGATCACTGACTTGCTGTATTATTCTATGTTTAATAGGCCTGACTTGTGCAACATTTTTTATCTGGCTATAGTCCTATCTCTAAATTCTCTATTTTGAATGAATACTGATTTTGTGACATGAAGTCTGCTATATAATGAAATGCAAACAATGAAAAGACTAAATCAGTTTACAAAAAATCTATTTGTCAAACAGTGTGGCAATGTTCCCAATTTAGCCTGGGCCGTTCATGCAGCTCTTGATAAGGGAGTTAAAAACGTAGCTGTTCGCCAAATGAAAATAAAAGCATCTGCACCACAGATATATTTTCCTTTCAAAAGTCTTTGTTGTAACTTGTAGCTAATTAAATGCCCTCACATGAGATGTACACACACAGCAAAATCAGAGAATTTTCTTAACAAGGGAGCTTGGGTTAAGAAAGAGAGCAACGCTAGCTTGCTACATACATCCTTATATTACATTTACATTTCTATACAGCTTCATCAGCCTGACAGAAAAAAGCAGAAGGGGAGGGCTTTTCTGTTCAATTTTGGACTAGAGAGATTTCTAAGCCCTGCAAAGGAACGTGCTTAACATTAAAAAAAAAAAAAAAAAAAAGAAGAAAGAAATAGTAACACTGCCTTAGATTTTTGTAGAAAAATAATGCTTTCCACACACCTTTCTATATACTCAGCTGAGTAACTAAAAAATGATTGAGAACTTAAAGGGTTCAAATTTTTATTTGTAACTATTTTCTTCACTCCTAGAGCTTATTTGCAGGCAGAGGTGTTCCGTATTAAACTTGACATTTATTGGAGTGGTTTTGAACTTACCATGTCACACTTATCAATATGGGATTTAATATAGACTGACATTCTTTAGTTTTTCCACCTTCTGAATGTACCTATTTCATTGGTCAGAATTGAAAGTGTTAATTTTCAGTTGAAAAATATTTGAATCGTATAAAAAATGGATTCTCCAATATAACTGGCACTGAGTTATCCCAGTTTCTAGCCTGTGCCTTCTCTCACAATCCTGTCCCCCTATGGGAAGGCTTTCCCACATAACAGAATCACATGGAACATGAAAACAGAACATCATCCACACAGACAAGCTGTTCCTAGAGAACTGAATGCTCTTTGGGGTCAGTGTAATATATAATTATTTCTTTATATCTGGTCACCATCCTATGTCACGACACACGTGGATGCCCACAGCCCTGGCCCAACACACCTACACATCTTTTTTCACCTGGAAACTCAGAAAGATCACCTCCTCCCTGGAGGCATCTCTTATTGTGCCATTCTTCTGTGTTTTCATATCTGTTTGTACATAATTGTATCTCTCCCGTTAAACTGTGAGCTCCTTGAAGGCAGGAACCCTGTCTTAATCATCTCCAAAATGCTTGGAACACAGCTCAGGGCCTGGCAGAGAATAGATGTTCAACAGCTGTCTATGGAATAAATGAATAAACACAAGCATAACAGGGCGCCTGCCCTTTGAGCTTTGAATTGTTACTGTTACGAGAGACAGTAATTTATAAAACCCTTTTAGTCATCAAAAAAATACCACGATTTTGCATATGAGTGCTTGGAATAAATTTGTACGTTTGTTAAGACCTATTGGTTCTAACCTTAAATCATCTCTGTGTTCTCAAAGCTTTCTGCCTGAATCTCCTAACTAGTGGTTTAACTGATCTCCCTCCCTCCATTTTTCTACATCTTTCTAATCCAACTCATGCTGTTCCCAAGCATTGCACCCCATGTTATCCATGGCTACAGAACAAAACCAAGATTTCTGTAACCTGAAATTCAAGTCTGTTCACAATCTGACCTAAATCCTCTTTCCTAGCATATTTCTCACAATTCTGCTTCTAGAAACCTAGGGATGATAATACCAGATTAACCCGGACATACGGAATGCACTCCTATTTCCAGGAGTTGTTTTTTTTTTTCTTTTTTTAAAACTTATTTATTTATTTATTTATTTTTGGCTGCATTGGGTCTTCATTGCTGCATGTGGGCTTTCTCCAGTTGCAGCGAGCGGGGGCTACTCTTCGTTGCGGTCCGTGGGCTTCTCATTGCGGTGGCTTCTCTTGTTGTGGAGCACAGGCTCCAGGCACACGTGCTTCAGTAGTTGTGGCCCACGGGCTCAGTAGTTGTGGCACGTGGGCCCAGTAGTTGTAGCACATGGGCTTAGTTGCTCCGCAGCACGTGAGATCTTCCCAGACCAGGGCACGAACCCGTGTCCCCTGCATTGGCAGGCGGATTCTTAACCACTGCGCCACCAGGGAAGTCCTATTTCCAGGAATTTTGCCCCAGCTCTTCCCATCACCCCTCTGCAGTGTTCTTCATAGATGCACTACGTCTTTCCAAAGTAGGTTAGAGCCTTAGGAAAGGACATGGCCATTTCTCCTTGGGAGAGGGGAGAGAAGGTAACAGGTTTTCTGAGCTAAGCCTTAAAAGACAGTTGGAGGAGGAAGGATTCAGGGTACGTGTCTCTTTAAAGACAGAAGAGAAGCATAGATAGAATCATAGTTCTTCAACAGACTGGAAGCTCCTTGAGGACAGGAGATGCCTGGCTCATCTTAATAGCCCCAATAGTACCTATCAGAGTGCCTTGTATGCAGAAGTTGACCAACAAATATTTCTTTAATGAGCCTTTATCCATTCCTGCACTAACTCCCTCCAAACCTTAATATGATGTCTTGCATATAGTAGGTACTCAATAAATCTCAGTTAAATGAATGAATGACTTCGTAATCTTTCAGTTCTTTGAAAAATGCAAAAGTGGGGAAATGGACAGAGTGAATAAAGTTTCAGTCGCTAGAAAAAATTCTTAAGAAGAAATGTTAATGATTAGGAACACAAAATATGTGTATTTTGTTTACACACCAAAAATAAACTGTATTTAAAAACTAGTTAAAATGTTGTATTCACATCGCCCTCTGGTGTTGGACTCTCCCAGAAAACAAAACAAAACAAAACCTCAAAATTATAGTTTGGGAAGATTTTTCTCTCAAAAAAAGGGTTCTACCTTTCGTGGTAAATGCAGCATGTAGCGTTGAGTGAGAAGAGTAGTGTCTTTCAACTTTGCTCCGGTTATGAATTCTTAACTCCAGCAAGGTATGGAGCCGCCAGTATATTTACTGAATGGAGTGAATTCCTCCTTTTGCCAAAGTCACAAGCTTACCATGAGAGTCATTAGAGACCAATGGAATAAGGCTGCTAGCTGTACTACAGGGCTTTGCAGGAAGGCGTGCTTTAAAACCCCACCGACCCCTTCCCTGGTGGCGCAGTGGTTAAGAATCCGCCTGCCAATGCAGGGGACACGGGTTCAAGCCCTGGTCCGGGAAGATCCCACATGCCGCGGAGCAACTAAGCCCGTGCGCCACAACTACTGAGCCTGTGCTCTAGAGCCCGTGAGCCACAACTACTGAGCCCGTGTGCCACAACTACTGAAGCCTGTGTGCCTATAGCCTGTGCTCCGCAACAAGAGAAGCCACCACAATGAGAAGCCCGCGCACCACAACGAAGAGTAGCCCTTGCTCTCCGCAACTAGAGAAAGCCCACGCTCAGACAAAAATTAAATAAATAAATAAAAATAAAAATAAAACCCCACCAAGACATGACTTTGCACCAGTAGCATACACTGAAAGTTTATCCCATTGGCAAATTTTGCCAAGTATGAGAAAAGTTGTTGGGCAGAGAACAAAAGTTCCAACACAGGCACAATCTATTCATCTGCTATTAGTTTTAGGAGAGAGTGCCAAGGTGGCTGAAATAAAACAAAACACCATCCTCAGAGTGACTCTTGGTATCACGAAAAGAACCCTGGAATAAATGTCTCAGAAGTATTACAACCATTTTTTTGGCTATGGCACAGAGTTCAGTAAATCCCTCATATTAAAAATATAAAGTTATTGGTCTTCAGGGTAATTTAAGTTGGAGAGCTGGTCTAAGTTTTCCCAAAACTAAGAGGATATTTGAAAGAAGTCTTAGACCCAGAAACACAAACTAGAAACAGATCTTAGCATGATTCCTTTTCACTGTTTGCCTAGGAAGCTGATCGCCACAAAGAGCTTTAACCATCCTTATCATCTGCACTGTCACCGCCATCATCATTACTGTGGGTACCGGCATCGTCATCATCATCAAAGTTGCCAAGTATCACAGGTTTATGATGTGCTAGGACCACGCTCAACAACTGACATCATTTAGCTCATCTGAAGCTCACAATAATCTTCATAATATGCCAATTTTACCGAAACTGAGGCTGCATAACTTCCTGCAACTTCTGTATGAGCTAAGTGGCAAAAACAATTCTAACCCTGCTCACGGGACTCTTAACCTGTGCTATTAACCGTTCTATTTACTACCATTAGGTACCAGCCCTGCCTTTACTTGCAATGGCTCTGAATACGGTGCCACGTGGAGTGTGGTTCTGTTCATTTATTTGCTGCATCCCTCCTTCTATCCGAGGGGCTGATAGGAAGGCTCGAAAGGGTTAAGTGCTTGAAGGGAACAAAGCTAAAGAGATCAATCTTGGGTGGACGAGGAACCATGAGGGAGTAAGAAATGCACTGTCTGCTAGGGTCTCTTTTACTTTGTGTCTGAACAAATGGCAATACAATAAAGAATACCAAACTTCAGGGCATCCAATCAATTTACTTATTTATACTGTACTCGGCAAGCATTTATCACATTGTTGTTAGCACTGCACTAGGCGCTAAACAAAACATTTTCACACCAGAGAAATGCAAGCCCACATCCCTTCCTTAGAAAGTAAACATCAACAGTACTATATTCATAGAGTAACTCCTTGGATGTTTGAATCAAATCTTTGATCTCATCTGAGTCTGGTCCTGAACACTTGGGTATGCACACACACACACACACATACCCCTCTCAACATACTCCTGGAAGCAAAGGTCCAACAATGCCAGGAATCCATAAGTTTTAGTCGAAGACTTTCAAAATACATGCAACAATTTTTAAAAAACCGAGTTTAAGAAATGCACACACATAGGACTTATAGAGGTTATTCCTACCTCTCACCATCTTTATTCCTGGCAATGCATGCTGTGTTACCTACGAGTAGTCTCTTTTTGGCTACAAATGTGTCCCATCTTCCATCTGTTCTTCTAGCAATGCTGCTGGCCTACTGCCACTGCAGCGACATCAGCCTTCATGATGTCATCTGACTAGGTTTTCTCCGGTACCCGTTTGTTTCACTCTCCAGGTGAGATCAGGCAAGTATAGTTGTCTGTCGTTTTCTGAGCAGGTTTTCATTGGGGTTCCATATTAGCAAAAGTTTCTGCTCTATTTACCAGAGCTTGCAGCCTACTTAGCTAGGGTCAAAAAGAGACTCTAAAGTTCCTCAAGAAATCGTTGGCTGAGCCATCAGAGGACTTGGCACAGGGCCTGAAGTCTCCTTTTATAACCAGATATCGTTTAGAGGTGTGTCTATTAAAGATACACCTCCCTGAATTGTCCCATCTTTTTTTGAATTTTGCTTTCCCTTCTTTCATTTATTTAAGACATATTTACCCAGTACCTGCTCTGTTCCAGACACTGTGTGAGACCCAGGGATCTCTACTCCCCTTGAGTTGAAGGCTGGGTTCCCCCCAACTTTCCCTCTTCAAGGATCTCACTGCAAATAGTCGTGCAGGCTGGGTAGCCAATTGGTTAGAAGGTTCCTAAGTTTCCAAGTCAGCTCTGTTCCTTACTAGGGGTTTGTCCTTGGGAAAGTTACTTAACCTCTGTGTAGTTTCCTTACTTATAAAGGACATTTCTATTTCAGTCTTCCCTGTAAGACAGTTACCTGTGTATTAAACTCATTCTGTAAATTATAAAGAAGTATACAAATATAAGGTGGTATTACTATTTAATACAGGGTTTGATATAGGTTTAATGTGGAGTTTATGTTAAAGAAAAATGGAAAACGTTTGTCCAGCACCTACTATGTCTCAAGCACTGTGCTGTGTGCTTCCATATATTATTTTGGTCAACTGCAAAAAAGTTCAGTGAGGTCAAAATAACAACAGCCTTCTTTTATTGTGTGATTACCTAATTTAATATGAATAGTATATATATGAGTAGATATTATGACAATTCCATTTTACGAAGAAATGAAAAGAAGGAAATGAAGCGCAGACATTAACTTAGCCAAGAAAACCCAGCCAGTGAGTTTCAGAACCAGACTATGACCCCAGGACCTCTGTCTCCAGAGACTATAATTCTTTCTGCTACAAAGCATGCTTATCCTGGATGGGAAAAGAATGTAAGGTAGGCCCAGCCTAGGCTGAATAACAGAAAAATAATACCAAACCGATAAAATGTTAATCCTTACAGGCAAAATGTTCTAATTGGCAAAAAATTAATTTCACCTATACGGTGTTTTATACCCCGAAGAGTTTGGTATCCACGTAACAGCAAATTGAAAAATATCAAAGCCAACTTTTAAAATAATTCTTTGCTTAAAGTTCTTAATTTTCATAGCGTTCTTTCTTGCCTGATAATAGAACAAGAATTGTATCATTTGAAAATGTAGATAGATTTATTAATTGTAAAGGTATCACTTGGAACATTATATAATTTATTTACATTCTGTAGCTGACAACTGGCCTGTGTAAAGAGGCCTGTGGTAAACTTCTGATGAAAGAATAAAAATTCCCAGAGTCCTCACCCTCTACTTTGGAGATCTTTGAGAGTTATCAAATGCTAATAAATAAACAAAAATTGGTCCCTAATTCCAAAAACTGTATACTTATCCAAAAAATGAACAACACACACACACCCCATTCTGCTTTGTTTCGTGTCATGCCTGTTTATATATAATTCTGAACATTTTCCTTCAAACAGCCTAATTTAACTTAAAATTTTTTCTTCACCATTTTCAAAAGGCCTTAGATTATTAGCAATATTTATCAGTATGACTTCGCAAAGGAAACCTCATCTGAGAACCCATAAAAGGAGCTTAATGGAATTGATACATTTAATAGTCCTAACATTTCATTTCATTCATTTCTAGCACAAACATATCACCTTAAAGCTTCCAAGATCCTTGTTCACACATAATCTCATTTAGTCCTTTTCCCTATTTGTGAGATTCACAATGTTAGTTTTCTAGATTCTGCAATAAATATTCTGAGAGGTTATTTAAATTGTCTTGGAACATACCAACCTGTAAGTGGCAGAGATGAACTCCAAGGTAATGACACCGATCCCATCAGGGTCCCCCTGTCTGCCTCCGCACCCCCTTCACGTTTCCACCCCACTCTGTGGCAAGACCACGTGATAAAAATAAAAATAACGACAATGAAGTATACCTCTTTGTCCCAGTGCTGGGTCCTCACAAGATCATCCACACAGCTCCGTTCCTTTGCAGGGCACCTTTATATCACCACAACGATGTGATGCAAGGCTGAATCCCTTTCCCCTCCCCCCACCAACCTCACACCTACCGGCACAGCTTCTCTCTGATTTCTCCAGATATGTCTGATACAGGAATGTAGAAGAACTGGACCTTTGGGTGCAACCATTGCACTTCTTTCTAAACTAGATATTATAATTTTGTCAAACAATTTATAAATGCTTAATACCAAGATATCTATGAGTAGCCTCTCTTTAATTCTGGTTCTACTATGAACAATTTGGGTGAGTTTGGGCAAATTATTCAATCTCTTTAAGCCTCCATTTACTGACTTCACAGTGAGAAAAATGGATCAATTTCGACTAAGAGTCTAAACCCCCAAATATTATTAGTCTTTGAAAGTATATTTGGTATAATTCAAGAAACACCAGTGCTTGGGAGGCCAAAAAACATGATTAATGAGAAGAGTCCAATAAATGTTTACCTTTACTTTGTGTATAATGTTGCTTAATCCATCAACCCCATTTTGCTTCAGTTTCCTGCAACTGAACTAGAAAGGGGATTGTATAAAGATTAATTCTATTATGTTGGTAACGTGCGCTTTGAATAATAAATACTACTAAGATACAGAGTCGTTACTCTTCAAATAAGAAAAACTTAAATCTGTGCATTGGAAGAGGACTATATTGGGGTACAATTATTGATTTATAAATATGGGTTAGAAAAGAAGAAGTTTTTTTGAGGCAGAGGGTAAAGCTGAAATTTATCATAAAGAATGAAGCCTCAATTCCCCTGTAAATGTACATCCTTGATCAAGGCCTGCTCAGAACAGGTTACAAGTATCACTTTTTTTAATCCACATTACCCGGATAGGAAAGAAATGTCCATACTGTGATACCAAAATGCCAAACTACTCTAATTTGACTGGGACCTTATTTTTTTTTTATCCAGAATTAGCAGAATATGGAAAACATAGAGAATAGTCAAACGTTTTCCCAACTGCAGAAGTAAACATTTTCCCAGTAATTTCAAAGAATTTAAAATGTGGCCTTGCTTCTCTTGCTCTATTTTTTTTTTTTTTTTTTTTTACTATCAGTACCAAACCAAGAGTCTGAACATTAATAGAACTATTTATATAGGCTGTTTTCCAGCTTAATGCAGATTTTTCAAATTTCTTCTGCAGTGTGCTCTATCTAAACACACAGGATCCTCTAACTTTTGCTCTAGTGCTTGCTTAGGGTACGCATGTTAAGTTCATGAACTTTTGGCCAATTCACAATTTCCTCTTCCTGATGGGAAATACAAGTCCCTGGATTAATAAAGTGATAGGATTTGGCAAGATGCTGTAGGATCAACCAACTTTTTCAAACTGACTTTAATCAAGTGTTGTTAACGTGGGAAGGGGTGATCCCGAGCTTGGCAAGGAGAGCAAACCCACGAGTAAACAAAGTGGGGCTCGCAAACTAGAAATAATCATGAGAGGTACCATGCAAGCATCGTCCGCTGGGGCGAGCCCCGCATTCTTGCAGACGAGGGCAGAACCGGACAGTGACACATCCAATTATGCCTACGCTTATGCGGTGGCAATCTTCAGCTGCCTATTTTCAAAATAGGAAGGCACCTGCTTAAATAAAATCTATCATCCAGCCCTTCTAATTCTGAACGGGTCCACGCTCTTTATTCCAATCCGTTCTGTTTCTAGCATTCTACAGAGCAGGGGGGAGCCGGCGACAGACATCCGACCGCAGTCTGTTTGCAGGGGACTTGCGCAGCTAAGGTGTCTAAACATTCTTTTGCACTGTTACGCCATCACTTAACGATCAATGAATTGGCCTCTGTGGGGAACTGCTGTTCAGCGACTGATGCCACCCCCTGCACCGGGGCAAAGAGATGCCACTGCCCAATGGCCTCCATTGTTTGTCGTGTCTCTCAGGTTCCCTAAGACCATACCGATGGCACCTGTTAAAGCTGCTTCTGCTAAGCTGTTCTGCATTTGTCTGGCTGGATTTGGACTTCCTGGATCTCTGGCTGAATACAAAGTGATTAGAAAGCCCAGTGTTTGGCAACAAGCACGACGGGGAGGACACTGTGTGTGGGTCTAAAGGAGCAGGATGTGTTTTTCAGAACGTGGGGCATGGAGCGCCCTGCTAGAGCCCTTGCTGGGGGATCACGGTGCTCTCTGTTGCTGTCAGCTGTTTAACAGCAGCTGTTTCATGTAATTCCAAATGATCCGCTTGAATGAAGTTGTCATTCTTGCCTTAATCTTTAATTTAGTAAAACACATAGCTGAGCAACGTTAATTTGAATGTTATTTGAGTTCCCAAAAAAGTTTCCAATGCCTGTATTTTTCCATGTCGACACCAGGTAAAAATCATTACTGAGAAATAGAAATTGTGCAAAGGAGAACCCTGGATAACATTAGTATTTTTCTCTCAAAGTTAGTTAAATGCTGATGTGTAGGGAGTTTGGGATTGACATATACACACTGCTATATTTAAAATGGATAACCAACAAGGACCTACTGTATAGCACAGGGAGCTCTGCTCAATATTATGTGACAGCCTAAATGGGAAAAGAATTGGAAAAAGAATAGGCACATGTATATGTATAACTGAATCATTTTGCTGTACCCCTGAAACACAACATTGTTAATCAACGAAATAAAATAAAAACTCAAAAAAAAGATGATGTGTAAATAGAGGTTTACCAAAACAAACAGACAAACAAAAAGTATAATGAAGTTAATGGAAGAACTTTTTTTCTATTATTAACCTGTCTTCGTCCATTGCTTGATTAAAATTGCACCTTTCTTCTAAGGAGTACTTTCTATGTTAATAAACTCAAATAGCTAGGACAGAAACAACATCTAACGCAGTTCATGTTTTAAACATTAGACAATCGTGAGTGCTCACATAATACAAAGGTGACCACAAATCAATCACTGTTTTCCTTTCCTTCCTTCCTCTCTCCCTCCCTTCCTTCCTTCCTCCTTTCTTACCTTCCTAACTCTACTGCTTTTCATCAATCAAGGTTTTCAGAAAAGTCTGTTTACAAGGCAAAAAAGCCTGGCCTGTTCTCAGACAATTCTGCAATTCTCTTGCGGACAATAGAGGGCGCTGATGCTTCTGATCTGGCAGATGTAGCACCTCAGAGAGAACAAAATCGCACCTCTGCTTGTGGTTTGCCTTCCAGCTTACCTACCTCTCCTCTGGAACCACATTCCATTTGCTGTAGATGTTCCCTCTCTCCCAAGAAAGCTGCCTTTATTCTTTCTCTATTAGTCTATGTTCTACTTCCCCTTTTCAAAGCACTGCTTCAAAAGGCTGTTATTCGGTAATAGCTTGTGATCTTTTTTAAATATCTCTCGGCTTTTCTGATTATGAATAGCATTTCTTCTCAAAGCATTTCTTCTTACCTTACTGCGCTCTTCCTAACCTTATCTAAATGCAGTTCATTCCGAGTTGATGCTACTGCTGGTTTCTTGGATTAAAAAAAATGAAAGCTCCATAGACTACGAGCCTTTAGTATGTGTCTCAGCAGCCTACTGTCCGGTGACAGAGTGGTTACCAAATGTCACAAATCGATACACTGATGGGCACCAGGCCCCCCCCCTGCAGAAGAACATACTGGAGATACGGTTCTTTACCAAAGAGAGCTATTTCCTTTTTAAAAAAAAAAACAAAAACTCAAAGCCATAACAATTAAAACTGTTTCACTTGGATCAAATGAGATGCATCATCTATTTCCCTGATGTGCTTTCAGTAAAGAGGCAAAGCATTCATAGAAGATATACCTTTGGAGAGTGCTCTGTGTTTAGCCATTTTCTCACCATAAAAGCACAAATCACCTAATCAGAAAACACTCTATCATTTTACACTGAATGGTTCATAAGAACATACAACTCCATTTAGCACCACGGCTTGCTCTCATCACCTACCCTTTTAAAATGCTTACCCATCTTTCTCATTGCTATTCAAAGAAACAGATTTATTTCTCACCCTGGAGTTGGGAATTTTGGCATGCCAGATTGAAAATGTACCCAATGCTGAGAAGTGGATGGGTTATTCTTAGTCTCCTGACACGCTTAAGAGAAAATGGGGCAGGGTATGTCTCTAAATCAAGCAAAGTTCTTTGGAAACTATGACTTCAGCTAGAGCTAGATTAGCAAGGCCGTTGTCATATTAGAAAAAGAACTGAAATCGTGAACGATAGGAATTTTAGCTCCAGGAAGAGAGAGGAAGGGGCAAAGTCATACAGATTGAGAGCAGAAGTTGCAGAATTATCACCGTATTCATTGTACATCTGATTTTTTTTTTAAGTTTTGGTTATGGAAATGAAAGGAATTTCTCCAATGTCTTTTTGATGTTTATCATTTATAATGGAAAAGGCGGCAACTGACATTTGCTGGGGGTATTTTGCCTCAGCCCAGCTGTGCAAACCCCTTTCATCGTTTCTCTCCTATTCCTTTCAACCATCCTTTATTCTTTCCCCATTTTTCCCTCCCTACATAAGCATCAAGGCCTGGGAGACACAAGTTACGAGTGTGGCTAAAAGGGTTGCTGCCTCTCCCTTTAGAAAGCCAGGGGGAAAGTTATCCCTGGATAGCCACGGCCTAGCCCGTATCTTCTTTCCTCAAGGTTTCTGAAATAAAAATCAGAATGGTCTTTGTTAATCTTGTGTTTTAGACTATTTATCATACGAAGAAGACGACTGGGTTGATGATATTTTTTTTCTCTTTGGAAGAAGCTGTTTCCATGCTGTGGCGGAGCTCTTTGGCAGCCAACGGAGCCTCTGATTAGAAGGCTACTTCATAAATTACAAACCACCAGAGTGAGAGTCATTATGTAGAATGGGCTCTGCCATCTGGTCGACCACTCTCTACATGAGAAAGGCCATCATCTTTGCTCCGTGGCTTGGTTACTTCAAGGAGCCCTCAGCCACAGCAAAAGACAAGAGATATATCTTCATTCCAAACTCACTTGGCCTTTTAACCCTAGAATATCCAGGCACCTGGAAAGGCTATAATTCCCATTGAACAGATGGGGAAATTGAGAAATAAGAGTTAAGTGTTTATTTGTAAGTAGCCTTTACAAATCAAGTACAAAGAAAAAGAAGGCAGGATTTGCTCTTTGTTTCAACAGCAAGGGAGCAAAGAGTCCTCTTTTTTTTCCTGCTCTCTCTCCATATAAGAAATTTCACATCTATTTCATTTCCATTTTCGGAAAGGTTCTATCAATGGAAGTTACAGTGTATGTGACAGGAGAGAACAGATTTCTTATTGAACAGGTAGGCACTCTGCAACAATTCATCCCAGCTGCCTCTAGGGGAAAAAAAAATAGAAGTTTGTAGTGAAGTTGATAAAATGCCAGCCAGGAACTACTTCTTTACTTTTATGTATGTTTCTTTCCTGAAGCAAACAGGAGAAACACACCTCTCTTTACCTCTGGCAAGCAGTTCAGAATACACTGCCAGAGGTCCTATTCTCTTTAGCAAGAACCACTGAGCATTCAAACTAAAGCCAGCCAAATCAAAGAAGTGTTTAGCCCAGCATGGATTCAGTATGATGGAAATGACTAATTCAGTCTTTCACCTTTCTTCCTTTACCTATAGTTTTCCTGTATTATAGTATTTTAGAAGCAGTATAGCGTCGTGATCAAGAGCACGAATTCTGGAACCAGTGTCTGGATCCCACCTATGCTTCTTATTAGCTGTCTGGCCTTTGGCAAGTTATTTAAGGTTGCTGTGCTTCAGTTTCTCCCCCCTGTAAAATGGGTTTATAACAGTAATGACCTTCACTGGGTTGTTGGAAAAATTACGAGTGAAATTGCTATGATGCTTAGAACAAAACTGTTTCAATGAGAATATTTTGTGTTCTTTTCACTCAATTGTCTTTTTATCTAAAGATTGAAAAGAAAAGAAAGGCAAGATCAGGAGCTAGAGGTACGTTTATACCAGGATGATGTCTCACTTTTATTACTGGAAATTATGTATAATATTTGTCTTTGGTCTCAAAACCTACGGGCATTACTTTTTTTTTTTTTAAATAATCTGGAAAATTTTATTTTATTTTTTAAATCTTTATGGGGGTATAGTTACTTTACAATGTTGTGTTAGTTTCTACTGTACAGCAAAGTGAATCAGCTATACCTACAGGCATTACTAATTAGCATGGGTGAATAACTGAAGGCAAAGGGACACACACACACACACACACACACACACACACACACCCCACAGTATCATTAGAAGTTCCTATGCATAAGCATGTTTCTTGTATGAAGAGTTTAAAACTGCACACTAATGCTTATAGATATACTTCTTTGCAAAGATGTTTTCAATTAATGCGCAGATGTTTGCCTGGTCTGTAATATCAGACTTTTCTTATGATCAAAGGAGACTGGTATTTATGAGATATGGCAAAAGAAAGCCATAAAAGGATATTTTAAAAGTCTATATTAACTATTATCGTTGCCGTCCTTCAAAAAAAAAAAAAAACAGTAAAAGAAAATATCACTAAAGGAATTCAACAAACTAATACTACTGCTTACGGGTTTCCTTTTATCTTAAGTCGAAGTTCTATTTAAAAAAATTAATCTCAGATGGACATTGGGTCTTCTACATATTTTATAATAGTGTGCAAACACATTAAAGTATATATAATATTCTTATATTCATGTACTGTAGTCCTTTAACAAAGGCTGTAGGTATAGTCTAGATAACCTGGAAGCATACATAATTTCTTAGCTAAAAAACAGAGGCTGTTTGCAGATGTTCAAGATTATGCATTATGACTTCATGTCAGTATGTAAGAAACCCGGTTGCAAATCTCACAGGAAGGTGAGGGTGGGAGTGAGGGTGGGGAGTGGTAGGAAAGAAGGCTAGGTGTGCACGTACTGTCTCCATTTTCTTTAGAGCAGGAATAAAATCAGTCACCAGGGATCCCGTACGCAACATAAAGCTGGGTTCCCTGGGCCTGCACCGCTCAGCCACGACCCTCCTCGGTGTTACCAACTCTGCGTGGCGTTTGGTTATCCTACCATTGCCGCTCGTGGGGCTTTAGTCAGAAACCGTGCTGATTTTACTGCCACTTTTTTCTTCCCAAATGGTAAGAGCTTTCAAAAGTAACTTAATGGGAAGCAGCTAGACATTTTAAAAGAGAAGAAAAAAAAAATCTTTCTTCCCAAATCTTCTGAAACACAAGACCAAGAATGAACGTGACCTTCAACAGAGATGTCCCACCCTAGAGGGGCACGTTCATATACACACCACCTGCACACTCCCCGCCCCCAAAAAGAGAAGAAAAGAATGAATGTGACCTTGACACAACAGAGTCACTTCCCCAAGGGGTCTAGGCTCTAGGGAATCCCAAGCCTTCCCTCCAGGGCACACATCCACATTCACACACACAGTCCTACCTTGAGATTTACCTTTTTTGAGATATTCACATAAATAGCTCACACTTTACCCCAGAGTCTAGTATCTGAAAGTACTCCCTGGAATACTGAAATTGTGTTTTCCCTTCTCTATCCCCTTGCAGATGGGACAGTCAACTTTTCTTGTTCAAGATCCTTTTGGGGGCATCTTTTCTCCGGCTCCCTGAGTTCAAGTTTACCAACAACTCTTAAAAAAATCCTCCCCTGAACTCTACATAGGGACAATGAATTAGGCCTAATTTATCGGTATGATTATTCAGAGATAATCTTCCAGCCTCTGGGCTGTATCTGGATACTTGAGTCCTTAACTGAGAATTTTATCCTTTAGTATCTAAGGCAGCAGACCTAGGAAAAAGAGAACTCACGTGTAGCCATTTTCTGCCACATTTTAATCAAGTTGGGTAAAAGATTTGGTGGGAAACTTTGAAAGTAATGGCTCACATGAACTTTCTCCATGATTTGCGGATTTCACTCTCAAATGTTCCTTTCCTATTTCGACTCCATTATAATGGGTAATTGAGAACTGACTACACAGATGGGGAATGCATCCATCCATTCATTCAACAAATATTTCAAGACAATGACAGGGACATCAAATTTGCTAACATGTAACAAGGCCTCCTTAAAAGAGGCAGATTATGAGGGAATATGGAAGATGGACAGTATATCTTTTTTTGTTTATATATTTCTGGTATTCCTTGCACATGTTTACAAAGAACCAAAAAGAAAGGGGGCTGCATTAAGAATACTTTTATGGGTTCCAAAGCAATTCATGTCTTTTATCTCTTCTACTGTTTTTTTAACATGGTAGGATATTTTAAAATAAAATAACTTTACTTTTTTGAAAGCAGTAAACTGGTGAATTTTTGATGTTTTGTGACTTCCTAAATGATGGTTTTATATTAAAATCTCACAGTGGTAGCAAATTCCATGACTTGTCTTCAAAAGAGAAATTAATTGGGGAATTTCAAGTTTGTCTTCATTCTACCTAGACCATAACCCTAGATCTTAGAGCCCCCAGAGCTCAGGTGCTACATCTTATGTTAGGAAAAGGGAGCATTTGGTTAAATAAATGACTAAGTGAATTGCCAGAGTGACTACATCATGCATGTTTTATACAGAATTTCTTATCTTGAATTATTGGTTCTATATATATTGGGTTGGCCAAAAAGTTCATTTGGGTTTTTTTCTGTAAGACCTTACAGAATAATATATATATATACCTTTATTATATAGAACCGCATATTACACTATTGTTGGTGAAAATCAAATTCATTTGTAGCCATATTTACTTATATTTGCCTCACATGGTCCCCACATATCAGGGAAGAATGACCTTGAACTCAGCCTCTGCGGTCAGTCCTCCCACACCCAGTCTCCAAGTCAGTGGGTCCTCTGTGGCTCTATCAGAGCACACCCTCGGTACATGTTGTTAGAACCAACTCTTCTCTTTAATGTAAAATGATCAATGGCCTGAGACAGCAAGAAGCAGTATGCAATTTTATGCTAAGGATTTACTTTGCAAAACATCATGTGAAAGACAAATATCATATGATATTGCTTACATGTGGAATCTTAAAAAATGGTACAAATGAACGTATTTACAAAACAGAAATAGAGTCATAGATGTAGAAAACAATCTTATCGTTACCAGGGGGAAAGGGGGAGAGGGATAAATTTGGAGATTGGGATTGACATATACACACTATTACATATAAAATAGATAACTAATAAGAACCTACTTATTAGTACAGGGAATTCTACTCAATGCTCTGCAATGACCTATATGGGAAAAGAATCTAAAAGAAGAGGGGATATAGGCATATGTATAACTGATTCACTTTGCTGTACAGCAGAAACTGACACAACGTTGTAAATCAGCTATACTCCAATAAAATTTAAAAAAACAAAAACAAAAAACTTTGACCTGAAGAGCAATAAATACCATGCTAAAATTTGTGGGGTACAGCTAAAAAAAATGTTACATGGTAAAAAGCTTTTGGACTTCCGTGCCAAGGACTACCTGCATCTGCTAACTTCAAGGATTCTAGTTAAGTAATGAGTACTTTCCCCCTGGATGATGGACTCCTATAAGTAGCAATCTAGAGAGGCTTCCTGATCCTGGGCCACTGCAGGTTACAGGGAACTAAGCAGACTAACTTGCCCCAGAAACCTGAAGGGGTTCGGATCCCTGAGTAAGACGCCTTCCCAACTCTCATATACCCCAGGTAACTCTAGCTTCATGCTGCCAGGTCTTAAGGAAGCCTGTGTGCTTTAATTTTCTCACCTGAACAAAGTAGAGAGCATCTGCTCTAACTTACAGGCATGTGTGGGAATAGATGCCATAAAATGGCATTCAATACAATCCATTCTCCCCCAATCCCATCAGAATTGAACTACGAAGAAAAAGTGAGGTATAAATAAGGTTTTTCTCTCTTTTCCTCTGTATTCTAGGATATCAGAATGGTATGTTACAGTAGATGGGTTCAAAGATCTCTGGAGATAAGTCCTTTCTTGGTCCTGGAATAAGAGAATGATTTGGAGTCAGGGACTTGAGATTATTTTAACCAACAAAACATCCCCCTCATGTCTCTGCATATCACCACAACTTGGACATAACAGGAGCTTCAACAAGAGGAATTTGTACTTATCAGAATCAAGAAAATCAGGTTGTTCCTCTTTGACAGATAGAGCTCTCAGAATGGGTCTTGATAAATCCTTTCCCCCGCCCCCTGCCCCTGGGAATTGAGAGATAGCTCCTTTTGGATACTTCAAAGAGGACAAGGCAACAAAGGGGAGTATGGGTAAGATTTCCAAAGGTAGACAACCTGCAAATATCTACAGAAGCCAGTATTTATTTCGAGAAATTCAAGAGTGAAATAATCACAACTGAAATAACAAAGTTAAAAAAGAATACTCATTGTAGTCTACCATCACTTTAAATGTATACAATTTTCTATATCAAAAAATGGTTATAATTTTTAATTTTGAAAACCAACTTGGGGGGCAAGAGGAAGAGATGTATTAGGGCAGAGATTGAAAGATGCTATCACAAACCTATATCTACTAACTGGTGGGTTTCTAGGGTATCCACCCCTACATCCCCAAGAGCAGAGAGAAGCAGGTACCCAAGAGCCCTCCTCCTCCTCATAAAGGCATTTCTACAGCTTCCTGAACTCCCATCTAAAGGTTGTCATTGCAACTTGGTGCCATGCTTGGCTCCAAACAATTCACTAATTCAAACTGTAAATCTTTACTATAAAGATTTCCTTCTCCTAAGCAGTAATTCTCTCTGCTCTGGTGGGGAGAGGAATGATTTGTTTTTTCGTTACTGGTTATTTCTAAGATATCTACTCTAGATTAGTCCTGCTTGAGTGACATCCTAAATGGCTCCATTCCCCAGCAGTACTTTACTTCTGATGGGAGACTGACAACCGCTACTTAGACTGTCTTTCACGGTACACAATGAAGTGTAAAACTGCTGTGAAAAAGCCCATGTTTCAAAACAAACCATCTCTATAATAAGCACTTAAAATACTTTTCATTAATATATTTCTTTGTGGATAAAACAAAAGCTTAATGCTGCAACGTGGCCTTTGACAATTTTTTAAAAAAATAAACATCATTTCAATTTTTAGCTGGCTCAAAATAATGGAAATGCAAGTGAGGCTTGTTTGAGATGTTACCCACATACATCCTCTTAATGCTGGGGCAAATTGTGTTGTTTTCAACCAAAACATTGAAAGTTCAATAGAAATCCAAAGGTGCAAGCCTGAATTGGTAAATACAGAATCTACCAACCTCTGTGT